>NC_054056.1:46423211-46754461 GCF_017639655.2 Falco naumanni
TGCAAAATTCTCATTTTCTGCCTGGATATTATTTCCACTAACGCTATCAATCCAAGAAACTTTTTCAGTAATCTTTAGCACATGTTTGCTATGTAAATTGAATTATAAGTAGCAGATAAACTCTCGCTAGCGCTTCTGAAAGTGTAGGTGTGAAATGGATTTGAAATCAATACTAAGACTAGCTTACAGAGTGAAGAGCTTGCTGTCTTCCAAAATCCTGTATATACAGCTGTAACTCTCCAGTTCATGGCACATTTTATTTTGGTGCCCTTGTCATTTCATTATGTATAAGGATTACTAAAAATACTCCTTTGGTTTACTAGCATACATTTTGTGCTGTTAAAACTAACATAAAGTATTAATAAAAGACTGAAGTGAGATCAGTTATCTGACAGGATGCTGGAGAGAAAGGACTTGCTACATGTCATCCTACTATCCATAGTTGTCGTGGCACCTGTTACTTTGGGGGTTTGGGTGAGGGAAGTGGACATAAAAGATATTCAGCCCTGGCACTTCAGGTGTGTTCTTGTCTCCTAGGAGAATCAGTAGTATACAATTTTCCAGTCATTACTACAGTAAGGTAACACTCTGAGGCACTATCACAGTGGAAATTATAAGCAGGAAACATCATTTCAGGAAACAAAGAGCTCCAACAACTTTCCTGTAAGTTTTTAGCAGGCAGAACTGTTCATCCTGGTAAAATCCTATACCACACTCTAGAAAGAAGACACTGATAATGGGGCAGAATAGTTCATTTTAGTTCTGTTAAGCTCGGGATTTGGATTTGCCTTGACTGAAATGAGTTACTTCTTGGTACATTTCATCATGCAGTTTTTTTTCTGAAAGACTGAGGTGTTCAGAGGCCCCTGCTCCGTTCTTTCATGTCATGGTAGTTGCTTTGGAGATCGTGATGGGACAGTTCAATACTTCCCAAGTCTGCTAGAGCTATGGACAAAGTAAATGTGGTATATCATGAGTCCTTTTGCACTCTTTCCTTCATCCAGAGTCACTGATAGTTCAGGAATCTGTGTTTCAGGATACTCCAGTTGTCACCAGGATACCTGTGTCCTTTGAGATGGACTGTGCTTTCCTCTATTAGGTTGTGATCCCTCTCAGCATTGACCATGCTGCACCTGCTTTTCCATCATTCACGTTTCTGCTTCTTCAGATCAGTCACTTAGCTTCAGGGCTGGTTCTGCTCTGTATTGTCTTTAGCTCTGTTCTCTACCACCTTTTTCCTTCGTCTCCCCTCCCATCTTCAGCTTCTTCTCTTGGCCAGAATTGTTGTCTTCTGTTCCTTCAGCTACCCATCAGCCCTTGGCTGTATCCTTGGACTTCTCTTTGTAGGCAGTTCTAATAGTGCCTGCTTGCTTCTTTCTGCTGAGCCCTCACTGATTGTGTCTCTGAACTTCATGTAAACCAATATTCTCAGATACTCCAGTACAGGTCTTTGTTTTCCCACATATTATTCAGGATCAAACTTTACTCTTTAAATGATTGCCAAGAAGTAGGAAGAACAATGATGAGTCAGAAGCTCTATGAAACCAGCGTCACAGTAAAGTTTAACTGTTCAATGAATTAGTAAATGGGAACAATCATAAAGTGTTTATGAATGGTCTTTTTGTTTATAAACACCTGTGACAGTGGGATCTCCTATTTCGTGACTCTAGTGCTTTGGCTCGCTCTCATTAAAAGATAATTTTTGAAAATAACACAAGCACTCAACTTGAAGACTTCAAGTCCATGGAGATATTGTATTCAGAGAAAGAATCTTAGCTAGATAACACACTCCCATCTTGTTTTTCTTCTTCTCATTTGACATTCCCTTTTGGACTTCATTGGGATGAAATAAGAGCTGAAGGTAAAGCTCAGAAAGTTATTGCTGTATTTCTGAAATAGATAGTGATGTGGGATCTGTTTAGAGACCTGGATTATGTCAATCTGTGACACTGGACAGTGAATTGAGGCTTGGCAATTTTTCTATAAATTGGCCACATAGTGTCGTTAGCTTTTGTACATATCCTTTTCTTTTATAAAACAGAATGAACAATGGCAAAAAAAAAACTTCAGGAATGAGCTGCACCACTGATTGTAGTGTTGACTTAACCACCTTGAACAGTGCTGGGGCTACACTGACTGTGCTCCATTTTTGTTTTCTTCCCTGTGCTTTTCTAGAATGGGAAAGAAAACTGTTTTTAAAGAGCATAGCAGGCATGTCTGAAGGAAGTTTTAATATTTCCCAAAAGCTCTAATTTTACTGAGAAAGTGGAAAGAAGAAAGGGAGGAAGAAATAGTAACACATATTTTAAAAGTTTAATTTCATCTCAGAAGAAATTACACAGGCGGCAATAATCAAAAAGTTTTACTAACACAGCATTAATAAATGTGAAAGGAGACAGAAAGAAAACATCCAAAGACAGAAATAAACTTAAGATCAAATAGATCATTAGTCTTCTCAGTTCTTGGAAGAGTCTCAAAAGGCAGTGTTTTCTTCAAGAATTACCAAGAAAAGTAATGGAACATGCAGTCTTATTAATCTTACTTCATGCTTCTTCTTTTAGATGTCAAATTCTGATAGTGCTGTGTCAGAAGCATCTATTACAGGCTTGTCCCCTTCAGTTCATGACTCCTGGGCATCAATTTTTATGTAAATCTATTTATTATCAATATCAGCAGAGAAGAAATTCAAAGAAAACAAACTGTTGTGATTCTGCCTTCCCAAACTTCAGGCATGCACTTAGTAAATCTTGAGAAACATGCATGTGATTTTTCGAGGGTCTGAATGAAGAATATTGTAAGGGGGTATTGCAGCTGGTGAAGCAGCAAGAAATAAATGTATGTATGTATACACATATGCTGAAATTCCTTAGATAGATAGACCTCTGAATTTTGCCTAATTTACTAAGTTTTCTGTTCAGTGTCTTGAGATTCTCTTTTATTGATATGGTTGTGGGTTCATTACTGGCAAGCAGCTATAGATAGAAATCCATAATCACGTGAACGCTCAGGAAGCAGCCAAAGGCTTGAGCAGCTACGGGGTGTGGGAAATGTCCTTTACAGTTAGAAGGGAGGCAAGATAAGCAAGCGGGAAAGTGAGCGTCTCTCAACTAACTAACAAAATACAGACAAACTTGAAGAAAAACTGTTCTTTCTAGGTTGGAAACAGACACAGTAGCCTCTAATGCAGATTAGGAACACTTTCTGTGAACTTAATTGTACTGTCTAAAAAGATAATTTGAAAGACAAAAATAGCTGACACTGGTGAAGCAGAAGAGTGAAGTGACAGTGTTTATTCGTTCCGGAAGGGACAGACAGACAAGTTCACCTACAGAACAGCATGTGTTAACAAGATCTGGATGTGTCCTAGGTCTTCCTAGAGGATTAAGACTTAGAGCTGGAGCTCTATGGTAGTAGTGTGGAGTTGCTTTCCTCTACCATTTTGCCTTTATTTTGATGTGTAGAGATCATTTATTTTTGCACATGCGTTTTCTTTCAAGGCAACTTAAAGGGTGAATAATAAGCACATTATATTTGGGAACACTGATGAAAGGTGAATGGGAGCACTGAGTCCTTTCTATTCCCATACTCTATGAAGTATTTACAGCACTTAGTTTATGTAACTGAAAACATCCTAAATTCATATACAATTTCATTCAGAAGCTGTAGTCTGTACAGCTTAATCCACATTAAATTGGTTACAAATTGCTATACCTCTTGCAAAAGGTGAAGTCTCCATATGTTACTTACATGAAGAGACTTCACATTTTTCATTGATTTTTTTTTATAGTTTTCTCTGTTCTTCTATACATAAGATTTTAATTTTTTAGCTGTGGACAGCTGTGTGTATCTATAATTGTAAAAATGATTCCTAGATGTAGAAGAATAGTAAAGCAAATTAAAACATGCACACACAAAACCACAACAAGCATTGAACATTTTTCTCCACTGTGAGGTAGCTGCAACTATGAAGCATGTCTATTTGACAGTCCCAAGCATCTGCTGATCCTTCTAGCAGGCTCTCCAGATTTTGCCCTGGTGTATATCAATTGTAAGTAGTGTAAGGAGGCAAAAGCATATGCAGAGATCTGTTCTAAATTTGCTTCACCTTGACCTGTAAACTAGTCATGACTAATAGAGAAAATCCTCTTTACCATTGAGCATAAATCGCAATTGAACAGTTAAGCAGAACACACATTTTTAGAAACCTTGTCTCATGTCATCTTGGATTAGTATAGGGTTTTATGTCTGTTTGGACAACTAAATCTGGGAAGGCCACTCAGCAAAAGCACATAACTTTTTGCACAAGGTTTTGCGGGAGAAGCAGCTTCACATGAAAGTGATGTATTACCATTTTGTAGAAGTCTTGTGATTACATTTGAATTTCACAGCCACTGTAACTGAAAGGTGAGATGGTGGAAAGATAATTTCACCCTTTAGCATAAGCATGATTTGGTCAGATAGGGTATATTTACATTAGCTTTTTAGCTCAGATTAGGAGGGCACTTTTGATGCAAGTCTCCAAACTGTCTGTTTGGTTTGCAGCATGGAGCTGTCTCAGAACACATGAGATAATTTCCTTTGGGATGAAACTAAGTTGGAAGATTTCCTCCAGAGGTGTTCATATTATGTTCCAGTTGTAAATAAGCATTCCATCAGTGAAGTCAGGCCAGAGCTAGTCCAAAGTGAAAAGCTGCAAAATGGGCATAATGCAGATGTGGAATCTCCAGTTACAAGTGTTTTGCTCCATGGATTTGCTTGTGCTGGTGTACACAGCTGGCAAGGTAGAGAGAGCCCTTGTGATCTCAGGTGTACAGTGTGTTCATACGGGTAGAGATTCCCCCGACTTTCACCTGAGTAACAGAGAGTAATTTACTCCAGTATGCACTGGGACAAGGGGTACAGCATTAAAGATGTGTATAACCTAAGGAAGAGCAAGGGAGGTTTACAGTTTAAGTAGTTTGAGGTATTTTTAAAACTCGGATAGGTGCTGTAAGGAGCTGCCTGTCCTCGTTTGACATAGATGAATCATTCCCAGCACTGAAGGCATCTGCAGACACCTAATCCTGGATAGTCAGTTCAGCAGAATTAAGATCTAGTTAAGTTTAATCACCAATGTTTATAGAGCAGATTACTGTTCTTGGGTACCACTGATGTAGATATCTGATATACCACCAGTGATGTACCAAGTGAGAACTTGATTTCTCAAGGCTCATTAGGTAATTAGTTCGTATTTTTTACTGGGTGTTTTTTACTGTAATGTCTTCATATCAGCTGCAAAATCTGTAACATAATTTTCACAGATAGAATTTCTGCACTCTGATAATTTATCATGCTAATTAAGTGTAAGAAATGTACTCATTGCATTTGTGAATATGCATATCGTTTCACATGAGGTTGCTTGCAAATATAGTGAAGGAGTTTATATCAGTAAGTATGTAACCATGTTTTGTAAAACTTTGGTTTTACTATGTTTTTGTGTTTCTTTTTCTGTAAAGATGTGTGGATGCATTATACGTGTATGGAATAAATTATTTATTCATATGAGGATAAATTCTGCAACTCCCTCAAGCCTCCAACTAGGAGCATATGGCAAAGGTAGTTCACCAAAATCAGATTAATTACTCATTGATTCGATGCCCTTTTTCTTCTTCAATCTGCTGACTTGTTCAACCCTTTTCACCCATTCTGTAGGTGGCAGTGGGAAGGGGTACTAAGTCATTTTATGGTCTCCTGCACAGCCCACCGTGCAGACACCTCAGCAAAGGGGAGTCAGACATCTTCTCTACTCGTGCTTTTGACACAGACCAGGCCAGGATAGGAAACAAGTTTCTCCTTGCAGCTTCTTATGGAAAAAGAGTGGCATCATTCTCAGGGGCAACTTTGTTGTTAAAAAATCCAGTCCAGTTACCTGAAAATATCCAGAGTTACTGCTCCCATTCCTGTGTTGCAATGCAGACATACAGCATGGACACCACATAGCTTGTGCCCATCTCTTTCTTTGCTTTATTTGGAAAGGGGAAAGGATGCGGCAGGGCAGAAGGGTAACCGGTTATGGAGTGGTCTTTGACAAATCCCCTTGGGCTTGACCTCCAAGATGAATGTAATCATGTAGCTTATTTACTCTGAGTTAATAGAGTCAGTGTTTAACATTCATTGTATTTGATTAATGAAGGTTTTGCTGTTCCTTTGCTGAAGGAAAGGACAGATGTGTTTGTGGTCCACTGCTTCCACTTAAACAAACATGAAATCAAGTTTCAAATCTTACTCAAGGACGTACTGCATCAAGGGGACAATATACAGCCTTCAGTCTGAAACCAGCTGTCAGAAGCAAAATGTACTATGTTTTTTTTAGTCATAGGTGAGAGAGTAGCTGTCCTTGAGCATCTAACTTTCCATTCCGTTGAACACTGCCCAGTGTTCAGAGCCAGTGGGAAGAAGCAACAGCTCTGTAAACACAAGGTTGGGTCAACCTTTTCATTCTTCATGTTTATCAGCATAATATCCCACCTCCCCTGCTTCAGGTTGCCTTTCAGATGTCCAGTGTACATAGCAGATGCTATCTAATCTGAATTATAGCTATCATCTCAAGTTTAGTTTGATGTGCAGTACTGACTCTCAGACACCACATGTAATTTATTGCCATTTACAGTAGCTCAGGTCCTGTATATAAAACATGCAAATGTATTAGTTTATTCCTTCCTTCATCTGCTTTATTTACTGATTGTAATTTTTTTTCCCCACTAACTCCTGCAAAGTGTACATATTAAGAATAGGGTAACTGTAGAGCAGGGGTCCTCAAACTACAGCCCATGGGATGGATACGGCCCCCCAGGGTCCTCAATCCGCCCCCCGGTATTTACAGACCCCCCCGCCGGGGGTTGGGGGGGGAAACCAAGCAGCCGCAGATGACTGCCTGCCACTGCATCCGTGTGCCGGCCCCCTGGTTAAACAGTTTGAGGACCCCTGCTGTAGAGGAATGAAGCTGGGTTAATTATCATTGATAATATACAGCTGTGCACTGGCTTCAGGGGGATGGGTTGGTTGATGTAGATAAGCTGCAGCTGTGGCTGGTTCTGTTAAGTGGTTGGGCAGCCAAGGAAGAGAGGAGGAAGAAGCAAGAGAAGAGAGAGCATGCCCTGGATGAGGAGAGACTAGGAGAAGGCAGCAGAGGGACTGGCATGAAAAGTATGTTGGTATGAGATGGTAAAAGACCTTGTTGCAGCTGGCCAGTTTGTTTGTGCTGCAACAGGTAACCATTGAAGTTTAAAACTGAGACTGCTTTATATTAGTTGGCTTCAATTAGATGCCAATACCCTGTACCCTTGCCTTTCGTTCTCTGTCTATCCACTGCTACTATTTGTATGTTCATTGCTTGCTCTTGAATTAGAGATGAGACAGCTCAGTCCTTGTCTGTAAATCCATCCACTTACCATAAGCGCAAAAGTAGTCTTTTGACACTCGGTCTCATTTGCTTACTCAGGGCAAAATCAGAGCAAGAATAGCACACAGTTACTTACTGTGAGATTGACTTAAAAGAAGGAAACTTGATTTGAAACAATAATGTGTGGTTTTGTTTGTGAAAGAACAGGACAATGAAGTATTTTAGTAAACATGAAGTATATCTCAAAAGCAAAATCTCCTTTTTATCAGATATGTTCCATGTGTACAAGCTTAGTATTGTACTATTGTGCAATACTTAGTATTATAAAAAAATAAGTAGAAATATGCAGTGATCCCTGTTGCTAGTAGGCAGATGTCCCCAGTGGCCACACTTCAAAGTCATACACCAGTGCGCTTGTATTTGTAGCTCATCTAGTAAATCAAGAGATTGTCACTAAAGGAGCACCTTCAACACTTGTTAGCTCTAACGCGAGCTCCTTGAACTGAAGTTCTAAGCTTATTTAAAAGAAAGTAGGCAGCATCCATGAGAGTCCCGCCACTGCTGATTCTTCAGCTGATGGTGCACATAACAGGACACTTTTACCTAAATGTTTTCTTTAAACAGAGACTCTGGAGTTAGATGTGTTATGCTAGGAAACGTGTGCATTACTGCTCCTAAAATGTTTTAACTGGAAGTGAAAGTACTTGGCATTTTTCAGGTAGTTCTACTAAGAAAAACTTGAAAAATGGCAGAAGGATGATTACGTGCAGGCTGGTGCCCGTGCCAGATGGAGTGACTTACTTTCTCCGCATAGATAGCCTACCGGTTTGTCTGGGTGCTCAAGGCCCTACAGTGGTGTTCATTGCTCATATGCGCCTGGAGATGTGACAGCTTATCCAGGTTCAGTGTTTCCAGATCAAGAGACTAGGCAATTAAGTTACCTGAACAGTTGCTATCAGTAGCAGCTGTTGTCACAGATTTTGACTGATACAAGCTCCTCCTATTGTTTGGTCTTATCTCAGAAGAACATTATACATGTGGTCACGTAAGGCTTATGTGGCATATAGCTTCCTCCACCGACACTTGAACTATCACTGTGCTTCCCATTGTCATATTTAGCTGTTGAAAGGAAGAACAAGCTACAAAGCTTTGTCCTGTGGTACAAAGGCTTTTTTCCCTCTGAAAAGAAAAAAATATATAAAAGCTTTTCCTAGAAAAAAAGTATGACCTACATTCTAGATGTGGCCAAGAGTTTTCACATCACTTTAAGGCAAATGTGCTTAAACAGTCTTAAATTTATTTCACTACAGTTGGAAACAGGGGATAGACACATAACTGTACTCTACAAATCACTCTGGGTATAAATAACTGCCAGTTAAGGTTGGCATTAAACTTTTTCAAATAATTTCAACAGCTGCTAAAGCATGATAATGAATTGATTTAGGAAAAGTATCATATTTTTGCTTTGTGTGTAATTACAAAGATCCTTATCATAGGGGAATTGGCTAAAGGGCTTTCTGATTCCGTCTTTATTTTTAAAAAGCTGACTGTACCTAATATATCCAAGAAATATCCTTGCTGTATTACTGCGTTACATAGCAAAATTATCTATCAGCAAAAAATCTAAAACACTATATGCAGTTGTATTTTCATCAAGAATTTGAATGTGGCAAACATATTTACTGCTGCATCTTCCTATATACCATCAGAACAGCTCTTGAGGAGACCAGATTTTCAGACAAATTCAGACTACAAAGTTATCAGAGGTAGTCATACTGAAGCTACTGTTTCTGGTATTAATGATGAAAATAAATGGTGGCATAAATGCATCATTTAAAATACCAGCAAAGAAGTGGAGATACAGATACACAAATAAACTGGAATCTTCCAGTGATCAGAATCTGAAAGAAATGGAAGGTGTCTGAAAGCATGGGAAAAACCAAAGAATTGACAGAAGTATTCATGGCAAGATGGGGAAAAAATTCTTGCCCAGTCTCTGAATGCTGACACTGTACATGGGAGCTCTCTGTGCTTGGTGCAATTGACTTGCAACCTACTTATCCAAGACATGCAATTGTGACTTTATATTATGCATAAAAATTTGGAAGAATACAAAGAAACTGAAAATACCTTTTAGACTTTATTCAGCAATACTTTTCAAGATGCTTGTTTTCCTCCTCTAAGTATATGAAAAATAGAAAAGAGAAATTGCATTCTATTAAGTGTCAACAAAAGATGATAGAGCACTGAAATTGATTGTTGAGAATAATTTGCTCTTTATAGATTATTCAGAATAATATGTTTTGTACAGTTTCTTAGGATGATAACAGGAGATTTTTTGATGCAGAAACCTAACACAAAACCAAAATCACCACTCTGCGTGTGTGAATTTGTGTGCATTTCTGTATTTGTTTTAGAAGGTTGTATTTGCCAGATGTTGCATTGCTGAAGAACAGCTTAACCTATAATTTCTATACATTGCCAAAGCAAAATCTTCACAGGAAATCCAGGAAATGCATAAACCACTATTTTATAGAATGTGTGATAAACCAGTCTAATAAATGGCATTCCTACTTCAGGCTACTTCCTTATTGACAGCTTCATGGGATTCATCCAGCTGTGATGTATTTTTATTCAGTTTTGCTTTTTGTAATTTTTAGTGGTGAATCCCAACAGAAAGTGGCATGTAGGGATATGAGTGGCAGATAGCATATGAAGTAATATGCTGACAAATCTGGTAAACCACTTTCTGTGCTAAATATGGTTAAGCATGGACGGAAACAAGTAGCAAACATTCATTTTTAGGGATTCCTGCCAAATGTCAATATGTATGACAGCTGAGAACTGCCTGTTCTTGGACAGAAATGCTACCACAGTCATTGTTTGCTGTTTCTGGCAGAATATCATGTCTGTTCTGAATCTGCTGGCAATAATCTTATTTTGCCAGAATGCCACAATCCAAAAGTTCATAACCGGATTGCCAACTGCTTTTAGTGCTTAGAGCGCTACTGTACACCCAAACCTGGTCTCCACCCAGAAGTTCTGATCACCACAGACTGTGGAATACCAGAATGACCTGCACTGAAAGATGGGTTAGTCTGAATCGCTAATCATCTGCTGCATTAGCACAGCAGTACATGCTGCAGATGTCATGTATCTCTTGCTGGAGCTGTGGAATGACCTGAGCGTACTTGTGAAGATGTGCTTGTCTTTAAACAGTAAAATCCAGAAGCAGCACTGAATCAAAGCCACTTACGTTATTCCAGTTCTATATATCTTGTCTTAGGAAACAAGGACCAGAACAAAGTTAATTTCCCTGGTATGGTAGACAAGATGTTTTATGACCTCTTCCCTGAGCATTGCTTTTGTCTCTAATGTGCCTAATATGCTGTATTTGTGCTTGCGTTCTGAGGGATGTCCTACTGTAGTAGGATTCTTTAAAGGTTTCTTGAGAATCTTTCCTAACACATCAGTGCTCCATACACATTTTGCGCTGTAAGTCTTGTATGCAGAATCTATCTTAACCTCACCAGAAAGAGTAAAGAACATAACTTTGCCAGCTGCACAGAACATGTTGAATCTGGGGGCGTGATACAGCACAGGTATTTCTTCAGATAGCTTGAATGCAGGAAAGTCCAGTCCAGGATGATCTTCACATTTACAGTTTCAATAGTGTACTGGGGTTGTCTGGTGTTCCAGAGGCTGGTATGCAAATCAGGCCCTGTGATGCAAAAACCCTAAAAGAAGCTGCTAAAGTGAGTTTTTTGTTATGGTTAGTGTTTCTCTTCACTGGAGCTTGACTTTGAACCTGAGGGCATCCCACGTTAAAGCACAGGTTAATTATCAGCCTGCCACATCAGCACGTACCACAGAAACCACTACGCAGACTGATTGAGATGGGCACTGCGTGGCTCCAGACCCAGAGTATGCTCACAAAGTGCCCAAGAGATACGTGTACAGGGTGAAAAGAGGTCGGGTCTCTTGAAAATGTTTTGATAGCTCTGTGGCCTGGACAAACTTGTCAATTCATCTGTTTCTTAGTCCCAGTTTATCTTTCTTTAACTGAATTATGATATATAAGAGTATTCTGGGGTTTGACCGGCTTTTCAGTATCATGGAGGACAAAATATCTGAACAGGTGTGACCAGCATGACCTTAGTGCTTGGTCATGAAATGGGCAATTAGAGTAAGTAAACTATAAAATATTCATAGCACATGATACTGTTGTGATTTTCTGGCAGATTGATTGCTTCCATCAGGCTGAGGGGACTGACTGCCAAGGATTTATATTGTCTAGCAAAAAGCACTCAGAATAATAGGTCCTTCTGGTAAAAATGACAAAACCTGGAGGTCAAAGCACATAAAACAACAAGTGAAACAAAAATGAGACTGTTGTGACTCCGCTCTGTCCTAGATGAGAGCAGCTAGTCCAACATGCTAAAATACCTGGCAGATGGTCAGTTGCTTTGCCCTGTACAACACTACATTAAAAGTGGTGGGAAAAGCTCTCTTATAAAAAAAAAAAAAAAATTAATTCCTGATACAGAACTACTGGCAGAAAGGTTATAAGGTTATGGTAAAGCTACTTCACAGAAGTTGTCCCCTCTAAAGCGTTAGTTTAAATTGCATACACTCAAGGTAATGCCCCTCAAGTTAATGTGACTTGAAGGAGAAAATTCACCCTGTGACTTAACACTGTAGCAATACAGAGTAGCTGTGTTAGTAGCTGATGTGGTGTGTTTCCTGAGCTGATTTCCACTGATAAGCCAGTTAACTCCAGTGAAAAGTGTAACTATTCTTGAATGAGAGTTGCTGCTCTTTTGGTGCATGTTTTTTTCATGAGTGGGATCTGAGTTATCAACAGCACATAATTTAACTGAAGCTAGCTCTGCAGTGAAAAAAAGTCATGCATGTCTTAATGATCTGGTGCTTTCACATAAGTCAGTGACCAAGTGGACAGAGCTGCTGATATATAGACTGGAGAATCTGACTAAGGGTGAAAGGTATGGAGTTGAAACAACTAATGAAGTTCTCTGATTTTGAAAAAGTATTGAATATCCTGCCTCCCTGGGAGACCTGAATCTTGACTTTGTTGGAGATCAGACCACTTGTTTTGTTCTCTAGAGTACAGCTTTTTTGAAGACTTTGGCTTGAAGACCTGGTGACATTGTGTTGTCTGGGTGAGAAGTATGAAGAGTTCTGGAGAAGTCTCAGGTTCCTGTATGGCTCTCCTCAAGGGTCCTGTAAATTCTCTGCGCAGTCCCCAGCTCCCTTCACAGCCTGAGAGAGGTATCACCTTTGCCTGTGGCTGGAGGCAGGTCTTGGGTAGGATGTTACCACTGAAGTTTGCATGTTTCTTCCTTTTGCTGAGAGCTTTTACGCTGGGAAAGTTAGCAGACAGTACTTAAGCCTCCCACTGAAGTTCACAGGAGTTTTGCTCAATTGGAAGCAAGAAGGCATAGCTTCAGTTTTGCAGATAAGCTCATGCTTGTATTAGATGCAAGGGAAAGACATGCTTAAATAACATGTCACAGAAGTGACAAAAGACAGGTGTATGACACAAAGGAGGAACTAGCAAGTGAGCTATTACCTACTGCTGCAAAAATACAAAACGAGGGCACTGCTGAGGCATTAAAGGACAGTGTTACTTTGCATTTCTTTCTTTGCCAGTATTTGTGGCAATCTTGGTGGCTACTGAGGAGTAGTAGTTGAGGAATAATTAAATCCTCTATAAAAATCATGTATGAAAGAACACAAACTGAAAAATATTTGTCTGTGAAGATGGAATACCTTATTTGAATGCAGTCTTGACTCTGGAGTAAATACCCAGTTAGGCAGTTGTTTGAAATGTGTATCATTTTACTTGATAGCTACTCGAGTCTGACAGTTAAAAACAAGTTTACAAGCAGATTAAGGGCACTGCTTTATAGATTAGATTTAAAATGGATGCAAAAAGGACAGAAAGGAACCTCCCTTGTTAAATTCCCCTGTTCAACTTAATCCAAGACAGGCCAAGTTTCCACATCAGTTCAGATCAAAGAGAGGATCATAAGCTTCTTTTTGTAATGACTAGATACCCAGGCTATTTCATGTACAAGGTCAGAAGGTAATTTCCTCCTTTCTGAAATACTGAGGAGCTGTGCTCAGTCAACATGGGAACCACAGCTTGCTTTAATCCAGCTAGTGATTTAGACTTTCATTTCCTTGTTCTCTCTTTTCTTTTGTATGCCTTCAAAAATTAAGTAACCACAGTTGTATTTTATATCCTTCAAAAGACTGGCACAGTTCTGTGTGAGGGTAGAAAATCTAGGAGGAAGAGAAACACAGCCAACGGTAATCACTAAGGTCTGATAGTTTTTCCTGTTGTCACTATTTCAGCTGAGCACAAGGGCTTTTTGTTTGTTTTGGAAGATTTATTTTCTTTTTGGATCAACATATTTTTACTTGGAAAGCTCTAACATTATATCAATGTAAAAGTCCTTTATACCAATACAACGTTTTCCCCATCCCATTCAGGTACTATGCTGTTATTTTAGGCAATTTCATATTGATATACTCTGGCTCGCTGATTGAGCTACTTTAATAGGTACAACCATCAATTATGTGCGTAAACACCTTACAATGCTGATCTTAGATATTCAGAGCTGAGCTGTGGTCAGCTATGTCTGTGCAGATCTGATGCAGCACGAGTAAACACAAGAGAAATGTTTCCACTTGCACCTTGCTTTGCTGAGAGTAGAAGTTGAGCTATGAAATGTTGTTTGACCTTTGAATGATGATCCATGCATATCTCACTTCCAGTGTGTGAGGTTACTTTTCTACTCTGCATTACCTTCAATGTCCTCACAAGAATGAAAACTGGAAAAAATACAATTTTCCTGCAGTTCTGTCTTACTGTTTATAGCTAAGGAGCACATTGGCAAAGACTTTATTGTTGGCCACATTGTGATTTAATTCTACTTAGTGCTTATTTAGGTAGTGAAATGCTTTTATCACTGTTTTAGAGGATAAAAAATGTGTTTTGATCGATGAGATCTACAAAAATATCTGCTACCTTGTGGCAGTGATATGGTAAGCAGTTTTACAGATTTCTATCCCTAGCGAAGAGCAAATACTGTGCAAATTGCAGCTGAACACCCAGATCAGACCTTATGACAACCTCAATACATTTTGAAGTTCTTCATGCACAGGGGCTACAGCTGACAAACCCCCCTGTTGATGATTGTGCACTAAAACACACAGAATCAATACACTGTGTAGCAAGAAGATGGTACTACGACCATTGCCCACAAGTGCACTTTCTGCATCTCTTACATTGAATATTCTGATGCTGAGGGACCATGAACACAGGCAGAACCATCCTGGAGATGTCAGATTTTGTCTCACTTGTACTCAGTATCCTTTGGTGTTAGCTATAGCTCCTACTATTTGGAAGGCTCAAATTTCTCCCTATTTTTTAAGGAATCCAGTTTTCTTTCTTTCTTTTTGTATTTCAGGGCACTTGAAAATAGATTACCTTAATCTGGCAATTGCAGATAAAAGATTTTCACAACCCTGTTGTCTGTTATCCCTTTAAGAACTTCCTCTTCTCATGAGGTATTGTCCAGGAAGGAAGGAAGGAAGACAACTCCTGTGATTTGGAGTAGCGGAAACTGAGAGCATGAAATTCTGGGGCAAATAATTCTCCAGCATAATTTTCTGGTCTGGAAGAAGGAAGGGCTCCAGTGCTCTGCTGCAAGCCTCTGGGTTTTTTAATATATTTACCAGCAAAATGGATTTCTGTGCTAGGTCTTTTTTTTAGACTGTTTTTTTTTTTCTCTCTTTGTGAGACAAATACTTCTATATCGCCATTCACCTCTTCCGTAAGAATTACCGCTGGTTCATGGGAGAATCTCATTATCATTTCAGAGTGCTTTCACAAAGTTCCTTTTGTTAATTATTGATCTTCTGCAGGTGACTGACATAATTTGGAAGCATGGCAAAGTAGCAAATGGTTCAGCTGTTTTATATCTGTTCTTGCAGGGCTACAATTTGTGTTTCATTTGGGGGGCAGGAGCTCTCAATGTTCCTTTTAGCATTTCATGGAAATTTAGCAAGCCAGTAGAGTAAAAATCAATTAACATGTAAACTTTTTTCTTTTACAAAACTGATTACAAGAAAGTAGTACGATCAACAAATCAAATTTGCAGTTGGAGTCACATTGATTTTGTTTAGTCAATTAAATTGATCTTTTAATGAATTAGTATCTGTGTGAAATTAAATCAACAGCATCAAGTTGTAGATGGAAGGAAGATTCAAATTATGAAGTTATGCAGCACAGCCACAGAAGTGCAAGGGATTTAACTAACTCTCCAGCCCTTCAAGGCACACCTGCGCCAATCAGATTTGCTTCATGAGTTACTTTTTTCTTTTCTTTTTCCTACTTGTTCTGCTATACAGAACAAGTGGTATTCCCAATACCAAAAATAAATGTTTACAGTGTAAATGCTGATATAGCCAAGCTTCTCTGTTAGCATCTTTTTAGTCCATAGAGAGTAATAAGTACTTGTAGGATGTAAATTACTCCATTCTAAATTGTGTTAAAAAATGGTCGCATAAATCATACCTTACAAGTTTTTATCTCTCTTCATTGACTCTAAAGAAAGTGCAGGATACTAGCTTGGTTGTAAACATCTGCATTGTAGATATCAAATACTAGGTGGGAATCATCTTGCCAAAATGGCTCAATTTCTTTTTTCCAGAAGATTAGTGTCATACAAATATACTCTTGCTGCCTCCAATGAAGCATGCTTATTGAAGGTAACATTTGCTAAAATGTAGATACTGAAGTTTAGCACTTTTTGCACCCACAGATGTGCATTCACACCTTGTGAAGTGTTACACCAAAATCAGTAATAAGAAGGCAGAAAACTTCTGTGCAATAAAATACAGAAGAAAAGCAAATGGTATTTAGAGAAAAAAGAAAAAGCTCCTCTGTTTGCATGAGACTGAGCTGTTCAGAAGTAGTTACACAGATGAGGGGAGCTCCAAGTATGTCTCTGGTGTGCAAATCAAGCTTATGGTTTTCTTATTGCATAGACCATAAAATACCAAGGTGCTGACCATTTCTGGTCATAGAGGTCTAGAAGAAATGCACCATCTCTGGAGCATATCTGGTCATTTATGGTTGCAATCCCGTGTTTCCTCAAAGTGGATCTAAGCAAATATAAATATAAATCATATGACCTGGTAAAATGGGTCGATTTGGAATAACAGCTATGAATATAACTTTTAATTAAATAATTTCTTTTACTTTCTTTTATTTGCAAATTATATATATAGTTATATATTTTTATATATATATCATATGCTGCTTTCTAAAAAGATATAAATGCGTTCCAACAATGATAATAATCGAAGAAGTAAGAAAAGATAATCTTATCAGTAGAATTTGCAAGTACTACTACATCCTGCATGGGGGAGGACAGTGGGAGTATCAGTGAGTTCAGTTTCTTTGATTTTCTCTATTTTTTGTATAGCCAGTAACTTTTCCACCCTTTCAGTCACTTAGTTACCTTTTTCCATTTATCCTTGTTTTGTAAATGGGAGACTGATGGTTTCCTGATGAGGGCCAGAGACTCCCCTCTGAGATGGTGGCCTCCTCAGTGCCAGCACCTTGGGAGAAGTTCCCATGGGAACTTGCACCTCCTTAGCAATTTAGCCCCATGCCTCGGGTCTTCCAGAAACCACACAGTCCTAGTTTCTTTGCTCGTGAAGCTATGTGTTTAAGACAGTCCCCTTTTGTGCTGAGGCCTCATCTACGTGTCAGGATCTTAATAGAGCCACCCAGCAGGAACATGCGGTGCGGAGAGGAGGCATCTGGTTGATACCTTCCCCATTGCAGCAGGAACTCTAGTGTACAGCAGTAATTCTAGCAGAAAAAGAAATGTTTTCTTGGTTTCTTTTATGTGATTTGATGCATTGACTGTCAGCTGTGTTAGCAGAAGGTTGCTTTGCCAGTTCAGCTGTGCCTCCACAAGGGACAACTTACAAACTGTATCAGTGTTTTGTTAAATCCTGAATTATTGGAATAAATGTATGTAAATCTTCAGATATATTTAAAAACTCAAGAGTGAATATTCATTGCTCCTAAGATTAAAGAAACTAATCATGTTTTATAGGAGATATACTCCTGAACTCCAGCTCTTTCTTATCTGGTACAATAACTTTGTAAAGGATTCTGAATAGGAGGTTCTTATTCATTTTGTTAACACACTCTCTGATACAACCATCCTTTGTGGAGGATGCTTACATTTTCTTGACTGTCATTCAGCTGGTCAGCAGATAACCTTCTTATCCTAGCATTCTCCAAAATTTTCCAAGTGGAACTTATCCTTATCTAAATTGGATGCTCCAAGTGCTGCTCTGAAATCTTCATGCAGCTGAGAGCTAGTGGCAACACCTTCTTGCTGAAGCATTTTTTTCTCAGGAAAAGTAAGTAATCTGGAGGAAAAAAATAATACAGCATCTGAATACTTCAGAACTCAAATATAATTTAATTCACATAGACAAGCATCATTAAAAGAATATTAATATTGTAACCTAAGGCAGTGAAAGCAGGGAAACATAGGAAAGGATTAAATACCAAGCAAGTATGCACAACAGTTAATGCTAAGCAGGTTTTCCATCATTCCTGGCCATTGGAGATTTACCCATTAATAGTTTTAGGCTTAGCACTAAATCATAAGTTTTATGGTTTGTATGGGAATGCTTCAGCTTTAATTTGTTTTACAAGTTTCACCTTAAACATAAGACAGTTGGGACCAAAACTGACTTCCAACAAAGAAACTCAACCTGCCTGCTTCACTAGCACTGTAACACTGCTCTGGGTTTGCAGTATGTTCCTGTGTGATGTTCCCTCTCCTCTTGTGAAGCAGAGATCCCATCATACCTGAAGCAGCTTCTACTGTGAATTAAAGACTCAAATACAGTAGGATTTCTGAGAATGACAGAAGATCTCCTTGTGAATTCAAGGAAAACATCCTGTCATGTTCCTTATTTTTAAAATGAACTTTTCTTCCCAAAAAGGAGGGCAAACAAACGTTAATATATTGAAAGCTAATATATGTACGTATACGTACTCTACTCACTTTAATTAAAAAAAATAAACCCATAAAAGCAAAGACCCAAAACCAACAAAAGTTGGTCACCAAGAACAGAAAGCATGTTTTCTGAAGGAATAGTTACATGTTCTGTGTAAGACAGAGAGGATTTTTTACCCTGTTTTACAGTTGTACATGTACAGTGTATCATGAGACTTGTCATACTTACACTATAGTATCACAGGTGCAATCTTGCCATTCGTAGTAAGGCAGCTATGGTAATGGATGTTGAGATCTTAGATCCTTAGCAAGTTTGTGTCATGGTATGCTTGCAAACACGTATGAAGCAAGTGTAGGACACAGGAAAGTCTTTAGCTCTATTGGGTCAGCCCTGTCGTCTGACCTGCCCTCCATGGCCTTACATAGCATGCTTTTCTCTTCACTTGTACCCAAGTACTCGTATCCAAGGAAAGCTACACCCAGAGAAGCAGCTGTACACAGCCACACTATTGCAGTAGTCTGAAGATGGGGTGTTCTTTTTATTATTCTTTTATTTTATGAATTCTTTTTAACTTACTTTCACTTTCATGTTGATTTAAAACATGCATCAGAAGTTTCTTTCTGAGTAAAAACTTTTAGATTAACTTTTCTATTCATCAGATTGAAATACCGTTGCTTTAGAAGGCTGAGAACTAAGACCATCACCCATGGAAAACAGTAGCACCAAACTAAAATGACGAGCTGTGATTAAATTGTAGGGATCCAAAATAACCATTAGCATTGCATTGAAAGTATAAGAATTTTCACCTTGAAAGTTCATATGAGGAATTAAGATGATGAACTGAACATGTGCTAGACTGTAGATATCTAGCTTTTATGTGCATTGTTGTATATTCTCCCTTTACATTCTTTTCTACTTTGAATTCTTGTGTAGGGCTCAATGGAAACCTTACAGAGGAAATCTCCTAATGAAATGTTTCTTTCTACCAGTGTATCATTCTATACCCTTCCATTACAACTGTACAACACGGTATCTCCAAATGTTTGTTTTTCAGGTTATTGATGTTTTAGAAAAATCCAATAATTTCTTCAAATTTTAAATATATATATATGGGGTTTTTTCTGCCTTTCTAATGGCAAAAGAAAATGCGTTTGAGGTTATTTCAAGCTAATCAGGAAGATCACAAATTTTATTTACGGAATAGCTTTAACAGAGGATGGTTATAAGGTACTCTTCTACATTTACAAGCCAGCCTGTAGAGCAGGCTGTCACTTGGGAAATTTCTACCTGTTGTTCCATTAACAAGAAAGAAAATAACAGATCATTGCAAGAAGAGGAAATATTCAGGAAAGGTTATAGGTAAGACTTCCAATTAACTTGGCTAGCACTGGTGTTATTGAAATTTAGAACCTTTTGGTAGTCTTCCCCGTTGTTAGATTTACACATAGTGTACCAACATTCAGTCTTCTTCACAGTGTATTGTCAGATAGATTTTTTGCTAGGTAGTAGCTAGTTTACTCTCTGTAACGACCATTTGCTTTTAGCATACTATTCAGGAGGCCTTGTCTTAAACAAGTTTGTTGGACAGTATGCTTGTATACATACGTGGAGCTTGCCCCTCTTAGCACAAGAATTTATATGTGGGTTTTTTATTGGCTATGATCTAGTAATCCTAGTTCACAAAGCATTAGTTTGAGTGTACTAGCTGTAATATCTCCACTATAAATAATTCAAAATCAGCAACTTGCTGATATATTTGTATATTTGTGTAACTTGGTGGGGAAAGAATATAAGACATATGTTCACACTGCTTCTTGAGCAACTAGGATGCATATGTCTATTTTCTGCTTAACCAATGTATGTAATGTGATTCGATCACACATTTTCATCCCTGCACTAAAATTCATACTTACCTCACATTTTTCCTTCTGCAGAAAGGTGTCTAGCCTTTGCGTACATTACTGATGCTGTTTTCCTGGTTTGTGTTCCTAGGTAGGGCTGAACAGAAACATCTGAAAAAAATCTCTTAGTGAAATGTTTATTTCTCTTTACCTGTCTATCCATCTATATTCTTAAGTTATGGCTCTGCCACTTAGTATCTCTGAGCTAAGTGTATTGCCTTGCTTTGGCTCTGGTGTTCCTTGTACTCTTCCAGGAGAATTCCTCCATGACTTGGTTCACTTAAACAGTAGAAAAAAAAACTTCTGGACATAGTTTCAAGGTCTGGCTTGATCCAAACTGATCAGTTTGTTACTGCTCAAATTCAGAGCTTCAACCCCTGACCCTCAAAGCCAACCTCCTAAAACTTTGCTCACAGCATCCACCTTGTGCCAACTTGAGTGCCACTCACAGCAAGCCAGTTCAGCTCACTGAAGCAGCACAAAACTGGCTTGTTAAAATCTGCTTAGATAGACCTTGCAACTTCACCCCTTCCACAGTTCCCTGCAAACATCCCTCTGTGAATAACACATCAGAAAAAGGCTTCTGACTTTTGGAGAGTTGCCTTTTCCCCCCTGCTGTGATGCTGTGACGCTATGTTGTGCACACAGTGATTGATCAAAACCAACCAGCAAAATATGGCGAAACAGGAAGATCTAAGCATTTGTCCCACACCCATCTGGAAGAAAAAAATCTGTGACATTCCAACTATCTAATATAAAAACATTCTGAATTCACCTTACACTTTCACAAATGCACCTCACAGAGAGCCTGTCTCAGTGATTGTTATTGTCCCCCTGAACTTTTAAAAATAATCTTGATCCTCAAGGCTTAGAATATTGCATCCCACTGATTTAAGCAGTTTAGAAATATACAAACATCCACCTCCACAGCTGTAAAACATTAAACCTCTAAAGCTCTTACTACTGCTGCCTAGAATCAATGTTTCATTTCCTAAGCTCTGTAGTAACTGGTATCATTTTTTACTAACCTAGAGTCATGCAGATTGCTCATAAAGTACCAGCTGCTTTAATGTCTCTCTTGATAAGGCTATCCTATTAGTATGTGAGAAAACATAGTGATTTAGCAGTAAACTAAAAAAAAGGTCAAATTAATAGCAACGTCAAAAAAAGAAACACAATATGTTGAAAAGAAAAAAGGATTGTCCTTCAGAATATGGACATGGTTTAGATCTGCAGCTGTCTAAATGCTTTGGATGACATACATTGCCTGGGCTAGTGCTGTGCTTGTTTACATTGCATCCAGTTATACTCATCTTTGTGAGTCCACCTGGAATGTTAGATCTGCACCATGAACCTGTTCTGACTGCCACAGCACCTTGTAATTCCCTTTCCCTTCAGAAAGACTCCAGAGACTCAAATGGGGCACCAGCCTTAAGCAGGTGTTAGGTTGTGACAGTACTGTTCTGCTACCCATGGCACCTTCCTGCTTGTTAATCCGGTCATCACAGCAAACAGGAGAAAAGAATCTGGCTGTTGCCGTTAACTTTAAGGAGATATTGAAATATACTATAAGCATTCAAGAACATATCCATGCCTAAATAAGAAATAATGTATTTCTAACATACTTTTAGATTTTTTTCCCAGGGCAAGAAATTGGAAAACTTAATCAAAAAGTGAATGAATAAACTTCTAGTCTGTCTATAACAAAATCCACTTTTTGTGTGTTAAGGCAACGGTATCAGCCCGACTCCTGGCTGACAATTATTTTCCCAAGTTTGACACAAAAAAGGCATGGACATTTCTGCAATCTGAACATCAGTACTTTCAGGATCTGACACAAGCAGATAATAAAAGTTAATCTGAATAAGAAATAGGCAGATTTTGGCATACATCCAGGTTAATGTAAGGACTGTCACGTTGCTGCAATGTTTTCTTCAGTCTGCCAAAAAGCTGGCTACCTTGTGCTAGCTAATATGATTTCTTTGTGAAATTTAGGCCTGTGGGCTATTGGTGATGGTGAAGGCATATACAAAGGAGTTTTAGTTTAAGGGTTGAGACACTTATCAAGGTATTTATTCTATGTTTCTATTTTTTAATGAAAATCACCCACTAAGTCAAATCTTACATACCCTAAGATTCTTTCAAAATTCATGCTACCACTGTAGACTGCTTGTATGAGTAAATGGAAGAGGTTGTTTGCCAACAGGCCTGTCTTACCAGACCAAACAGAAAATATAAAATTTCTGTTATTGCAAAATTGGTTCCTGACACAGTTGATTCATTTGTACCTAGAAAATAACCAGTGGCATTGCAAATATCTTCTACCATAACCAAAAGCAGGTGGGGGGGAGGGGGGAGAAACATTCCCTGGTCGATTTTTATATTGTACTTTCCCAGTAATGCCAGATGTCTTCAGAAGCTTATCTGTCAGACAGCTATGGAGAATCATTCAACTTTGAAGCATTCGTCCTTATCAGAGTCACATTCATCCACTTGGATGTTGCAAATCAATAACTGGGAATGATTTGGGGAACGTTGTGGCAAAAAAGTATCTGAGAACATAGCCCTTAATGAAGTAGATATTTTGTACAGTTTTTGAAGTTAGCTAAATTCATATGTTTAATTGTAGCTACAATCTGCTGCTAGATGTGTCCTTTTAGTGATTCAGATTTTGGTGGGCATCTTTTTTAATTCAGGTTTAGGCAGAAGTAGTTTTGAACTAACGGACTTGCTATATTTAGAAATTATGGCACCACTTTTCAGTACAATATGTTGATAAATTTGTTTCTGTAAGTTCATTCTGTGTTATTTATATCTTTCAGCAAAGAGCACAGCCTGTACCCGATAGCTGTGCTTGAACTGCAGCATAGTAGAAAAACATCAATCTTAATTCAACATCACTGGCAAAATGTAGGAACTTTTTTTTTTTCCCAGTAGTTAATTACCCTCCTTGGTTAAAATTAAATACATTAGTAAACAAACCTGCCTTCTGTCCTTTCTGAGTGTATTTATATTTGGCTTTCAACCACTGGACCTTTGGTAATTAGGCAGGAGATAAACTCTTTTACTGTCAAACTTCCGCTTCTCATATTAGATGTGAGACTATGATTAAGTCCCAACCCCTTAACCTTCTCTTTGATGAGCTAAGTAGATTAACCTTCTGGAGTCTTTCACTAGAAGGCACGTCTTCTAATTCTTTAATCATTCCCTAGGCTCTGTCATGAACCTTGTCCAATTTCTCAGCATCCTTCTTGAAATCTGGATGCTTGAAATAGGCACAGTGTTCCAGCCACAGTTGCGCTGGTGCCAAACATATAAATAATATACTTCTGTCCCCCTCAATCAAGTCTTATGAGTAAATTGGGAGTTGGTCTGCCTCATTTTATACAGATGAAACACAGAGACACCGTCTTACCCTTGAGATTTATTGTCATCCTTTTTGCCATGCTACATCTGTGGTAGAATCCTCATTTTTATTTACAGTGTGGCTTTTCTGCAGACCTGCTGCAAAGGGGCTTGGTGGGTCTGGCAGTCTTCAGTTTAGCTTTCACATAGAGCTCTCCACTCTGTATAATGCATAAGATTTTTTTCCTTTGATGATGCTCCGTTCTAAAGCAGGTGTGTAATCAGCTTTGGCAGTGAGTTGACATCTAAATTGAAGGTAATATTTCAAGTGTAAACTAGTTATTTTGACCCTTACACTGCTCCCAGCTTTCAGGGGAGTGATGTCACTCAGTTCAGTGCAAAGACCAAGTGTACCATAGAGTGCTTTACTATTTGTTGACAAATAAGAGTGTGTGGTTTCATAGAGGGAACTCAAGGAAGGTCAGTCCTTGGCTTCAGGATTTTTCTCATTGGAAGGGAAGGAGGAGGTGCATTGGGCTGACATAAATCTGATCTACAGAATAATTTATCCAAAGCAAATATGTGCATGTAGAGTGCGATTAAAAATACCAGCACAACTTGAATAAATTATGACTAGCCGAGGGGTATCACAAATAGTTTCGTTAGAAAAATGTGTTGTAGCACAGGAAATGCAGGAAAGTGTTCATTGAGCTTCTAACACGTAATTCTGTTTTTCTACATACACAGTTGTACAAACAACCATTCAAAGTTTTGTGAAAACATTTTCTTGTTCTAATGTTGAATAGTATCCATGATGGAAAACCTAGCTTGCAGTGACTTTGAGAATGAGTGAATGAATCTGTGACCAATAACACACAGAAAGAGAACAAACACCAGTTTTTCGGGTGCATTTTTGAAGGATAAAAGGAAATGCTGTGGAAGTTTCAGAGGTGTAAAATATTGCTAAGCATGCTATTTTTTTTTCCTAGTCTCATTTCTATATATGGATCATGTTCACATCTACTGTACATCTTAGACACGTTTTTAAGGAAAGCATCTGCTTGCCTTGGTTTCCTTACCACTTTTCCATTAGCATTAAAGTAACAATATTTCTGAGTGTTTCATTTTATGGTTTTCTTCCTTCAATAATCAGTAATCTCTTATGAGAAAGCAATCAGGGAAAAAGCTAACAGTGTTCATCAACTCTGTATGGATTAAAATTAGTCTTTGCAAATGGGAATGGTCAATAGTTTCACAGAAAAGAAGTGCACGTGTGTGATAATGAACTGTTGATTAAGTGACTGACTATAAAATTGTGCAATCCTTATATTTTAAGTTTATTTCATAGCTCAGAAACAGATACAGATTTTAATTAGTGCTGCTATTAGAATTTGCACTGTCACATTTGTAAGATACTCCAGCAAGGGGCAGTGCAGGACACAGAAAGCGGTCTTCACAGTAAATCACCTCCTCCCTTGAGAGATTCAAATCATGTTTCAGTTATTCTTTGTGTATGTTTATCATAGAAGTTAAAGCTAATGTAATTAAATTTCAGTTGAGCAAACACTCTTTTGTTATTGGTCTATATGCAGTTTCTGAGATGGTGTTCAAAAGGCAAAACCCTTTCTTAAAGGCAACTAATGATTGTATATCATCCCTTATTATTTGTAGTGTATAATAATGGAACAGAATCAGACCTGTAGTTTATTTTTTACCTTTTAAAAGCCAACTATATGAAAATCTTATAATATTCTTGCACATAGATGAAATCAGTAACACATCCTGTATATATATCCTGCTACAAGCAGAAGACAGACAATGAATGATTAGCAGTTTTATGCAAGTCAATAGAAAATGTCAATCAGACCAAAATTTCATTCAGAAAAATTTATGGAATTAAACAAGACCTGCAAAGGAATTTTCATTGTACAAAGCTATTTCCTGTAATGGAAAGGATTTCAACCTTGTTCTTACTCCTCACAACCTGATTATGTCAGTGGGGCAAAACAGGACATAAAAGAGTGCAGAAGTTGTTCTAGGGTGTTTTGCACCTTGGTTACGTCTGCCTCCTGACTTTCTTAGAGCAATAATGAACCTGATGTTTGATAGTGAATTTTGAAAAATAGGTGTCACAGAACCCAAACTGTATTTCTTTGATAAATTCTGAGCTTGGCAAAGCCATATTTAACAAGTAGCAACCTACTTGCTAATGCTGCAGCAGTCTATGAAATGTCATCAGATTGAAAAGATGGAACGAAAAAATAGAAGCATGTTCTGAGGTAAATTGGACATCCTGTTTGTAAAAGCTTGGATAAATTCACCTTGTCAGAACCAGTAATGTCACTGATCTGGGAATGTCATTCTAGTTGTCCCCTATATGTTTAGTTACACTTGTTTTACTTTATTTTACAGTATGAATTAAATTTTGCAGGGATTCTGCATTCCTCCAGTTTGAGTGAACCTTATCTTTTCTTAACCCAGAAGCTTGCATTTTCCATTTGGGAAATGTGAGTGAATGGGCTGGTGTGAGTTTAGCATAGTTCTAGAAGTGACAAACTCAAGTGCTTAGTTTTTTGAAGACGTGCAAGCTATTTTATAATATTCAGGTTTTGTACAGCAATTACTTGGAAATTTAAGATGAAAATAATTAGTCCGTCAAGATTACCTGTGTGTTAACAATGCCCAACCTGCTGTTCGTCACTATACTTCACCTGTTTGAATTAAATGCTTTGCAATGTTTAGGCTTTGATAAGTGTGAATGTTCTCAATGGGCTGAGTTTTAGCCCTGAGTGTTGGTGCGGTAGGTTTGTACCCTCTTCTGCAGTCAGTAATGAGTAGAGGGCCCTTCTGGCAGCAAAGCTTTAGCACCACATGGTACTTCTGACCCCAAAAAGGAAAAAAATAACAAAAGTCAATTAAACTTAATCTCAGTGTTGTGTCACATCACTAATACTTCATATCTAAATAGATCCTGAAGATACGTTAATAATAAAGCCTTAATGTATTCAGTTAGGCAAGCTCCAGGCCTTCTCTGTGCTTGTACAAAGGAGTTGCCTCGCTCCCAGAGTTTTATTAAAATAAAACACGACCTGCAGTGAAGCTGACAGCTGAGCAGTTACGTTACAGATCAGACTGTGATGATAGGGCAGACTGGATGAATATTGCCATTCAGCTTGTCAAAACCAGGGTGAAAAACAAGGCTTAAAGACTTGGAGTATGGCCTGTGTAGAGCACGGATGCAAGAGTACTATGAGGAGCCCTGGGCCAGTAGTACCAACAAAAAGTCATGTCTTAACACATTAATTTTCACACATCATGTGGGCATGAGGCTTTCATTAAGAAAAATATTCTGAAAGCTGAAGTCATTGTAGACAGAGTTGAACCAAGACTGTGAGCTTTTTGCCTTAACCTGTGAGTTTATCAGCTAAAGGCAGCCTGTCTGGGCAACATTAGTGTATGAAGTTATAACCAGAAGGATTATTTTAACCAACAGTCTGTTGCTGCGATCAGTTAATGCTGATAAAATGAGTTCTCAGCACCTATTTGGAACAAGTGATAGGTGATTCCTTTGAGTGATTTTTAGCATGTAATTCTGGCTGTCCAGGAAATGCATTTCTCCACAGCCTTGTCTGGCAAATGGCCGTTGGCACAGTAGTAATGGTGTCTTCTGATCTTGCTTTCTCATCTTGATGCATGCCCACAGAACCTGGAATGACATTTTTGGCACTCAGAGTCTGAGAAATAATAAATACTTCTGAGAAGGTAGAGATTTTTTAATTTATGATTAAGGACAGCCACAACTATTTTCCACATCAAGATGCTTCATATACAGAACTGCATCTCTTCACAACAGTAGTAATGTTGTTGGTGAAAATAAGAGCAGATCCAGGTCAAAATAAAGGTATTGGCAATGTGTAGTATGATTTGGGTGTTGTCATTTTGTTGTTTGTTTGTTTGTTTTTTTATATTAAGGTTATGGTAAAGCTACATAACTATTACTTGCATATAGAACAAAGGTCAATGTGTACTACAGAGGAGTTAAGAAAATTGTCTTAAGAAGCTATAAAGGTATACTATTTTTTAAAAAACAAGCAGCAGTAGAGAACAGTCGTTGAATTGCAAAGAGAAGCAATGATGAAAGTCACTGCAGAAGACTGCAAGAGATGTATGCTGGTGGCCTTGCTTTCTCTAAGTTTTAGCATTTGAAGTGGTCGTGAGCAGTTTAAAATGCAAATGCAGAGTTCTGCCTGGTAAGAGGACGGTGAGAACCAGTCTGGGCTGCGGGTTAGTGCTGCAAGCTAGTAATCCAGGGCATGCACCCAGAAGACCTAGGGTGCCGTGGACTTCATCAAAGCCTACTCTGTAGCCCTGTGAACAGGACACCAACAAACCTCATAGGCTTCAAATCAGATCAGCCAGGCTTGTCTTGGTTTGCAGCTAAGGCAGGTACTTTCTGTCACAGCAGCTTTCACGTTTTCCACTGCCCTCGTAAAAACATACTGAAAAAGTCTAAAATCCTCTGTTCTTCAGAAGAATTCTTTTAATATTGACAACTTACGAAGAAAAAAGCCCAGTCTCCCAGGTGGTTTTGTCTCCCTCCATCCTAACTGGCCTCTTAGTAGAAGAGGGAGATGTTTTAATAATATTTTAACAGCAGGATATCTTAACGATAGATCAATAGATGGAAACACCAGCTGAGCAGTATCCCTTTAGCTAGTACACTGTTACAACTGTTCTAGCGTGTTCTTATTAAAAATCGTTGTATTAAGAAGAATCTATTTGAATAGGTTAGAGCTATTATGTTGTTGTTTTGTAGATATACGTGTGTGTGCATATATATATCCTCTAAACAGAGTACCTGTTGTACAATGATAATTTATCCGTGCCTAAGATCTTGTAATATAAGATGAATGGAATGTCTTCCTGGATGAGGTTTCACTGAACATTTTTGAACACACTTCAACAATTCAGATATGGTACAATAATATTTTATTATAACACTTATCAGAAATAATGTATTTCAACTCTGTTTGATCCATTTCATTTCCCCAGGCCTGTAAAACACTAAACATGAGTAACTTCATCCCTTTCAACAGGATCTATTCACAGGAAGCAAATTGCATGTGTGCATTGGTCTTTTTAGGGTTGGGTGTAAGAGTAAAATAGGGGACAAGTTGATGTTGCTAGGTGACATTTGACTCAAATATAGAACATACTGTAAATAAACACAGAAAGCCACAACTCTGTCCAGCTGCAGAGAATGTTAAATGAAATCTTCTCATCTGTGGGGAGTCTTCTGGAAAAATGTAGTTTGAATGCAGAAATGAGTTGAAAGTAGGGAACAATGCATTTAAAGCCTGTAGAGGTTGATACTTGGTGAAATGTAGGTCAGTCAGGTTACACCATACAGTGTCAGCTGCCGTGTTTTGTCATCTGGTTGTAATAAGAAGAACCAATGTAGGTAGCAGTTATACTAGAGGAACATGGTTTTCTCCTAAGGAGTAAAGACTGATTGATAAGAATGTGGCCATGCTGAATTGGAGCCTGATGTTGATGCTGAGTGCTGAAAAATGAGGAATAGCAAGTGACACAGGTCAGTGAGGGAATGGACAGCACAGATCAGATTTATTTTTTTTTCTGAAAAATCCTTCATTCAGAACACTGATTTCCTTTGGCTTAGAGAAATACACACAAGAATCAGGAGGTTAAGAACTAAACTCACAAAATCCAGCAAAAGCAAGAAAAAAACCTTCCTCCCCCAACATGATCTCTGTTCTAAACATTCAGTCTCTTACGTGCCATTAGAGCATGTTAGTCCTCTGACTTCATCGGGCTCTGCATCAATACCCACACACAGCATCTTCCTTCTCTCAGAGGTTCATTTGTAATTTTCCTCAATAAAGTGGGTGGACACCACCACAGATAATGCAGCAACTGATAGTTCCTATTTTATGTTGTGCTATCTGAGGTCTAATGTTTCTCTTCAGCAAAAGCATTTAAGTCATAAATAAATTAGATTGGCTGTTATGAAATTTTTTCTGAAGTTATATTAGATCCAGTTAGTTTATGATTACAGTTGCTGAAGATGTAGTTGTCTTTTTCTTTATTGAATGCTGTCATTTTTTCCTGAAATCTGGCAATTATACATACTAAATCTTAATGCATAGTTTACTTATTATTTGGGGAGGCTTTTTTTTTTTTTTCTTAGTGAGGTAGGAGGTTACATGTGTACTTGCTAACAAAAGTTACTTCTTGAGAACAAAGGAGCACCAAGCCACTTCAAAATTTGAGGAGTCACAAGATTCACATTTTTCTCATGTAGCTTTCTACAAGTCGTGTAATTTTTGGTGATAATTATCCAGTAAGAATTCGGTAGCTGAATCTGTGTTTAAAAAGTTAAGCTTCTTGCTCTATTTCTCCAAGCAGTGTGGGACAGGCTGATATTTATCTCCAGGAAGGAATTTAAATGGTGTTCACGAGAAGTCTGAAGGAGGGGCTGATGTTTATCTCCAGGAAGGAATTTAAATGGTGTTCACATGAGTCTAGAGAAGTCTGAAGGAGGGAGATACTGGACATAATGAAATATGTGGTGCAGGTGGAAGGGAATATGTGGCCAGAGATGGTGCTGAATCTTCTTACAGTAAACTGATGGATAAAGAAGAGCTCAAGAGGGGTGGATTTTCAAGGGGAGAGAGCTTACAGAGTTACGGGATGGTTTCTAAGACTCAGGCTGTGCAGCCAGTGCTTTCAGGGCCATAGGCTTTCTCAGGCACAAAAAGCAGTAAGTCTATGGCTCCACAGACACCAGCATATACTTCACAGACCTTCTCTGGACCTTCACCTTCACAGGGTGTCTCATGCAGAGGCTTGTGTTCCTCTATCTTCATTAATGACAGCAACTACTGTGTCATTGGCAAGCAGGCTGAGTTGATTAAAGGGTATATTTAAAGATATGATATCACTTTCAGTTTTGCTATAGCCTTCCTGGGAATAGGGAACAATACACCTACCTGTCATCATCTCTGCCGACAAATTATTTTCCCCTTGGCAGCTTTTTTTTCCCTACCCGTTCCCTTTGAGAAAGGAGCTAAGGGAGTCAGTTTTGGCCCACGTCTCTGATGGTACAGTGTTACCCCCCTTGCTGGTAGCTCACAGGAGCCGGAGGCAAGAGGATGGACTAGAGACAGATTCCTGCTGTCAGACTCAGGGCCATGCTGTAAGACATTTCTTACAGCTCCCTCTGTGTAGTCAGGCTGCAGGAGTCACCATCCTTGCTGCCAAATGTCCGAGTGTTGTGTGAGAGGCATGGTATTTGGCAGCGCCCTCAGTTTAAACAAAAGGGGGCTTCCTGCTGCAAACAGACCCAAGTGAAAATAAGCACATGATGATGGTACTGATTCACACCACAGGAAATTCGTAGGCTTGTCCTTGAAACAGGCACTTCTTCAGTAGAAAATTATGGAATCTAGTTGTGTGTTACCTCCAGGGACTGAAACAAGTTATTAATTCATTATGCATTTATAAGCTTGGTTATTAATCTGCTAATGTGTCTAGGAGTAAAAATGCCTATTTACTTAGATGGTATCTTGAGATATTAAAGCTCCTATAACAGAATATTTCAGTCACAGTGAACTTACTGGTCTTACAGGATCTACTAGTAACAGAAACATCTATTTTAACTCCTTTCATTTTGCAGACTTTGAGGATAGTTTGAGGATTGAGGATAGAACTGAACAGAGATTTTCACTGGTTGTAAGGGTAAAGGCACTGGAATGATCAGAAGGTACATGTTTGTTGCAGATTATTTGGTGACATTTCCAAGAGAGTACTTGACCATTCTGTATTTATCCACTTCAGACACTTCAAGACTAATTGTATCAAATAAAGACAGGCTTTTCCTTCACTTGCTATGTTATGTTAGAGTCATAGACCTGAAAGGGACCACAAGAAGTCACCCAGACAATTCCCTTGTCTTGTGGCAGACTCATCTTTGTCAGAGTTTTGAAAACTTTAAGGAACAGTTTAGGCAGATAGAAATGCTGTCACCACCACTCTAGGCAGTCTGTCCAAGTGCTTCAGGATCTTTCCTTCAGAGAAACTTTTCCCCTTGTCTCTAACCTGAATCTTCCTTGCTGTGGTCGTGCTTATCGTTTCCTGTCCTGTCTGTCGTGCACATGAAGAACAGGTCCAGTTTAAGCCCTCATCTGGGTCTTCCTGTATGGGAATAGAGGAAGGATCATTTTGTTTCTCTTGCAGATTTTGCTCTTGTTAGGGACCCCCAGACAGAATTTGCCTTTCTTACAGCAGAATGGAACTCACACAGAGATCCTCTATGATTCTGAAATCATTTTTCCGTAGTACTGTTGCACAGTACTTGTTTTCTATCCTGCTGTTGCATAAACACTCAGAGAGTGTTGGATAAAGAAAAAAAAAATACGTGAGCGTCTTAACATAGGATAATACACATAGGGGGAATCAAATCTCCCAAACAGAATGGTTGGTCTCTGTCTGGTAGTGACAGGAGTGTCCATTGCAAGGGCACTTGCAACAGTATCTTCAGCTGCATGGGGTGAAGCCCTTGAACCACTGCTCTGTCCACTTCTTGTAATCCAGCTGGCCATGGTCCAGAGTCAGCACCCAGCACTTGTGCAATTTATTGCTATTCATATATCTTAACTACATGCAAAATACCTCTTAAATATCTTAACCCTACATAAAGGATTGTCCTACATGACCATTTCTACAGAAATTATTTGTACTGATTACTTACTAATGTCTTAGCTATGCAAAATTCTGCAGCAGGAACCACCAAAAGCACTCTTGGGTCCACTCCACCCAGGGTATTAACACATCCAACTGTACAAATTGGACTAGACAGAGCATGACCTGGGAGGAGGGAACAACTTCAGAACTGTCCAAAATTCCCACCAGGAAGTCTCTAGTAACATCAGTCAAACACTTGACTGTGAATGATCAGGCTATCACCTAGCTTCAGGCTGGTCCCTGGTCTCAAACCAGACCTTTATCTCATCTATAATGGTGACTGGCTGGGGAGCTCCTGGACTGACGAAGGAAGGAGTGAAGTGCACTGGGTATGCATAAGCCACAACCCTGATACCCACCTACACCACGATTATATGTATGAAACAAACTTTATTTTCATACATACAACTCACTTAAAACTCTCACCATGCCATACTTCTGCAGCTGATTTTTTGTGCGTAAGAATAATGTAACTCACTCTTTTCCCTACTGAGTAATGCTTTTTTGTTTGTTTGTTTCCAAATCACATCTAATTTATTGACATTCTTTTTGGTTGATACCTTACTTTTCAACATCCTTGTAGTCCTTCAGAGCGTGCTGTGATCTGCAAACTTGGCAAGCACTTCCACTCTGTCACCTGCCTCGCTAGTGAAAATATTGGGCAATACTGCATGTGGGACCTCAGGATAACTCTGCTTATTCCGTCCCTTGATTTTGCAGTAAATACAGTGCTTCATTAACTAATCTGATAAACTCAGTTATGTTTGTATCTGTTGTATGAACATTTTATTCAGACCTGGTTTTCCTCACATTACTTGTAAGAATGTTATATGAGACAGTGTCAAAATCTAGGCAGCTAACACTTCTCTTCCAAAAAGGCTGTTATCATGTTGTAGAAGGAGATTAGATTGGTTTGACAGTATTCTCGGCAAACCCAAGGTGGCTGATAATCATGCTTAACCCACATCTGTTATCTTCACAATTCTCTGAAATAATTAGTAGAAGTCCAGGATTTTCCCATCTTTTAACAACTATGATGTTGTAAGTTTTTCCTCATTTTGTTAAAATAAATGTGTGTAAAAATACCACCAAATAGGTCTTAATCTGAATTTCAGGCGTACACAGAGCGAAAGGTTGGTCACTAGCATTAGGTGTTTACTGCCTAAATAAAAGATGAAGAAACAGGCAAGGGAGATAAAAGGTAACAGTGAAACCTGTGAGAAGTAAATGGTCAGCACTGCTAATGGTCTGGTATTACAGCGGCTTCACCAGCAGAGGAAGGAAATAGTGTTCTTCATTTTCACAGTGGACGGAGTAAAGGACATAATCCTTGACTCCTTCCTTAAAGGCAAGATGTGAAAGATGAGAAGGGAATATTAAGAAAGTACTAGTATGGATTGCTTTGATCCAGATAGACCTTCTGTCAATGTGGAGACTGCAGTAGTCTTCAGGAATAATCAACAGGACAACATATTCCTAAGCTTAGGAATATGGATAAATGACCTCCTGTTGTCCTTTCCATCTCCTTTTCTGTATTCTGTATTTATAGGCATCATGACAAATAAGAATTTTGAGAAGGGATTTGTAGAAGGATAATTGGGTAACTTCAAGTGCTTGTGTGAAGTTCATCTTAAGTATGAAGCAGGGGCTGGAGAAAGCACAAAGATGTGTGGCTGAATATTAAGAGGATTTACATTCCTTTAAACATTTCATTGTCTCCTCCATTCAAAATTTAGATGAATGCAGGTGTTCCTTCTCCAAATAAATTGTTTTAATATATCGCTGTAGCTACTAGAATGTGAAGTCTTTAAAATATTTTGCTTTGAAAAATTAAGATTTGGTAGTTTGTGGCTGTGATGCCATTTGAAATAAAAAAAGTTTCCTTTTAAACTAATGTCTATTAATTAATAATTTCTAACTTTTCAGGAGTATTACATAGATTCATTTATTTCTGTCTGAACAGAGGTACTTTGCAGCTAAACAACAACAGCTAGTGTTTCAAAAAGTGCTGTACAGAGTAAAAGCTTCAGAAAATGCAGCTGACTGAGTCTCTCTTTAATAGTGATAGGGGTAATCTTTTTGTCACTGGCATGATGATAGTATGATGTGTTTCAAATTGAGTTTTGTACTCATTATTCTGTTCCTTCTCTTAGTGGCACCTATCCCCTTAATGCTGAACGTATTGCCTGTCCTACACTCAGAGGTTATAATTCCCTCCCTCTCTCCCCCACCCAACCCCTTACCCTTTCTCTGGGCAGAAGGGGACAGCAGGGCATATAATGATGCAGTGGCATCATCCCTTAACACTTGAACCAAAAACGGTCATCCGGATGCAAGCCTTCGTGCTCCTAAATTTGAATCTTGTCTCAATTAAATAAACACTGTAACCAGAGTGAAAGTTTTGCATCCAGAAGGATTCCCAGTTATAAAATGTTTCCTTCTTATATTTGTCTTGGAGTCCTGACACTCCAGGAATTGAGACTTAAGAATATTGTTAAGAAGTAGATAAACGTATGTGAATTGAGATCACAAATACCTGTTTTGAAATTGCCAACCTTATCTGCTCTAATTTGTTTCCTTAGTGCATATTATACTCTATTCATAGCCACACTACTTTTATTCCATTAATGATAATTGAGTAATGTTGTGGATAGGTGATCTTGGTTTAGGTACAATTATCCCAAATCTGTGGATATTGGCCCGAAACCATTACTGGGATCACATTTGCTCCTGCCAAGGGTTCTCTTTCCCTTCTGTTCTGCTTTGCTCTTGGCCAGGCAGGTTTGCCTTTTAGCTTTGATTAAACCCTACTCCTCAAAACACTTTTTTCACCCTTGACTCCTTCCTTAAAGCCCACTCCTCCCTCCCATCCTTTCTTTCTCTTCTTCTGCTTTACTTCATAAAGATCTTAATAATATCTTCAAAGAGAAAGTAAAGATTTGAATTCTTATCTTCTCATCCATGCCAGGACTTATAAGAAATATTTAGAAGATTTTATACTTTCCTCAGGGAATGTGTACCTTGGTGTTTGGAAATCTGCCTCAATAAACACTGGGGGCACTGAAGGCATGATTTGATGCACGGTCTATGTACAGCCGGAGCGATGCTGTGAAGGCTGTCCCAGATTGCCCTGCCAGTGTGCACAGCTCACCCTGTGGAAAGGCAGAGCAGCTCCTAGGCTATGCGCCAGTTAGGTTGCTCAGGTTCTCTAAGTGAACAGCTTGTAAGATTCTAGTAACCCGTCCTGGCTGTTTTCTCAACTTGTTTTATAAAACATGCAAACCACCAAAGCTTAACAAGGTGGGAGCCCAGCACTGGGTTCTTTTTGACTTGTGCTACATCACTAGCAGCGGGAGAACCAATGTAACTCTGAGATTAATGATCTAAAGGTTATTCATACCAATTGAGGATGTGACCTGGCATGTTCAGATATGTCTTCATCATGCAGTTCTTGTATTTAACTGCCCATTTTTTCCATTTTTGACTCTCTTACTTCAATGCATCACTTCAATGCTCTCTCCTTTAGAGTTCACTAGGAATTTTTTATGCTTGCAGAGGAGGCTGGTTCCTGCTTCTGCCATGAGAGAGTAGGGCATAGAGGACATTCCTAATGCTCTATTATTAGCATAAGTACTTAACTCAGTACTTAAGCACCAGGAAAGGAGAAGCTGGTAAAATTGCAGTATGGGGGTCTAACAGTTTATACTAACTGTAGTGGTATCTGCTAGGCCAACACCAGAGAAAGAAGACACATTCTTTGCTGCTGCTGCTGTTTCTGGTTAGGAACTTCATTCCCAAGATTAAAAAAAACCCAAAAAACAGCATTTCCATTTCAAGTGGGATTCTGAAAAGCTGCCAAAAGCAAAAACCACTCACCCTTGCTTGTTTTCATTTTGTTTCATTTGTGTTTCAGTGTGCTAGTAAGTGGCAAGCAAGAAAGTGTGCAAAGCTCCACTGTGAACACAGAATAAAGTATTTTGGGCAGCGGGCAGAGCTGGAGTGGTCAGTATCCAAAAGTCATAGCAATATCCTACCACAGGTGACCTGAGAAAAGTTTGGAAGGTTGCATCTGGGAAATTCAAACAGTAAAGAAAAAATAAGAAGCCTGTTTTCTGTTGAACTTCCCACCAAGAGAATAACTGGGGGAAAATCTATGATATTTTCTCAGGCCCTTAATTTTTATTGTTCTTATGTTCTTAGCTCTGAATGTGCAAAGGACAAGCAAGAACATAGGAAATAGACTTTATTCTATGCGTGCTAGGAGGCCACATTGATATGAAAGGGGTTTCAGCCTGATCCATGTTTGTTGTATTAAGAGCTAGGTTTCAGTTCAGGTAAGGTTCTTCTTGCATTTTGGTTTTTTTCTTTTAGTTCTGCTCATCCAATTATAAAACTGCATTTCAGAATTGCCTTTATGCAACTAATATTGCAAGAATTAACTTTCATCTGATGCATGGTGCCTACAAAATGCTACTTCTTCAGCTTAGTGCTCAATGCTCAAATTGAGCATTTGTGAACCTGGATGGATAGGAATATCCTAGCTTATGTGTAAAGCTCTACATGTGCAGTTGCAAAGCTCACTCAACAGGGGAAGTGTGAGTCAACAGAACCAACCAAGGCACTATGTTATAACAAAATCAAAGTATGCCTTGCCCATACATGACAAACTAGTTTTTCCAGGTTCTCTGAGTAGCTGAAAATAATTGAACTCATGATGCCTTTCTGATTTCTGTTTGTTTTAAAAGACCAGAGAAGAATTACCTTTCTTTTCAAACAGAAAACATCTTAAAATAGGCCATGACATCCTTCTATCTTCAGATGGCTAATAACGTTATTTATTACCTGATTACTGAAAAAATGAAACTCTTTGTTTATGTTCATGCTTCATAGATGTGGCTTCATCCATGTAATTAAAACTAGATATTTTCATGTCTTTTAAGTGGCATCTTTCTGTTTGTTCCCTATTTTCCTAATCAATGGCATGTTAGCCACAGAAAAAAAAATTTAGAAGTAGGTATCTGCAATTTGTATCCTTTTAAGGGGTACTCTTGCATATGAGCATGAGATCATGCAAATAAAAAGTATGGTAAATACTTCAACAGAATTTAGCATTTGATTTAGATGAATATATTTTAATATTTTTTTCAATATTTGCTCAAGAATAGTACAGTGTTCTACGTGCACATGCATATGCAGGTATTTTATCATTATCTCTGACCTTCAGATTTCTTTTATGTCTCCATTAAGCACCAATTTGTAACTAAAGCATACTTTGCAATTAAAAATTTATTGCTGAAAAAGAAAAGGCAGCTTCCCACCTAGTTCTTAATTAATCTTTATTTAAGACACTTAAATATTTATAGTTACTTCTCTTTTCATTATAAATACTGTGGTGATTCAAAGAACTTTTATGTTTCTGAAGAGTTTTCACTTTTACTGCGATGGTTACTCATGAAAAAATCCAGCATCTGTCTCAAACCATAGACTGTGATGCTACTGCAGCTGTAAGTACAAAGCTGTCAGGTTGAATGGTGGCAGATTGGTGCAGAAAGGGTTAGATTTCCCTTAGGCCTCATTGTCCCTCCTTGAAAAATGGAATAAAGCACAAGTAAACTATTACTTTGCCTGCTAGGTATAAGCAAGGTCCCACTAACTTCAGTTTATGCAAACTGCACAGCTAATGGAACAAAGAAATATTTGATCTACAGGCTTAACCTTCTGCCTGCATCAGCAGATGTTGTGCCGGAGTAGCACACTGCCCTCCTGAAGAACAGCTGCAGTGGGTGCCAGTGGGTTTATGCTGCACCAAGGCACGGTGTTTCCCAGCTCTTGGACCTTATGCAGGCCACCATCCAGTATCTGTGCTGAGGGCTGGGCTGTCCTTCAGCCCCTGACCCACCAACTGCCTACACTGCAAACCCCTCGGCTCAGCCCCCAAGAGAATCTTTGGGTTTTGAACTCTGCTAAACCCCCGCTTGTCTTGCAGATTTTTCTGGGAGTGCCTGGACTTGAAATCATCAACTGAGCCCCTTCCAGTTTACAGCCTTTCAATTCCCCCAACTACTCAGTGGTTTTGGTATTGATCTGGCTGATGGAATAGACCATGCTTCCTTCTCTTAGAGATAAACCTACCCTGGAGCTGAACAGCAGGAGCTGGCCAGCAGTAATTCCACAATTCACTCTCTCTGACATCTTTTCCTTCTTTAGAGCCATTTTTCTGTCTATTACCTTTTCTTTTGTTGTCTGTTTTCTCTTTAGAGGAGATAGGGATGGCCATGGAAGGTGAGGGAAACCTAATTTCTAAAAGGAATCCCATTTTCATATGCTAATACAAACAAACGGCTTCACTGTTGAAAGGTGGAATCTTTTAGTCAGGGACTTACAAACCTAGTAGGATTCTGTGTCACATACCCTGTGCAAGGTGACACTTAGTTATCAAAGAGGACCTGCAGACCTTGGCATAAGGTCATATATCTGTAAGCAATGGAAACTGCTGTGGCTTTCCTTTTGGCATAAGGAAGCATAAGTTGGACTTCTGCATGCAAGTTAAATTGTGGAAACATTGCTGTGCTTCTGCATGGCTGAAATGTCTATGACAATAGAATACACCACAGTGTTCTAGGAAACATAGCAGGTAAAATTGCTAAGTGGGTATGAGAAAACGGAAGTCTAAATTGCAGTACAAGCAAATGACCTGCTGCTATAAACTGTACCCTTACAGATTTGCTTACTGGTTGCAAAATGCTATTTATTGTGTGTATAAGCTGTAGATTGATCAAAATTATTTGTTTCCATTTATATCTTGTTGGAAAGCTATGGGAGATCACTGTTTAAATGAGGTAGATTACTGCCAATCATTCTCATATGTCGAATAAGGAAATTGAATAAGAATTATTCTTGTAGTTTTCAGCTGAGTTATTTAACTAAAAATATAGTTGAAAAGGTGGGATTTTTCACACTGTTTAAATGGAAATACTTAATGTAGCCAGACATCAATATTGATTCTTGAATAGATGAAATGACATTTTAAGTATTGCAGAGCTGAGTAAGGATAACATAACAGTATAGCTGGTAATGCGTGATATGCATCAGGGATGTCAGCTGACCATACTAAGTGAAATCTTGTTCATCTTAATCATGTGAATGGTGTCAAGGGTATCACTGAATGAGATTCTTTTCTAATGTAAGGCCATTGATTTCATATGTAAGTGAAATGGGATTGTGCTCATAGATTCTTATAATATGGTATGTATCCATTCATTCTAGTTCCGGAATAAAAATAGTTGATTAAATTGATACTATGTTAACATTTTTTCTTCCTAGCATACTTATATCTTCTGTACAGTTAGTTCACTGTGCAAGTTGTTATGTTTCTGTTATGATTGTTCAGTTTCTCTTTGCTGGAGGGTGGTTCTTTAATGGGTGTCATTTTTGTGATGTAAGCAGTACCTTTCAGCAATTCACAATGAGACTTTTCTTCTCAGTTGCTTTCTGACAGCATCATCAGTTCATTAACCTTAGTTAATTCCGGAAGTAGACCAGTTTAGCAGATAATGCAATACTATGAAGGTTAAGTAAACCTCACCTATGTGATATAGGGCAAGTTATGTCATTTCTCTGTCCTTACCTGGTAGAGATGTCACCTAAATCTGTCTGCAGTGATGGAACGTGCGTAGCACCCAGGATAGCTGACAGGAATTTTATTTCTAGTTCTACCTCTTTCACTGCAATGCCTGAGGCAGGTGGCTCAGCCTCTTTGTACAGTCTGTATAATACCACTTGTCAACCAGTAAAGGATTTTGATACCTACTGTGGAAGAGGATGGTAGTTCTGGACGTGCTTAATAATTCTACTGAGAATACAGCACAATAATCATGCTAGTATTTTCTAAGTTGAGATGGAGTATTAACTAGACATGATCTCTCAAAGTTTGCTTGTTCTTAACCATTTGTAACTGATCGGTGTCTGCTGCATATAGAGAAGAGAATATCACCTGCAGTGTGTCAGTGAAACAACGCTTGCTCTCTGTTATCTGCACTTTTCCCTAGCTGTTAGTCCAGGCTTGTCAAACAGCGATACTATGCTGACCACCATACTTGTTTTTTGTCCTTATTGCCCAAAGCAATGCTCACTGAGCTGTGTAACGTTCTTCACACATGCCTTTGTGTTACACATATCCTTACAAAACTAAACTGTGGCGATTATGAAAGTTTAAGCATGAATTTTGCTTCCTAACACACCAGAATAATCTTCAATAAAAACCATCTTGCTTCTCAATGAGGTAGCACAGTGTCTGCCTATGATTACTCATCTGCTTACTGATTTTGGAGTATTGCTCAAAGTAGAAGAACAACACATCACAAGCAGGCAGGAGATTTCTCTAACTTAGCAGCCATGAAAAATCTCAGTGTTTTATGGACGGTTGGGACCAACTGAACAATCAGTATCGAATTAAGGAGGAGACAGCCTGGGAGACTTGGAATCTTTTCCTCTGTGTCACAGATACAGTGGTATTGCCTGTCTCTCTAAATGAAATAACAATAGGGAAGCCTCAGGGCAGATTGTCTGCTTCCTCTCTCTTGGGGAGTCTGCTTTTTTCCTTCTCAGCATATTAGAGGTGGCTGATCCATTGTAATGCAATGTCACGGGCCTTTGGGACTTTAAAAATGTTGTGTGTGTGGTATTAGAAGGGCAGTCTGACCCTACCAGATGTGATCTGTTCAGGTGGCACAGAGGTTTTAAGGAAAATCTGAAAAAAGAATGCACTTGGGTTGACCAAGCTTAAAGCAAATTAAATCGTTCCAGGTGTCTGTCCAAACTTACAGCAAATATAATAATCTTAATTGGTTGTGCCCATAGCACTTGCACTCAAAACTCCTTCAGTAATATGGCAATCTTTGCATTACAGACTACATGGTGGTCACAGCAAACTTGTTTTCTTACAGATTAAATGGATTCACTACTGCTATAACATTTGACAAAAATATCTGTTAGATCCAAACAGATATTTGATTTGGTGGCATTTCAATGTGTTTCGAGAAGAATTGAAATATACTTACATGTGTGAGGAAGGGCTTTGCTCTGCTGAGTATTTTGTACTCACACGCAAACAACAATATCCAGGTGCAAACTAAAGTGCTAGTTATTTTGCTGCTTGTTACTCAGCTGTTCCTTACTCACCTGTGTCTTTGGAAAGCTGTTTTCATCTGTTCAGTAAGCAGAAACATTATTGTTACTATGAGGTAGCCATTCATGAACAATATCATTCTTCCTGCACCATAAGGCACATAAGGCAGAAGTCAAAACAATTACTAACAATGCATAGCCAACAGCAAACAGCTGACAAACAACCCACATGTTAAAATTGCTTTGTCAAAATAATTTTAGTCCATAATTAACAAATACATTGGCAGAAATCTGCTCATTAACAATTTGCAAGCAGGAAATAGGGTTGGATAATGCATTTACAAACTAGTTACAATGGATGTAGTAGGAAAGTAGAGTGGCATCCTCATGGTCCCTGAGAACAGAATTCTTCCTTGTCCATATAGGGATTGCTCAGAGCAGTTCAGATTAAGTTAACTGAAGGTATGGAATCCATGTATATAATTGAGATGGTGCAATGAACGCAGTATGAACCTTTCCACAGAAAGTAAAGGTGTTGCCTGCTCTAAGGATGTGGTGGGTTGACCTTGGCTAATGGCTAGGCACCCACCCAGCTGTTCTCTCAATCCCTCTCCTCAGAATGACAGGTGACAAAATAGGATGGAAAAGCTCATGAGTCAAGATAAAGACAAGGAGATCGCTTGTCTGTTACTGTCACAGGCAAAACAGATTCAACTTGGGGAAAATTTAGTTTTCTGCTCCTTCACTCTCACTCTTCTCCCCTGCTCCAGCCTGGAATCTCTCCCATGGTCCACAGTCCTTCATGAAACACCTACCTGCCCAGCACGGGGTCCTCAACAAGCCACAGGGGATATCTGCTCAGTGCCTGGAGCACCTCCTCATCCTCTGACCTTGGTGCTCCCTCTGTTGTTTCTCAGTCATCTTTTTTCCCTCCTCCTCTGCCTGTGTGGCATTTTCTGCCCTTTCTTAAATATGTTTCTCAGAGGTACCACCATCTTGGCTCCACGCCTGCAGCCCCCCACTGCCAATACTTTGACACCTTACACCCAATACAAAGAATTAAGCTATCATACAATAATATTTTTTTTTTACCCTTTAACCTATTCCTATTAATTTCATTATTTCTTTGTATACTCCTGTTTTCCATCAAAAAATGCAGCCAGGACTATACAAGGAGCTGTTGGCACACCATTGTTATCTGAGCCGTGTTTATTACGATGCAGCTGGGCTAGTAGGTTTAGTGTTGATTCTTGTACCAGCAGCAGAAGCCCTGTAGGCATAATATAGTTCATATTATTTTTAAGCCCGACACAAGCTACAACAAAATTCTATTTTTTTGCCAAGGTTAAGTGTAGGTGGGTGGGTGAGGCTAACGGGGGGCGGGGGGGGACTAGCATGTCCAGTACGCTAAGGAGTAGTTTGCAGGTGCCCTTGAGTTGCTTCATTGTCTCCACAGGGGTTCCAGCTGACTGGGGGTCTTTTATACAGTGCAAAGTTTAATTCTTCAGATGTGCTTTGGGAGACAATGCAGTAAACTGTTACAAAAGTGATTGAGCCAGTGTGGTCTATTGTGGTCTCAACTGCAGCAGGAGTGCTTTCCTAATTGACTTGGAAATACGGGTGTACTGTGCCCCACAAGCCAAGCATTCCTCAGGCCTGGGGTCCACCCACACCAGCAGTCCCACCTCATGCCACAGTAGTAAAATTACACTGGAAAGGTTTTTGTGTTTCCCATCCCCCAGAAAAAGAACCCAGATTTTTACTAGGGATTTTGTCAGCCATTCAGGGACTTGAATACCCTGCCCTAGAGTCTGCTAGCTCAGTTACTAGCATACAGTCAGTAATATCCTGTGGCTCATGGCAGTTTGCTTCTGTGCCACTGGAACATGTTCTTCTGGCTTGTGCACTTACACTGAACAATAAGTCACCCTTATTGAGTGGACAGGCATTGGGGTAAGTATGTGCCTGCATAAGAAAGTTTTTTGCCTTGGCCAAAATAATGATTTCATGTTAATTTAGGTAAATAATTGAAGAAAGTTATACAGACACATTTATTTGGAGGTAAACCTCATTTCTTTCCCATCAGTTTTGAATGGCTGCCATTCCTTTGTATAGAGCATGAATTTCAGGAGTAGTCTGTTGCAATGTGGGTAGTTAGAAGTAGCTTTTTCTGCAATCTCTCTTCAGTCTAGTTTCCCTTGTAGGGGCAAGGGTCTTAGGAATTGGTTTAAATTTAGTCCAAATATGCTATTTTGGATTGATATAAACATTTCTGCAGAGGGGCTTACCATTTAAAGTTCTAATAGTGCAGCCTGCTCAGGCAGGCAGGCTTTAGGCTAGGGTTTTCTAAGAAGCCTCAGGATTGGCATCCAACTGCTACTGAACATTAAAGAGATTGATAAACAAAACTGTCATTTTATGGAAATAAGTAATGATACTGCCTTTCCCCCCCTCAAAAAAAAAAAAAAAAAAAAAAAGAGGAAGAAAATATTATTTCTTGTATAGTTAGTGATCTTAATTTTAACTGTTTATTCTAACTCATGATGGAGGAATAGAGAGATTTTTCCAGACAAATGCATAGTCATTGGATATGTAGAATTGTCACTTTCTGTTTATTGTGGTGATGAAATGTTTTTTTGTGAATATGCAAGGTTGCTTCAACACTGTATACATCTTGTGTTCATCTGATGCAGTTTCATGAAAGACTTTACCCTGCTCACCATCATGCTACAAGTGAAGGGCTTGCCAGTCCCACCACGGGATGACTGATACTTCCTACGAGATAAAAGGCTATGTCTAGGAAATGATTTCATAATACTATGATGAAAATGTTCTGACTAGCTTTGGCTAACTAGATCTCTCGTTGTGCAGGTGGCACCTAAGCTGTGGGACATGTGTGCCCAGAATCTTGGTTGCCCAGATCACTAACCTGGGTTGCTATCACTACTCCATCCCACTACCTACCCATGTTACTTTTCAGTGAAAAACAGCATGTGAGAGGAGAGATGGGACATAGTTTAGTGTGATCCCAACTGATGTGAACTGAACCAGGACTTGGACCTGAGGAGGATTTTCCTCCAGAACTTTTCCTTCCATAGTTATTACTCAGTGCCTGTTCAGGACGGAAAAGGTTTGCATGGCTTTCTAAAGTATATAATGTCCTGAAATGCGAACACGTCATGCCAGCCAAAGCTAACTCTGTATTTTGGCCACTGTTGTAGATGGGATGCTGCGTTAGATAGACAGATCTTCTGTCTGACCTAGTACAACCATTCTTATTTATTCATTTATGTAAGGTACCAAAACATTACAAGATTATGACGGGTCTGTACAGTACGGAGTATTATTATAATTCTCATTATATTGATTTTTTTTATTTCTAAAACTATGGGTGGTCTTGTCTATGTAAAAATAAATCCCCTCATTTATTCTAATTACCTTAGGATGCGAAATTGCACAGGGGGACCAGGAAAACTAGGAATTTTCTGCCCTCAAAATCTTCATAGTGCACTAGCTGGAGGCACAGTATACTCTCTAACATTTGCATGTTGCAAGATATCACCAAGAATGCAATAAAAGAGCAAAATACATGGGGACATTGTGACAGCTGTATTTAAATAATACCAAAGGATCACTTCCCTTGGTATCATCCCACAACGCTCCATAATGCTTGTTAAGCTGAAGGCTTATATTTGCATCTCTGTGTAAAATACAGGCTGGTCACTGTTTCTTTTACCACCACAGTGAATTGCTTTTTAAAGCCCATACGTGTATGTGGCATCTACCACTTCCTGTGGCAGTGAGTTTCACCATTTAATTATGATCTTTGTGGAAAGCATCCTTTCCTGGGTTTCATGTTTTAAACTTCCTAACTGCTCATTTTATTGGGACTGCTTCCTGTACTATGAAATACAGTAAAAAAGCATTCTTTATTCACTTTCTCAGTACTGTTCATGGTTTTCTGGGGCTCTGTCACAGTCCTTTCCCGTGTTTGATTCTCTTACAATATAAAAATCTTAAGGCTTTTTTTTTTTTTCTCTCCTAGTATAGAAGCCATTACACACCTTTGATACCTTTGATCACCCTGTCACCCTTTTCTTTATCCTCCTACTGCTGTCCTGTCATTTTTGAGATGACATAACTGAAACTGCATTCAATATTCAAAATGCTAGGTGGGCAGTGGGTATTTATGGCAGCATTATCACGTTTTCTTCTGCTGTTTTATGTTCTTTTCCTATTATTTCCTAATATACCATTTTATATTTTTGACAGTTGATGAGGATTTAGGTGACATTTTCATAAAGCTGTTTCCCAGCTCTGCTTCCCAACTATCAGTTAATTTCACTGTGTGTTTAAAGATTTCCCAGGGTACAGGCATGAGACCTTGGTTATTTAGCCATGAAAACACATCTAAATTACAAGAGTCTTTTAGGCTGTAAACAGGAGATTGTTGGTAGAATTTGATATTCCCTTAGTTCTAGTGGCGATTTATATTGTTCTAGGTTTTGTTATACCAGAGCTTTCTCACACGAGTATGTGAGGCAGTGTGAATGTTTCCCATGGACCACATCTTTTTGGAGAGTTGTTGATTATTTTAACAGAACATTAATTCTAACAAGAAACACATTCAGGAAAGAGTTCATTCAATGAGTTTTATCTGAGAGGATTTTGCTAATTTTGCTGCTGTAAGGCATATCCTGACCTAACCCAGGGGAATCCAAACAAGTGCTTAATCCTTTGCTGTACTAAGTCAATGAAGATTTCATCCCATAGTCTTCCATATCAGAAAGAGTTGCATAGCCCTTCAGTCTTTTTCATAACCAAAATATGCTATTGCTATCATAATGGTTGCTAAGAGAAAGTTCTGGAGCTTAATGAAATCTGGAATTAAATAAATCACCTCAGGATTGTTAAAACCTAGCTGTGAAAGACTTTAAATAGTTGTTTCTAAAAGAAGTGCTGACAGAATAAATATATTACTGCAAGTTGATCAGTCTCATCTCTGACTTTAAAACACTTGCTAATGTTTTATTTCAGTGATCACTGTCAAAAATTCCTTAATGGGCCAAAAACACTTCAGTATCATATCACAAACAGAGATCTTTTTTTAAATGAGCTTTTCAGCACTCTCCTTTCATGAAGTACGAGTCATTTGACTTTTTGCTTGTTAACATAAGCTCCTGGTTTCAAATTTGTGGCTGCACTACAGTGCAGAATTTAGGGGTGTATGAAGATTTCCTGTTCACACGGTTTTCTCTGAGGAGTTCTGTTCCTTACTGGTTCTGTTTACTCCCATCCATTATAGGCAGAATTTTCTTTGTATGGCTTTTTTTTTCCCATTCCAGTCTCAGTCCTGCTGGTCTTGGAGAGACTGGCAATAGAAACATTATTTTATAGCTGGGGTGGGTTGACCTTGACCAGCAACCCACCCATCTGCTCTCTCACTTCCCCTTCTCAGCAGAACAGGGGGGAGAAAATATGATAGAAAATCTTATGGGTTGAGATAAAGACAAGTGAATAACTCACCAAGTACTGTCATGAGCAACAAAACAGACTTGACTTGGGGAAAATTAATTTATTTTATTGCCAAGTAAAAATAGGGTAGGATAGTGAGAAACAAAGACAACACTAAAAACACCTTCCTTCTACCCCTTCTTTTTCCTGGGCTCAGCTTCACTCCTTTATTCCCAATTCCTCTACCTCCTCCTCGAGAGTCTGCATAGATGGAAGTGCTGGTCATCTCCCAATCTTTCAGTTTCATTTTGATTTGGAGGGCTGAGATGGCTTCTTGAGTCAGCCAACTGTCCTGTCTGTTAAGGGCAATTGGAAATTACAAAGCGAGACTTGAAATGCAGAATAACATTGTGAGTACAAAGGGACATCCTCAGCTATTAGATCACAAATAAGGAGGCCAAATACATTAACTAGTCCAAAAGATAGCCAATGCACCCTACTCAATTATTTGAAAGATGTTTAGGGACATGATTTTATTTGCCTGTTTTGGAAAGTAATTTACTCCAGCGTATTGTTTTATTATAGCAGAAAGGAGCTGGACCTCTTTCATTTTCACTGCTCCCTCACAACTGGAAGAGCTTTGGAATGTTGCTGTGCAAGAGAATAAATTAAATAATTACTCTTCTTGTTCTGATTCCCTGTGCACTCCAGGAGGCCTCATCTAAGCAGTTCAACTTGCAGAAGCCCATAAACTCTCTGCATATTCAGTGGTGAAATTAAAAAATATTTTATGAATGAATAATATCATAAAATGGGAAAGCAAGTTATTATGGTCAAATTTTGTTTTAGTATTTGATAGGTGGTATAATTACTAAGTCCTTGATTATTCTTCTTTTCAGAGCATACTCAACACTTTTAGGTATCTTCTTTGAGACCACAGAGTGACTGCAAAAACTGACCAACAGCAGGTTTTAAAATATTGCTGGCCTTCTGACAAGTAAGTTCATTCTCCGTTTTGTTTTCTCCCCTGTATTCCTGATTGTATTTATTACATGGACTACCATAATCATTTTCTGGGCCAAGTGAACCTGAGTGCAAATTGAATAGTATGAAACTGATCTTAAACTTTCCCAGCTAGAATTAAACCTATCAATATTGCAGATACAATTGAGATGAAGTACTGACTCACCTGATTATTTCAACTTGTAATGCCAGTGGGACTGTAGTTGTATCTCTGGGTGTTTTGGGACTTTTTCCTGGTAAAACGTTAAATGGTTAAAGCCTCTTTTCTGACACTAGACTTGTGTGGCATCAGGGTCAGGAAATGTTTATCCATTTGTAGTTGGGCTCTTCTTTTTCTTCTGGGAGCCTCCAGAAGTTACTCATTGTAGTAAATGGGACCGTAAAATTTGCCAGGATTTTACATGGATACAAAAACTGGTTTCACATGCCTCCTTTGCCCATGTAGTCTTCTGTGCTCCCTCTGCCTGTCTTACTCTTCAAAGGTTGAACTGCTTAGTCTCAGAGTTTTATTACATCACGAGTTTGCTAATACTGCATCTACTCAAATACTACCTCAAAGGTAAACTGATGTAAAATGGGGGAACTCAAGCCTTGAAAAGGGTCTTTGGACTTTTTACTTTTATGATTTCACAGACTCTGTTGTGTTTATGCTGGGAACTGGGAGGAAGAGCTTGTCTGATCCTTGGCATCAATTCTAAAGCAACAAGAAAAAAACTTTTTTCAAAGTTTTTTAAGCTTTAAAAAGTAACCTACAAGTTGTTACTCCTGCCAATCTGAGTGAAGTCCAAGGTGAAAACTGAGACAAATATAACAGTATCTCTCAAAAATAGCAGAGATTTTATAGCAAGGGGAAAATAAAAGTATTTAACAATTTAGAAGTTTTTACTGGACTTAGGGAAACGAAGCTGAAATAATTTGGAAACTGCTGGAAATAATAGTATCCAAGGAAAACTTCTACAATTAGAGGAAAGAGTGTTAGAAGCTCCGGTAGGATTGGGAAAAGCAGAGAAGAAAAAGAACAACTTGCATTGGAAGGGGGAGGAAAAGTTTCTTTACTAAGGGGAACAGAAAAGAAAGCTCCTTTCTGTCCAGGACTTGTTGAGGGAGAACTTCAGAACTTCTTAAAGTTTTTCTGTTTCCAAAGAATATCATTTATAGGAAACTACTTTTTAAAACTCAAAATTATTTCTAAACAATGGAGTCCACTCATCCTAGCTTCTTATGTGAGGGTTCTTATATTTCCAGAGACTGCTTCACCAGAATAACAATGAAGATTCTTCTATCTCTACTACACTTCATCTTTCTTTATAGTTTCATACAGCCGCTGTAAATACTATATCAAAGAGGGTCCCCCATGGAGAGTCAGCCAAGTCACGACAATCACACCAATATGGCTACATTCCATGCTCACTTTATTAAACAAACAGGTCATATTTATAACTTAAACCGACCGCTCACCCAACTTTACACACAGGTGATTGGATAAAAGTCTCCAGGCCACGTGGGGTCCGTGCCGCTGACGGTGAGCATGCTGCAGGTGTCTTATCAGAGTGTGCCGATGAGAGTGTGTTGATTTCGCCGTTCCCAGGACTTGCTCTGCACCTGGCTTCTTGTTTGTGCACAGCTTCTTTTCTTTCTCCCACTGCTTGTTCCCAGGACAATTTAAAGCTGCTCTGCAGCTTCAACTAACAGGCCTGGGCTGTCCAACCCAGACAATGGTAACATATGTCCTCGGTCCTTTAAAAATCCCTCTACATTGTATTACTTGCTTCTTGTAGGAATACATTCCACTCCAGCGTACCAAATGGATTTTATGAAACTCAGTGCCTGGTTAAAGGCTGCCTCAACTTTGACAGTCATATTTGATTATCCTGTGGATGATATGTAATGAAATTTTAGGATATCATCAATTTTTGCCACTGCATATTTGTGAGATAAAGATGAAGAAAATACATTGAATTTAAGTCATACAGTATCTAATATATCACGACTTGGTATATCATAATTAAGCAGGTTTAGCTACCAGTAATCTCCAAAATAAAAGTCTTCTGATGTATTATTTCATATAAAAGAAGAAAAAGTGATATAAAGAATTTGCACTATTTAATAACTTCTCACATAAATTAGCAAAAATACAGGACTGAAAATCTTTGGGCTTATATTATCTATATTACTTCAATGTAATTTTATTAGAAACTATAGATTGAACACCTGAAATGTCACATTCTACACAAGCAGATGAAATTGTAAGATTTTGCTCTGTCTCCATTATTTTTACAAGTGCAAAACCAGTTTCCTTCTTTCTCAGTGCTTGCTTGGTTGCTTTTCAGGCATTTCGGCTATAAGCACATAGCCAAACTTTTGAGTTTTACTTGGGGTCTGAAAGGAACACAGGGTCATGACTCAGATTTCTCTCTTCCCAAAAGTAGATATACTGGATACACGACTCGCTCCTAAGTGGTGTCTCTTCTATTTATCTGCACCTCTGTGTGGTTCCCTTTCCTGTCTGGGCCGTAATGCATCAGAGATGTGTATAACAGTATGAGTTTCCATATCTACTTCATTGACTATTCACTTGGATTTTACTAAGAGGAAAAACAAGCTAGAGCCAACACCCTCAATTCTTCTTGGATTTGTCTCTAAGATGCAATTTTGAAACTCTTTCCTGTTTACTGTGAAAAGCAGACCACAGGGAAGTGAGGCCATTTGACACAATGAATCCAAGCCTAATAATTGAATTACTGGATCTCTATGTCATTAAGCATATCAGGACTGTGCACAAAACTGATTTATCACTTCATCAACCCAGGAAATAAATAATAAGTAGTCAATCTGAATGGAGAAAAGGGAGTGGTTTATTTTGAGATGAGGCAGGGGTTGTGGGAAGAGGCTCCATTTGGGTTTAGGCAGATTAATTGAGTTTAACTAACAACATTGTGGTTTGAGGCAGATGTTACAAAAGCAAATGAGAGGACAGGCAGATTCACAGCCTAGCCAGAAGTAGTGGTGGTCTTATCTCCTTTTATTTTGTAGTGCAGAATTGTGATAGTCACAGAGTCAATTTCCTCTTCTACTAAGTAGTATTGGAACCCAAATCCCTCACCTCTGATTACAGTACCTTTCAGCTACCTTGGCTCTACAATATTCCCAGGAAAAGTATTTATTAGAATTTACTTCAATCTATTCAATGTTTTGACAAAAAATTAACCCTACACAATGTCAATAGAGCACATGCTAAAGGAGCACATCACAGCAAATACTTGGCATGAGGAGTCATAAAAGAGGGAGGGCATTTGCAGCAGGTTTTAGCAAGGTTCATGATTAGATGTACATTCTCAGTATTTTTCAGACAACCTGGAAGCTGATAGAACATCACTGTCAATGAAATTTACAAAAAATACAAACAGTCCAGGCCACTTGCTATAGCAAGGAACCTAGGTTGCTTGGTAACCTCAATCCATCTACATAAAGCTAAATACTGAATTTAAGGCTGAAGAATACTAGCTCCATTGAAAGAAAGAGGAATTGTGTACTAAGGAGTCCTAACCTTTAAGGGAAATATTTCAGGAATCGCAGCAGATAAGCAACTCAAGTGAGAAAATTGATTATATAGAACTGGGTTCGTTGCTTTGGTCATTGAGTCTGGCTTTGGCAATACTGATGCTAGAAAGCTGTGTTTTGGCACCTGTGCTTTAAGAAAGGGTGCTGAAAACAGCAGAGAGCGTCAGAAAAGAGCCACAGAAATCATTAGTACAATGAAGAAAACCTCTGCAACAAAATTGAAGTGCTCAGTCTGCTTTGGCTTTTTTAAAAGAAGCCAAGAGCTGATTTCATGGCCTTACTATGGGAGAAAGCAAGGAAGGAACACAATTGAAATCTGTCTTTCTTTCATGCATTTACTTTCTAATTGATTTCCTGGAAAAAGGTTGGTTCCTTTCATCTAGGATCATTGAAGTATTTTGGTTTGCTGCCACAGTGTAGCAGTAAATACAGCCGGTGACCTCACTTATTTGATAATCTAGACTGGGAAGTATGTTATTACCCAAATAAGAGTGGGTAATTTTCTTTTACATCATATTCTCCTTGCTTACAGTGTTGTTGACTGGCAGCATAATTCCCATGGTCAAAATGGTGATGGGGAAAAAAGTCCTTGATGATTATAATCAGTCCTATTCCACTGTTGTGAGAATATCATGCACCATATTATTTTGACTACTACTTGGTCTACATTAGGTACTTCTGTTTGTATAAGGTGGAGCTTTACTAAGTTGCGTTTTGGAATCATATAAAAGCTCCTTAATTATTTATCCAGATTCCTGATTTTTACTCTTTGCTAACTTAGAAATAAACAATGACATTTCACATTTACTACAGGTTTAATTTTTTATTTATTTATTACTTAAGGTTATTTATTAGTCAAATAAACCATTTTTTGTACTGAGTAAACAGAACTGTGTGTTTCTTTCTGTTTACTGCCTTCTGCAAGACTTTAGAATTAGCACATTTCAGCCTTTGCCATGGAGCTTTTACCTACAGTAGAAAGTAAGATTTCCTGCCTTTATCTGCTCCCAAGAGATAGCTTTGCATGAACTAGATATTGAACAGAGCTAACCTGAATAACATGAAGAAAATACCTTCTCTGCACCTGCAGAGGAAGCTACAGCTATCAAACTTGGACTGAACACTTCATCGGAGACTGTTTTCTCCAGTCACTCAAACTCTCCCAGCTCAGCGGTTTGATGGTCAGCAAATCTTTACCAACAGATACATAATACTTGAATAATGTGTGTTATTTAATGTAAAATCAAGTTACAGAACTTAAGTTTGGCAGTACAGTGTTAGAATTTTATGGGGTTTTTTATATTATATTATTCCTAAATAAAAATATGTATTTAATTGGGAAAATGCATCTATTTAAAAAAACAACAGTTTGAGCAAAATCCGTTCTTGTATTAAAAAATGCTTCGTGAATTTCTATTCAGCCTGCCTGCAGGACAGTGGAAAATGAAGCAAGCCGCTCTACTTTGCATGATTATTTGGAAACCCTTGAGATATTAAAGAAGTGAAATACTGGCTTACCTAAGGCAACAATTGTGCTACACTTAGATGTTGATTTGTTTATATAATAGGTGTATCAAAAAGGCAAAATACTATGCATTATCTTTGTGAAAATAAACACAATTCTTATCATAAAGAAAGCAAATATTTTTTTCTCATTTAGGAAATTTCAGAACCAGATTATATGGACACTGAGATATTAGGGGAACATACTTTTTTTATTTTAGTTTGTAAGGGCAAGGTAGCATCCGGGCAAGGTAGCATCCAGGCAAGTACATTTGAGCTATGTTTGGTAGTGTTAGTGAAGGGCTAATTGAAGGCTAACCTTGAAAATGTATAGATCTTCATCTTCTATATATATAATTCCATGTATACCATTAGCAGTGTTCAATTATTTTCCTAGAAATAGAATTTACACAGTACGAAGAAAAAAGAAGCTAAATATGTATGTCATCTTCCCTTTTTCCTAGAAATGCACCTTGAATCTGAGGCACTTCTCCTCTCTTTAATGTAAAATTCTGTTCAATCGAGTGTAACAGACTCATTTTCAGATATTTTTTCTTAGGTTTCTAGCAGGCTTTCAGCAGTAAGAAGCATCACAATCTTTGTTATGGAAAAAGGCACAGGAAAACTCAGATGAATGTGGAAAGACCATAAATAAATAATGTTAGCCTCTGACCCAGCAATTGTTCAGTAACAAGTGCAATTATATAGACAAACGGTGCTGATCACAATCTCCTTTCCCCACAGCATGACAGTTGCTTGGTGTAGAGCATTGCTAAAATAGAAAGATATGCTCTTGACAGGCAGGAATATGCTTGCCCACAGTGAGATAGAGCAGTCATTGACTGTGCTGACAGGTATAACAAATAAAGATCTTGGCCACGGGAGAAGCTGAGCACCTGTGACACCTGTCTTTGCTGATTCAGAGTTTTGCAGGTGTTTGCATGAGTAAAAATGAAGGGTCACAGTTGCCTGGTTAGGGGGATGGCAGAGGGGACAGCTGGAAGAGGAATCCAGTTTTAGGGAGCCTTTAATCAGCCAGAAAATGCCAGCAGCACTGTGTACAAAAAGGCAAAAATCCAGTCCGGTTCAGGTCTGTTAAAACTGTATTTGGAGGTTACCCTTCCCCCCAGAGACTTTGTGCCACAGCAGCTATTGCCTGTCATTGCCACTTGCGCTCGATGCTGAACCCAGGGGTGGCACCTTCCCCACTGCAGCAGCGGGAAGCTCTTCGCAGCTCTGCCTTCCTCTCCAGAAACCTGTCTGTGGCCCCAGGCCTGATTCAGGACAGCAGTTCTGCTGTGGCCAGGTCGTACCTGGGTGCAGGGGATCAAGCAGTCCTCGCACCTGCTAGTGAGGGCAAGTGAAACAGCCTGAGCTTCAGTCACACAGGGTCCCAGCAGACGGGACCCCCACAGGGGTGCTCAGGGCAATACGAGGAGATGGGTGGGCAGGTCCTGCTGGGGTGTCTGGTGCCATAATCACTGACCTCATCATAGAATGTTTTGGGTTGGAAGGGACCTCAACGATCATTAGTTCCAGCCTCCCTTCCATGGGCAGGGACACCTCCACTAGACCAGATTACTCAAAACTCGATCCCACCTGGCCTTGAACACTTCCAGGGATGGGGCATCCACAATTTCATCCTCACAGTCTCTCTCATTCATCAAAGATCCCATGGACCCATTTCTGTCTAGCTTCTGGCATCAAACGAAGGGTTCTAAGGTTAGAGGTACCATCATCTCAGGATATTCCAGTTAACAGAGAGGAGAAATTCTGGGAGCGCAAGACCTTGAGGGACCCTGGTCTATTTAAGGTCTGAGTGGGCCTTCTGAGGTGTCTGTTCCTCTCTATTGTCAGGCAAAGGCAACTCAGTTAGGAGCTTTGGTTAAGTGGCTAAAGGTAGGCGGGACCACTGTGAACTTCTGCCCTCGTTCCTGTAAGTGAAGGCGGTGGTGCCTGCTCCTTACAGTGCACAGGCAGGCTGCTGCTCTGCTCCTGCTCGCCAGCAGGCAGAGGGACCGACCTGGGTCCCTCCTGCAGGCATAAATCGTGGATGCCCAACAGCAGCCCTGGCAGTGAGTGTGGGATCTGGCCTGGGGGGCTCTGTGGGGCCAGCCCACCTGTCTCAGCCCTCTGGCTGAAGAACAGGCTGGTGCTGCATCACCCACATCAAAAACAGGAGAAATCGATGTCGCTGCAGCTGGGATCCCTGGGGCTATGGTGTATGTCTGTGACACCCAGCCTCCAGCAGCTCCTCCTGGGGCTCTGGCAAAGGGCTGCAAATTCCTGACAGCCCAAAGAATTTGGGGCAGAGAGCAAGTGTTTAGTGTCTTTTTAAGGAGGAGTGCCACTTCCAAACTGTGATTTCCCCATTCTGATACAAGGCAGACACAGTCCAGCTTAAGAGCAAGTCTGGCTGAATGTAGTCCTGTATAGCTCAACATGAATATTATTTTTGTATTGTAGTACTAATAACTAGTTAAAAGATAGCAACCCTTGTTAGGCAGATACAGACACATTCTTTGCCTGCCTTGTCAGGGTACAAATGAGAAAAGAGCCAGAAGTACAGTTCATTAGGAAGAAACCAAGCCATTTAGTTATCCTAAGAAAACTGTCTTCTCCTTTCTTTTTTTTTTTTTTTCTTTTCTTGCTAATGGTTTTAGTCTTCTTACTATTCACTGAGATTTATATATTGCAACAAAAGTGCAGAGCATCTGTCTCCTGGCCTATTAACTTCATCAGGCTTGGAGAACTGAGGGGGGAAAAAGAAAAGAAAATATGTGAATATAATGACTACAGTATTTAATTATTTTATGCTGCCATATGGAGTTAAACTGGTCAAAAAAAAGAGATTTCCATTTCAATGCTATTTGTTTTATAATGGAAACTTCCCTTTTCTTCACCTTTCTACTTCCAGAAGGGTCTTATTCAGTGTATTCAGTCCTAGCAAAAGGTCACCCTTGTCCTACAAGAGAGTCCTCCCTCCCTTTCCTGGCACTTCTGGATGCTGTGAATAGAGCTCTCTTTCTCTGAGGCTGAGATCTGTCAGCAGGAAGGTGCACCAGGAACAGCCGAGTACCACCCTCCCCGCCTGGAGGTCAAGTGCATCACCCTCAGTGCTGCAGAAATTTTGTGAGGGGAGGGACAGGCAATCCCACCAGACCTCCTGGCTGTGACCATACTGCGCTTGGTGTCATGACCACCTCTCCACTGCGTTGTGCCATTAAATTAATTTAGTCTTTTTGACAGATAGTTCCCTAGATAGGTGATTTTTGGTCTTATATTAAATTTCTCAGCCTAGTTATTTAATGTTTGTATTTGTATATGCATTTTTTATTGTGGACTCTTGACTTTGACAGGGCATTGATGAAGTAACACATCCTGGAATATGAAGCAGTCAAATGGCTGTTCATTCCAGCTGAATTCTGACACTCCTAATCACAGTAAATGATATGTTTAATCTTAGTTTTCTCTTATGGTATTCAGTGGGAGTTGTTATAGAGTGACATTCAAATCCGTGTGACTAATGCTCTCCCTGGACTTCTTTCTGTAATACTGGGAGAGGATGTGCAGGAAGGCTGTTGCCACTCCAGCTTGTGCTGCAAAGAAATAAAAGAAGAAAAAAAAGAAAAGAAAAAAAAGGTATGAAAAGCAGAGAAAGGACTCTATCTTAAGGCTACTCAGCATGGTGATTTCACTGGTTTGGGATCAGGGGCTTTCACTTTCACTGAATGGATGGAGTCAGTAGAACAAAGAGCAGCAAACCCAGCACTGGAGAAGCATTTGAGCTCCAGGAGGAAAGGACAGTCTTAGAACTCATGGCAGATAGGCGTATGGAGAGACTGTCTGTACTGCAAGAACTGGCTATGAGGACATAAAGGGACCTTTTTCTGCCTTGTAGTGTATTTTCATTCTTCCTGAATTAAATTGTGCCTATGTGCCTTTACAAGCATCCCTCTGTCTTCACTTGCTTGTAAGAACTGAGACCAGCTCCAAGATGTCACTACTCATAGGAAACAGTAAAGATATTTGAAGAAAAGAAACCAAAAAAGACCCATTTACTTGCAGGTAGAAGCTCAGCGGGAATAAATCATAAACAGCACAGAAGAAATCTTTAGAGAGCCTAGCTGCCCAGTGTTTGCATACTTTTGCCCAGCATATGCAAAAGGAGATTTGGGGCAAAGATGGAAATACTCAAGAGAGAGCAGAGGATGCACTTGTAACATCAGGGAAACTCCTGCCAAAATGCAGGTCTGTATTCCAAGTGAGCAAGTAGTAGAATTTCTGAGGAATAGGAAATAAGAATAGCTAAATATCATTTTGCAAAACAGCTACGTCATTTTAATTGTAGCCTTTCAGAACACCTACCCTCAAATAAACAAGCAGACTCAGAAATTTCAAACTGAGGATTTGAAAGTATGATAAGGTGGCAAATAATCTGTAAACTTTGCCTTAACTGTAATGTTTTTTATCCTTAGTTATTGGTGTTATTTTCTGTGTACTGCCATAGAAAAGGACAGACTAGAGACTCCTAAAAAGTAAGGCATTGAGAGTGTACATATCAAAATGACCAGAAAGGGACCAGATCGGTCCCCAGAAAATTGCAAATGTGTATTCATTATGCTTGTAATAATGATAGTATGTTTTATAACATTACACCCGAGCAATTGTAATTTCAGTTTTATGGAGCAAAAAGTGCAATCTCTGAGATTTAACTTTTAAGTAGTGGATTTAATCGACACTGCTTGAAAAATATTAATGGCCATTCATTAGTAGGTATTGTCTCTCCCCTTATCCTACATGATTGTTTTAATTTAAACTAGCTGTCTGCTTTGTGTATAGAATTATTGACAAAAATATATCTTTCTTCAGCAAATGATTAGCTAAATCATCCTTTTATTTACAAGCAGTGCTGTGTCCCTGTGCCCTAAATCTTGCTAGTTGGAAGAGTGGGAGGGAAAGCAATTTAATTAAGTTAACTTTATTGACCCGCTGGAGCTGTTGTTTAATAGCATGGTTCCCTGGAGTGTAGTGCAGGTAAATTGAATGAATGCCACAGAATATCACTTCCCTGCATTGCATATTTCAAACCTCTGCCAGGCAGTTTGGGACGAGCAGCCAATCAGGAAAAAGGTTTTTCCAGCCTTGCTGGCACGGATGGCATTTCCCATTATGCTCAGAAGGAGGTGCAGAGTGTTACCCATGCGTTCCTCTGAACGTACCGAGAGGGATAACTCTGGGATTGTGCGTCGCACTCAGCTGCTGCATTCGGAAGGCAACTCCGTGGGTTGGCTCTTCAGCCACGTGTCCAAATGTACCTTTTTACGAAGGAGGAGAGCTAGCGTGAGTCTGAATGAAAGTGCTGTGAGTAAACTATTTAATATTACAACCTCGATACACTCATTCTGCATGAGAAATCAGAGTCCAGAAGGATAAGAGAGATCTTCTGGAGCTGTGCTTGTCAGTAAATACTTGGGAACAAAATGAAAAATCACAAAACTTCTTTGTTAAACTGTTGTTTGATTTAAAAAAAGCTACAAAGATTTCCACAATGTATTCTCATAGGTAATAGTGCCTGCTACTGTTTCAGTGACTGCTTCTGTTGTTAAAACCTTTGTCCAAATGTCTTATTAGTCTATAAAATGAGTACCACGGCTCCTCTGCAGTTGACTGGAACCCACCCCATTTTCTGCACTGTTCTTCAATACTGCCCACTGCGTGGCAAAAGTGCCTTGGTCTGTCCCACCTGTACTGCCAATCACTCCTTTTAAAAGTCAAGCCAGATCAGTAGTTGTGCCATGTAACAGCAACTTCAGATAACTTTAAACACTTGCAGAATTTAATGTTTCTATGATTAAAGCTGAGACCTAAAGACCCAGTCCCACAGCTTTACTTAAAGAACTAAATACAACCACTCAAGTAATTTATGTATTGCTGTGGAAAATAAAGAGGTGCAACTTTTATTACAATTCATAGTTTTCTTATATCCACTTATAATTCAATGTCTTGAATCAGTTTGTGTGTAATTTTTCCTTTTATATGCAAACAGATTTTTCTTGGCTTCAAACTGCTGCTTTCAATTTCAAATGCATGTGAGATAGGAGAGGTGGCTTTGTAGCAGAGGGGCATTGTGCTTTCTTGTGCTGACCAGAATAGCTGGGAGAAACAGGCAAGTTTCAGGCATGTAAGTCCTTCTTTGGGTCAGACTTTGGTGTCTTTAAACAATCCCATTTAAAGCACTGCAGCCATGATCGCTATGCCTACAGCAGGCATTATGCAGATGATATTGATCATCCTTTAGAACATCATTTCTCACGACACTGTGTCACCTTTGGGGGGGGCTGGCCCTTGGGGCAATTGCTCTCAGTTCCTCTCCTGACCTTGATTCCCTAATATGCCACACACCCCCTAAGAAGTGGTACCATATACTTTTAATATACAAAGCCAAGCTGTGGTGCAGCCTAGGAAACTCCAGGTGTTCCTAATCTGGTCCCTGCTCCGAGCTCTGATGTAGCACTGAGAGCAGGGAAAGCTACCCTCAGCCCATGATGCGAAGTTCAGAAATTAAAGCCGCCTTTAATTTAGTGTTAGCTTAACATGGCTTTTGGCTGGCACTATGTGTGTGTGTGTTTACACAAAAGGATGATACCTTCCATGAATAATCCTGAGAAGTTTACTAGCTGATATTCTCCAGCGCTCTGTTACTTTATCGTCATTAAATGTGTGTCTTGGCAGCCATTGCTTGAAGTCCATATTCCATATCTGTAAGATAAGTGCAGTTTATGTGCTAATGGTTGTGTCTGGGGTCAGAGGCAAGCCTTAGAAAGTAGACTTCTGTGATTTTCAGCAATTTTTTTCTTCCTAAAGAGGTTCTATTATGACACTTAAAAATATTCTGAAAGCTTTATTGTGTGTCTAATAGAATGAGAAGAAAACACACATCCATGATGCCATCCCACAGTTCCTTCCAAATGCAACAGACAAATCCCACTGAATCACAAGTGACTGTTTTTCTGCATAATAATTCTTACTATAATTTTTAGATGAAGTTCTTTAAAGGTGTTAAAATACAAATAACATTGTATATGCATGAATTTTAGTTTTATTTGATTACAGTTTTAAAGGACTATTAAATCAAGGTTTATAATACTATTTATTTAGGATGTTTAATATTTAACTTAACAGTATTGAATTTATGTGTATATTACTATTAATATAAATTAATGAATGATAATTGTTAGCTCTGAGTGAGGCTCAGAACTCAGGCTTAACACTAACATAGACTTCCATGGGTTTGGGGGTTTTTTGGTGTCAAAGTTGACCTTAAGCAGCTCCCGCTCCTGTCCACAACCTTCCACCTATCTTCCTCTTTTCTTCCCATTGTACTGACATAGTTTTTTGAAGGACTGAACACTGAACTGGGTTAGCAGCCTTGGAAAATTACCCATCTCCTTTCCCTTTCTCTCAAGGTCCTTTATAAAGCAGAGCAATGTGCTCATCTGGCTTGCAGTGTAGCCTCCAAACCATTGCTCCCGCGCAACTGAACATGCATCATAGGGAAGGGAACAGCTTCAGTTCAGTCAGGCCAGATAAAAGTGTCCATCAAACTGCTATTGAATTTTAAGACACTTATTTTATGCAATTTTCTTGAAACTTTAGCCTATAAAGTCTGCATAGACATGTAGAGTTTACTTAAGGTTAAGTACTAGTAATGGTGTTTTTTGCAAACCAAATCTTTGCTAGAAACTTTAGCCAGTACAGGAACAATATTTGGGGATGGATTTAGCTATTAATATTTGAACATTTTATGAGTTTGGAGGTTGTTTAATGCCAAAAGCTAGAAAAAATAAATTGGTGGACTTAAAGCACAGTAAAATGTAGTTTGTTTGTTTGAGTATCAAGTATAAGAAATTTTTACTTTCTATACTTATGAGAGTTTGCTGATTTACTGGCTGGTTTGGGGTTTTTGTCAAGTAGCTTATACCAAGTGGATAGAAGTAAGATATTGTAATTTTTTTTTTTTTCCAAATGCTAACAGAAACTTTCCCTGTTACATCTGTTTTCTTTTTGTTTGGTCTTTCCCACGCCTAAGGGACATCGAGGCAGATGTTTTACAGCTGCAGAGGGATAGCATCTTCCAGGCTCCAGCTGTTCTGCTTAAAGACGTTCCTGCTTTCTACTGTCATTGCCACCCACCAGCTGGCAGTGCTGCCCCTATGGTTTTGCTAGCAGAGTGGCTCACACATAATTGCTCCTTAGACTAAAACTTGCAAACTAAGCCAAGCTGGTCCTGATCCATAGTTCACACCACTTAAAATAAACTGCCCCTTTTTGCCTCCAGCATTTTAGAGAGTGTTCACACAAACCCCTCTACTGGCTCAGCTATGGGGAAGAGTGTGGAAAACAGGGAAGAGTAATGTTGTGAAACCAGTGCAATATTGTGTGCAAAGTGAGTGTTTGCTATTCCCCAAGTCTTAAGCACTTTAAACAAAAGAGAAGGCAGCAGAAATGGCTGTAGCGTGGTTGTGTTCAGCAGACTTGCATTCAGGTATGGTGCTAAGCATGCAGCAATATGTAAATTCATATGCAATTTTTTTTCATTTACTTTGTTATCTAAACATTCATTCACCTTTTTCCCTCTTCTAAAAACTCAGGCTGGCCTATGCTAATATTTTGAGGTTGGTTTGCTTTTACTTCACATTAATTGTTGTTAATTTATGTAAGTAAATAGAGACCAATGAGGATGAATCGAACCTTTGCTACACAGGAAACAAAAGTTTATTTTAGACTACAACTTAGTCTCTAAATCAACCAATTAGAAACATAAGAGTTGGTTAGGAGGTGGTCTCAGCAGTTCACAGAGCTTAACCTGGCAATAGCTAACTAATTCTCCATAATCCCAGCTATGGAAAGGCCTAACGAGTTTGAAGAGTTCAGTTTGGTAATTTACTAGGGAATCCCTGATGATTCCTCCAGAAGAAAAATTAAGTATATGGAGAAGATAATATGGCCTGGACACCTGAGGAGGAGCCTAAATGCTGAACAGGATTGATTAGTCTTGTTTTGTCCTCTGGAGACAGAAGCCTGTTGCTGTAATATCCAAGTGGATCATCTGCCTAACTGTGTATGTACTGCGAAAGGACAGCAGCACCATTGTCACAATGGGAAAGGAAGATCCGTTCTCTGCTGCAAAGCCTATCATCAACAAAATTCCTGTTTAAATTCTCTACTAGTAAATGACAATAAGCTTTATTAATGGAATTAACAGAAGTAGTAGGGAAAGACATGTAGTTTCTCAGCCTGGAAGTCATATATGAGAATTAATTAATCCCACTGATTCTTTTCTTAAATAAGGGAGCTTGAACAAAGTCATTGAGAGGAACTTTGTGCATAGAGTAGCATGTCCAAACCTTGACCACAGGAGAGAAGAAAACATTAAGAAAGAAAAGCTGTTAATACAAAAGCCAGGAACTCTGAAGTACACTTATAGTGGAGGTATTCTGATTCAAGAAACTACTTCAAAAGCACATCAGTAAAGTCAGAGGTGATATTTTAAAGGCTTTTATTGAAGCACAAAAGGCCAGTAATAACCGACATAATCTCTGCCAGAGAATAGGAATTGAATAATCATTTCAGTATTTTATTTTATGATCATCATTAATTGTCTTCTGCTTCCAGGATATTAGACATAAGGAGAGTTGCAATTTAGGTCAGGAAACACCCCAGCAATGGTTATGCATCTTGATTTTATGCTTTCTTTCCTTTACGATCACTGTACCTTGAAGAAAACCACTTATTCCTGTGTGTTGTTATTCTTCTTTTTGGAAAGTGGTCAGATAACATTATGAAATGCCAAGGCATACTATTGAAAACGCCCACCCTGCATTAATGTTATGAGTGCACCTCTATGTAATGTCTGCTTATATATATTTGAACTGGGAAATTTAGCGGTTTTTTCTGGAGCAAAGGATTCCAACACAGTTGCTACTATAGCCTGTGGCAGGAGGTGATGCTGGCTTCACCCTGCCATGCCCACATATGGCTGCACGTAGATGCACTAGCCGCTCTGTGGGTTGTTTCCATTCGGCTGTTTGTCAGCTGCTGCATCTCCCACTGAGCATGTCTTCTCTGTAGAGATCTATGGACTCAATGCTCTACTTGGAAGAACCCAATTAGCTAAGCCAGAGAATGAGTGTCCATACCGCTCAGCCCTGCCTGTGCCCTAGGGCTCAGGTCAGCGTCACAGCAACCCAGTTCAGGACTCACAGTGCCCAGGGATGGATACCATAAATTGTAATCCTTAAATTTACAGTATGCTGTGTTACCCTATGAAGTGCTTCACATGGCGTCATACAATAATAAGGGTGTCCAGCCCAAACCTCTTGTGCTGTGGACCTATAAACACAGTGAAATAGATCATGTCTGTTTCTCCATGCAGTCACAAAATATGCATGGACATCAAGTAGGAAAGTTCCTTGTGAATTGCCCAGAGAGTCTGGTGAATTACATAAATACTGAACATGAGACACTGAAAACCAAGTGTGTTTCTCAGGCACCCGGTACAAAGGCTGAGACACTGCATTAGGGTGCAATGTAAGGTGGTCCACCAGCATTAAGCTTTCAAAAACATTCTCCTGTTCCTTTTCTATCCCCCACCACTCCTAGCAGCTCAGGAGACCTGTTAGCAGGACAGAACACTTATCATGGGTGCTGAACTTTAAAAATCTGTCTCATCTTTTATTGCATTGCATTGACTGGCTTTATTTTACTTTCCATCGCTTTCCTCACTGTTTCTCTTGAGACGGTTGTTTTCTTTTGGCTGTGGGTAGCGCTGCGAATAGAAGGATGTATGTGCAAATATGCATTCAGCATGTGTTCTTCTTTCCTGTGTCAGGCAACAGGCGTGTGTATTTCTGCATCTTCTCAGCAAATTCTTCCTTTTAAAGGTCAATCCCTTGCTTTCGTCTCCCTTCAGAGCCAGGGGGTAGTGATTTGCGCAGCTTTGCTTTCTTGAGGGAGGAGGACTGTACTATTTTCACCATCCAGACAATGGATATCACCTGTTGTAGGCGGCACAGGCTTTGCATACCTTTCTTAGGGTCAGACAGAGGTGATTTTTTCTCATTGCTGTACCCTGGTTCTATACGTCAGTTCTGCTTTCCTGATTTCAGATGTTATCAGGCTGAATTGATTCTGAAACTTAGAGCAAATTGCTGTTCTTTTCATTCTCATAATTACTGTACCAAGCATATCCACAAGCCTTGAGGATTTACTTTTCCACTCCAGATGAGCAGTGCCAAGTGAAATAACAATTCTTAATTACCTGCCCTTCTTTCTAAGAGCAAGAAAAGTTGCAGCTCATTATCAAGTACTAACAGAAGGGAGATATCTCAGATTCAAGTCAAAAAAGAAAGTGTGATCAAATTAGTTAATCATTAGGTTAATCATAATAAAATTATGTTTACAGGTATAAACAGGTTTATGTTTACATGTTTATGTAAAACATAACATGTTTTACATACAGGTTTATGTAAAACATGTTTACAGGTATGTATATATATATGCATACAGATTGTGTATGTATATATCTGTAGCAAATGTATGTTTGTGTATAAACACATACACACGTGTACTAAGTGGTATAAATATGCTATCTTCCTGTTCCTCTGGAACATTTGTCTTGAGTAAAGCAGTAGGACCCAATCTTGGGTAGGTCAGGTTCAGACAAGCTCTGAGCATGTTGACTCTCAGTTCTGTGATAGTTCAAAGCACCAGTGTAAATTTTAGAAGACTAATATTTCATGCTTGGAAGCATATAAGTATTTATTGGACTTGTGTTGTAAACCAAAACAGAGAAGTGTTTTAAACTGAACCCTATTCAGAGAATGTGGCAAGAATTAAAATAATTAAATTAAAAAAAGAATAACTGAAAATGTATCTGGAAGACAGAAAAAAAATAAAATTTCAGATTATGCCATGGTGATAGTGGATAATTCTGGAGATTTCTGCCTTTTGCTAACTCAAACACATGGCTAAAACATGGTTTGCATTAGCCTTCTGTCTAAAGCACAATTTTGTAACAGGCTGTGATGGGAAAAGTTACTCGTATTATAATTGTTTGACATTTATTGATTTTTCAGATAAAATAATGTCTCATGGGTTAAATTCTACTCACAGTGACTGTTGTATATTACAATATTTTGTAGTTTCCTCACATTCCTGCTGGGAAAGGAGAGCCCACAACTGTGTGACATTCCTATCCTGATTACCATTAGATTTATAGAAAAGCATGTCAGTGTTCTTCTAGCCCATGCACTCTAATTCCTGGAAATTGCAGTGATTGCAAGAAGAAGAAAAAAAAAAAGAAAGGAAAAAAAAAAAAAAAAAAGGAAAGATAAAATAACCCTCAAGTTACCCGCAGGTTTTCATGGAGTTAACAAAGCCTCCCTGTTGCTCAGATGACTTTAGGTGCTGAGAAGTCTGTCAGCATAGAGGCAGCAAGGGCAGAATTACATCCAGGTGTACCAGGACTGCATTTGATTTACATGACCGGTTCCCACTGAAGCCAGTGGAAAATAGGACTTGGTGATACTTGTGAACTTGTATGGAGGCAGTATTGCAATAAGGAACTAGTTCTTTCCATTAATTGCCAGAGGTTTCAATGTTTTTTCTCACATGGCTAACAATCATTTTTCTGTTGCCCTAGTTTTACATAAAGAAATTGCTTCAGGTTTATTATAAACCAGAGTCTAGCAAGACAGATTGGTTCCAAAAGTGTGTTGTATGAGTCCTCCTCTGTGCCTTTTCCAAGAATGGGATTTCAGAGTCATCTTTCACTGGTATCAGCAGCATCCATAAAGAAGGGTGAGAGAAAGCACAATAAAGTAATTTCAGCAAGCTATGTCCCTGCAGCCATGGTGTTACCCTGCATGAAAAACTGGTGTGGCTATATTGAAAATGGGAGATGAATTTGCAAGAAGTCCTTCTCACTGTTCTTTATGCATTAGATGTATTTTTGGACATGCTTGGCAACCTTGTTATTCTTATAACCTATCCCATTGCTTGGCTTTGAGGAGAAGCTGAGAAAACAGGTTTAGGGGATAAAGTCATATTCAGATGGCCTAATTGCCATGTAAGTTCCACTGTCAGATGTTACCTAAAGTTTTAGAGCTGACTAAGCTGAAAGAATTAGGCACAGAAATCAGTGTCCTATATAGGCCCTGGTGACAATGGTTATATTTGGTACATAAAGGACAGTATCTGAATGTAAGTAAGCATCATCCAGCCACCTTCCTCTTGGACTAGTTCATTTTTACAAGTCACAGTAAATGTAGGAATATCAATGGTGGCACTTTAGCATACCAAATTCACAGCTTTGTGCTCTAGATTACCAGTCACAGGCTATCACACTGCCCTCACTGGAAACACAAAGTAGCTTGCTAATTTGTGTGTGCTAACAGATTTTCTGTGTTGCAGAATGCATATAATTTTGAATAATTCTTCTCTTCTAATGTCTGTGGTTTCTGCTATAAGCAACTACTCAGTCTTTAAGCAAGAATTGTTGATAATTTTAAAGATATGGGTTATAATCAATATCTGAGAGTTATAATTATTGATTGAGAAAAAAGCCCATTGAAATAATTAGCCATTACTACTCACTATGCGTCCATGTGGAGTGGATGTAATTGCCGTAATTCTAGTGAAATAAGAGGTTGCCTACATACTGGCCTGTTTAATCGATTTTACATCTAAGGAAAAAATATCAAAAAGAAAAATCTAATGTTCTATCTCTAGATTTTCTATTTTTTATTTTAGGTTCTATTCAATGGCTCCATTGTGGCAGAAAAGAAATTCTTTCATGTCTGTGACATCATTGTATTCAGAAGCCACAGGTCTTGCCCGGTAGAACTAGCTCTGATGAGTAGCTTTAATAATTCAAAAGGCAAATTTAGCACTGGGAGAGGAGGAGAAAAACACTTTTTTTGAAGTTTGACCAAACATAACTTGTTTTACACATCCAGCAGTTTTGAAGAGTCTCAGGGAAGAGCAAGACTTACTGTTTACTGTGGAGCCACTGTCATGCCTGTCACTTACATGACCTGTTCTTGGCCAGAACAGCTCTGTAGGCTGTAGGACATGCAAAAGAAGTGGTGGCCTTTTGATTCTGGGGCACCTGGTGAATGGGGCATTGCTGTAGACTGGGTTTAGGTTCTGTGTAGTGACACAGATTTTCCCTGCATGAAGTATTGGAAAATGAGAAAGCTGCTGGTTTCCTGCCTTGTATATATGCTCCATGAAAACGAACAGCATAAACAGAAGGAGGCTGGACGTGAATGAAAGGAGAAGCTGGGAATGACTGGCAGCATTACGTAGAAGTAGGATAGCAGTGAGTATGGGAAGAATGAAGAGGAACAGGAGGAAGAGCAAGTAAAGGAATAACAAAGAGGAGAAAGGAAATCAACAGACTGGGAGAAGGGAAACATGCAGTGATAGAAGGACCATGAAACGGAATGGAAAAATGAGAACAGAGAGAAGAAAGACTGATGGCACATTTTGTTATTTAATGAATGGCTGGATGTGCCAGATGCTCAGAAGAACTTTTCATATAAATAAGGCAACTGAGTCATCTTCCTAACCTGAATTCTTTAAGCGTTCCCTTACAGCCAAATGAATGTATGTGTCATCTCATAATGTGATTATGACAGAAGATGCAAGCAAAGCAGGTTTGAACCCAATACCTGTATTATATTGGGCCAGCTCTTAGGAAAGCTGGGAACTGATGGAAAAGCAATGAACCAGCACAGCTTCTAAAGCACAATGCTAGAGAATGCTGCTTTTTTGTCTGAAATTCTGCTTAAGAATCAGGACACACCCCGACCTTCATTTTTGCCGCTCAAAGAAGGAGAATCAAAAGCTTAGTCCTTTGGGTTTAGCCACATTTCAGCTCAAGGATCTAGGCGAATCTTGATTCCCTAATAATTTTTAAGCCATAAAAAATACTTTGCCTACATGCCTTATAGGCAGCTGTGTGCAGCACAGACATTATTTGGTCAAGTTTTTACAAAGAATAAATCATAAATTCCTGCCAATGGGCAAAAAGATTTTAAGACAATTTCCAATTACCTCTGTGTTCACTTAACATGATTTTATAAGACACTGTACAACACTGCAGCTTTTTGTTTTTCAGTAACATCTTGTATCTATGTATTATATTGGGGTGAATTTGATTTCTCCATCTGCTACCCCCTCCCCACCCCCATGTGTGACACTGAACTGCATTGCTTTGGCCAAAAGTGACCAAAGTAATTTCTGTAATACAATCCACAATGGCACTCTCAGATTAAAGGTAAAATTGTTTATAAAACGACTTCTAGGTAACTTGAAAGAAAAAATGTTATAGAAACTGAAATTGTGACTACATGTTGCATTACAGATTTCCTTACTGTAAAGGCATACATGTTGCATCATTTGCTTTTCATGCAAGAAATACTGTGTGAAATGAAGTATAGGCACATATTAGTTCAAATAATTTTATTCCTCAACTACGTGTGGAAACACAGGATACTAAGAGAGACCTCAGTAGGCTAAGAGATTATTTAAAGTAATATGGCTGAATTCGCAAGTGCCACTTTAATACATTAGTGGATTAGTGTCTAGTCATTACTTTAAAATGTGTTGCAGATTCCAAAGTGGTCTGCTTTTCAAGGGAAAGATTCTGAAAAAATAAAAAATTGAAGGCTGGGTAATAACACTGCCTAGATGCTCCTATAGATGGTAGGACAATTCAGAATCTAAGATTAGGGTTGGTTCTCTCCTTTCCATGGCCAATAAGGTCTGTGTGCCTGTGTGACTAATGCTATGTAGTAAATGTAAGGTCTGGGGAACAAAAGTAACAAATTAATGACTTATGGTGATTTTGAAGCGCATTGATCTTTCTCCCTGTCCAAGATGGAGATAGCAATGTGTGTCAGGAAAAGCTATTACCAATGTAACATTTACTGGAAAATAGTAATGCTAGGGGAAGTTAAAATCAGAGCAGTTCTCAAGTTTTGCAGTATTAAAATACAGATGATGAATTACAGTCAGTGTAGATAAACCACTTACCTTCATAATGCTGATGTAGGATGAGATTCTGCAAATGCTCCCCATTCAAATATCCCGTTGGGTCCCTGTATGCTGCCTGACAGGCAGTAATCAGGGCAAAGCACTGCTGAAATTAATTCCTATAATACTAGGGGGGTTTAATGAAAATCCTGATGACAAATTATCTTTGTTGTTCTCTTCACGATTTTATCCCCTGTATCCTAAGTTAATTACATGGCATTTTAATGGAGGCTTTTTGAGCATAGTATACATGTCAAAGAAAAAGCAAAATGCTGTCAGTTTCTGGAACTTCCCCAAATTCTCACAAATGTATGTGAATTTAATTCCAATACTGTTTTAATTTGAGGGTTCATTATTTATATTTTTACCTGTCAAACACTTGTTCAGCTTCTCTTAACATAACAGGTGGGAGTAAAAACCAGTATTCTCCCTTTTGCTTGTCTTTTGTGGATAAAATGAAAGAAGCAGTAATTGGACATCTCACAGGCTTATGATATAGGACTGAAAAACATGGTTACAGAATGTTTAAATTAGGTAGTGCTGTGAGTTGCAAAGGAGGTGAGACTAGGTTGCTGAAAAGCGAAACAGATGTTGACAGGTAGCAAGCAAAATTTGTGAGAAGCTGAGTTGGGAGGTCTTTTCGTAATCTCTCTTGATTTTATTTTCCCGTCATATTGTCAGGCTTAGCTGTGGATCATTATTTACAAATTAATATTTAAAATTACAAATAATTTATGTTATTTTTAGTCAATAATCATTAAGCATCACTATTCCATTACTTTTTATTTCAGCCTAGTCAGTGAGCACAATTCAGTGACTGTGGCTCCCTGTAAAACTTCAGATGCATCTAAATTGACTTTGATAGAGAAAAAAGTTTAATTTTAATTTCTTTTCTTTTTACACTTAAAATTCCTTTTTTGCAGATCTTTTGTTTGACATGAACAAATATTTTGAGCAAGAATGGGAAGTTTTCAGAATGGTAAGAGCAAATAAAAATAGAGGGTTCAACAGGTCATTCTGGGAATTGTTTGGCAGGTTCCATGGGAGAGTGCCCTGAAGGACAAGGGGACCCAGGGACAACGCTCCTCCCTGAGGACAGCCTCCCCAAACATGGTCTCAGCCAGGCCCACTGCCCAGGCAGTCACACAGGCAAAACAGACTGGCAGGAAGCTCCAGGCCAGTCTCCAGTGCAAAAAGAGAGGGCAGAGAGGCCAAAGAGGGCTACTCGGGAGCAGTGCAGACCATTGTCTGTCCATGTATGCAGGGAATTAGGGAAGCCAGAGCTCAGCTGGATTCAAAACTGGTGAGGAATGGGAATGGCAACAAGAACAGCTCCCAGGGGCAGAATCAAAAGGATGCCTAAGGAAGATGTGGGGCTGTGAAACAAGGCCGTGAACTTGGTAACAATGCACGCAGAAAAGGCTGAACAGCTCAACATCTTCGCTTTGGTCTTTACTGGCAAGTTCTGTCCTTAGATCTCACAGGCAGGGTCTGGGAAGATCAAGTTAGTGACCAAATAAGCAAACTGGACACACACAAGTCCATGGGACAAGAAAGAATGTACCCAAGGATGTGCAGAAAGCTGGCTGAGGTCACTGCAAAGGCTGCTTTCTATCTTCTTTAAAAGATACCTAGGGAACAGGAAAAGTTTCTGAGGACTAGGAAAATGCAAGTGTTACATCCATCTGAAAGCAGATCTGAGGAGCTATCTGCTCATAAAGCTCCCTTCAGACTCCTCAAAGACCTTGGAGAAAACCCTTCTGAAAACCATGTCAAGGCACATGGAAGACAAGGAGGTAATTGGGAACAGCCAACGAGGATTCACAAATGGCAAATTGTGGCTGATCAGTCTGAGAGCTTGCTCTGAGGAGATGGCTGGTATGGTGGGTGAAGACAGAGCAGTGGTTATTTGCCTTGACTTCGACAAGGCCTGTGACATGATATTCCTGCAGCCAAACTCATGAGACATGAATTTGGGAAGTGGACTACAAGGTGAATGTACCACTGGCCATATCATGAGGCTCCAAGAGTTTTGAACAGTTGTACAGAGTCCAATTGATGAACTGTTTCTAGTAATATCTATCAGGATCAATGCCAGTGCTGACATTCCTTCATGCCTTCACCAGAAATGTAACCACTGGGACAAAGCATGCCCTCAGCAGGTTCACAGACGATACCTAATTAGAGGAGAAAACGATATGCCAGGGCACAGGCTGCCATTCAGAGGACTCTCAACAAGCTGGAGAAGTAATCTGGCATAAACCTTTGGAAGTTTAAGAAACCAGCACAGACAAAAGCAAATTCCTGAACCTGAGGCAGGACAAGCCCACACAGCAGGGCAGGCTGGGCACCAACAGGCTACAAAGCAGCTTTGCCTAAAAAGTCCTAGGGGTCCCAGCAGACAACAACTCCAACACAAATCAGTGCATCCTGGAAGTCAACTGCATCCTGGGCTGTACTGGCAAGAGCGTAGCCAGCAGGCTGAAGGAAGTGATTCTTGCTTGCTCCCTGCTTGGCACTTGTAAGACCCTGCCTGGAGGACTGTCTCTTGCTTTCAGTTTCCCTGTACAAGATGGACATTGACATCTCGCTTGCGGCACTATGTGGCTGGAGCGCAGGACATATAAGGAGAAGCTGACAGAACTGGTTTGTTCAGCCTGAAGATGAGAATAAGAGGGTTATGAAATTATTTTAAACTACCTACTGGTGATGTACAAAGAAGATGAAGCCAGACTCTTCTAAGCAGTGCATCGTAACAGCACAAGGCAACAGACACAAGTTGCAACATGGGAAGTTTTGTCTAACGATCAGAAAAATCTTTTCTGCCTTGGTGGCATGGGTGGGGTGGTCAGATACTGGAACAGACACTCGGAGAGCCCATGGCATCTCCATTCTTGGAGATATGACAAAGGTGACTGCCAGTCCCTGTAACAACCTTTGAACTCAGATGTAACTACAAAGTTGATCTTGTTTGAGTGGACCCAATGAGTCCCCAAGATAGCTTCCGACCTGATAATTACACCAGAATTTGTTTTCACTTACTGAAATGGCTGCTTTAAGAATTTAAATAATATTCCTGGGGCACTTTGTATTTTGAAGAAAAAGAACAGTGAAAATGCAAATCATTATTATTACCAAAATGTAATTCATTGCTGCTAGGAAATACTGTAGGAGTGGTCATGTATACTGGGCTGCCAGAACAGATTGTGGGGTTTTGTTAAATAGAACAACAAAAGTCAGTGAAGCATGTTTAATCCCTACCAATGAAGAGTTCTGCAGACTTTGCAAACAAGTACAAGGTAAAAATAGGTCAGTTTGGGTGATTTACTAACCTGGACAAATTCTACTTAAATCTGTTTTAATATTTTTCTGTCTTGCTTATTTCTTCTGCTTAAAATGCAAACCACTTCATCATTTTTGTCAATCTTTGCAAATATTTTTCTGCTTAAAGAATCGATCTGATAGGCCTTATGGGTTGGGGAAATGAAGGGAAGAAAGTGTGGACTTTGATTGGGATTTTTCATTCCGAAAGATGGGCAATGATTTCTCTTTCAAAAATCTTTCACTAGCTGTGTATCAAGACCTACCTTACAACAAGGGACTGCACTGTCCAATGAATCTGTGAGCAGAGGGATTTTTCTCAAGAAGACAAGATTTTATCCTTCTTCTTGTGGTCCCAGAAGTCCTCCGAGGAACACCTACATTGATGACTGAAATAATCTCCTAGCTTTGGTGACACCACAGAGTGGTGGTCAGAGCTTCTGACTATACCAGGTGAATACCCAGGTTTGGAGAGCCCTTAGGCTCTTAGTACAGATGCTGTAGAGCTCCCTGCACTAGCTGAGAAACCCTCTGCCCCTCTTTTGCTGTCGTGATACTTGTCATGAGTGGTTGGTTGAGCAGCCCTGCGCCTATGTGCTGAAGTGTGCAGGTCTTCTGCTCAGAGCACAGCTCTCCCAGTGGTAAGAACAGAAAAATGTCTCCGCTGGGCCAAACTGGTAGGCCTGGTATATTTTTCTAAACATAGATGATAACATATATTTCAAGAGTGTAGGATGGCAGCTTTAAGGGGATACGTTTTTAAGTACATTTCCCAGCCTTTCTGAAGTTTAGGTACTTGGCCAGAAATCATACTTTTATTTCTAATAAATTTTGGGCAGGGGAGAGGGATGACCCATGAATTTGTCTCGTCAGGTTTTGAATTTATGCAGGCTTTTAACATCTGCAATATCTTCTAATGCTTTGTTCTAGAACTTACTCATTCTGTAAAGAAGTTTTTTCTTTTCTAGGCTTTAATCTGACACTCCCAACATTTCTTCTGCTTCTCTTTCCTTCTTGTGTTACTAGTAGGGGTGAATAACCTCTCCTGGTTTACACTTCTCAATATGGCACATGACATTAGTGGTTTGACATGTTTTTTTCTGAGTTTTCTATTTTACAGACTGAGTTATCTCAACCTCCTTATTGTTCATCACACAGATACTGTCCCTTACCATCAATTATCTTACTTATCATCCTTGTTTGTAAGTTTTCTGCTTCAGGTGAGTCCCTCAGGACTCAAAAGATAAGGCACATTCTCTCTGTGGTAGTGAGATTGCTCTCTTTTATTTCATTTTCCTAATAATAATAACTCATAATATTCCCTTTGCTTTAGGCTGATGTTTGCAGAGAATAGTACTCCAGTTGCAGTACTCAGATTTCAGAGTGGTAACAGCTAACTTGAAGCTCATCACTGAGTGTGTATGGTTAGGACTCTGGTTTTCTTCCAGATTCAATATTTATCAGCATTACATTTCATTCATACTTTTATCACCAATCATGCAGAATTGAAATCTTTCTGCAGATTTTCAATCACCCTTGGGTTTTACTACCCTAAATAATCTAGCGTGATTAGCTGTCATCTCACTATTCAGCCTTATCCAAATTACTAACGACTATGTTGAACGGCACATTTCCCTGCACTGATCCACTAGAAATCTCTCCACATTGTGAAGACTGATAATTTACTTCTACTATGTGTTTGCTATTGGTTAACCACATTTAAGGGGCTTGCTCCCTGTAAAGGAAGGGTTTGGCCTGGGAACCTCCCAAGTCTCTTCCACAGTGAACACCTGTGTAAAGAATTCTTTTCACTTTGCTGCTGTACAGTCTGATCTTATTTGAGCTCCCCTTTCATACGCCAGTCACTTATAAGCCCTACAGACTTTCTGGCAGACTTCCTGTTTCTGATGTGCTTAAAAAACATTTTATTATTGGTTTTATGCCTTCAGCAAATTGCTCTTCAAAATCTTTTTTGGACAGGCTTATTAAATTTAACTTGCCAGAGTTGATATTCTTTTCTATTTTTCTGGTTGGGAAATGACTTGCACTTTCAGAAGAACTTCTAGTAATCTTCTTTACTGGGCTGTGTATTGAAATAGTCTAGAAAAAAAGAGAACTCTGGGGAGTTTCTCTTTCTGTGTTCCCTGCCTTCCCTGTAAAAATGGCCTGACATTAGGTATGTAGTAAAAGTTATAAAGTAATTGTTGTTCTTTTTCTGTATTGCTTTCTCTCTCTTTTGTGTCCTCTTGGAAAATACACTAAAACATGAAGGCAACGCTCATAAAATTCAAACCATGGGGAAAAAAACCAAAGGGAAACCATTTGCAGAAATGAGTAGAGAAAGGAAGGCTTGGTGCAAGGATGCATGCATGGATGAGAGAGAAGGAGTAGAAAGAAGAATGAACAGTTGGGAAAATGCACACAGACAAATGAAAAAGTGATCATACCAAAATAATCACCTCTGAAATATTAAAGGTTCTGGTGCAGCTTGCACTACAGTTCAGTGGATGAGTCCTAGGAATATTCTGAAATTATGAAACTGTGTTTTCTCTGTGTTCTCTGAAATTTATACCCAGATAAGCCAGACACATATTTAGATATGGACATACGCATGTGTGTGTATGTCCTGCCTCAAAAGTGAGGAAGACTGAGGCAGCAAAGCTTCCAGATACTTTGATGGGATTTGAATAGCAAGCAGATACCCCAAACGAGAGGCAAATTTCATCTTTGGGCAGCTGCCCGGATTTCCTCACTCATCAGCAGACATCAAATGGCAGGTTCCGCCTCTTGTAAACACACAGGTGCATACAGACATCACTCCTGGGTATATCCTGGCAGTGGCTGAGCACTGCACCCTGAAGCAGCAAAGCATGGTACCAGGTTATGTCAGCGCCTTGCAGGATTGAGTCCTGCGAGCTTTTGATCACGAATCACTCCAGAAGGAGAGGTGCTCATTTCTCCCTGAAGCTGCTGCTCTGCACAAAACCACTGGGTGTCTGTTTTGAGCCCTAACAAGGTAAGGCTCAATACAAGCGATGTATTGCCAACTTTAACTTTTATCTAGGTGTGCAGGGAGGAGACTCTCACCTTCTGGAACCAAGCAGTTACCGGACTTTAAAAATGCACTTGCCACCCCTGAAAGGGAAGTAAATATAAAAATTAATATCACTATACATAAAACAAATAATTCTATTCTTACTGTAAGAGTTCTGCTGGATTCCGAGTTCTTCTTTGAAATGCCAAGTTACAGTTGCAGTCATAAGCATCATCTTGTAACGAGGCTTAACAATGAGACTTTTAACTTCTTTTTCTGAGGACAGATCTAGATTCTCCAAATGACTGAAATCAAGGTAAATGACAGCACTGGTTGCTCCTGACTTGCACTTTTTGAAAGTCCACTGCAGAGGACAAGGGAATAAGCATCTGGGAACCACCGGCACCTGGGCTTTGATCAGCCCCTAAACCACGTGTTTTGTAGTGTGCAGCAGCTTTGATATTGTTTCCCAGTTGGGTACAACATGTAAGATTTAACCTGTAAAGCCACCTGAGGTTTGAGCTGTAGCAACTCTAAGGCCTCTGCAAGGTTAGCAGCTTTTTTGCGCTGAGCACTGAAGAAATGCTTATTTCAGGCAGATACCGTCCCTGCCCTGAAGCACTCATTATCTCAGGTGTTTTACACATAGCTAAAGGCCTACATGTATCCAGAATAAAAGCTCTCTGATAGTCACTCTTTCTAATTTCCCTACCTCCTCATCCATGAATGCTCGCTGGTGCAGGGCTCTCCTTTGCCCCCCCTGAAGGGAGAAAATTCTTTTGGGAGGGGAAGCAGGATGGTGCACAAAAAAGAAAGGAAAGGCTCAGAGCAATAAGAAAGGAGATATAAAGATGTGAATAAGTTTGGGAATAATTACCTCTTCTCAACCTAGAGAGCCTGGCAATATAGGAGAAATAAGAAGAATGTAATGATGGATAAAATAAGCATGGAGAGAAACCTCATTGCAGTTATATGACACAGAAAAGTGACTGAAGGAGGAAGACAGCTGTATCAGGAGACACAACATGGTACAAAGTGAAACAAGATCATGGAAGTTAGAAAAGAAAATGAAAAAACAAATGTTCAAGAAAAAAAATTTAGATTTTTTTTTTAAAAAAAACTCAGTAGGAAATGTACACACAAAATGGTACATTGGATAAGCCAGTTTTCTTCCCTGATGTTGTAATGCTCCAGGATCTAAATGGGTCATGCTAATAGCAGCTATGCAAGGTAGGACAAATTTATTACTTTATGTCCATGGAGCGAAGGCACCAAAAGCCAAAGTGAATCTCAAGAGGGCACAGTGGAAATCTGTGGGTGGAGAGGGGGTCTGGACTTGGTGAGGATTACTGAAGTATTTCTCCCTCAGTAAAGTTCCAAACATTTAAAAAAATAGTGGAACAAAGTAGGATATGAAGTTGGATATAAGAAGTCATTATGGAATGGCAAGGTATGATTTTATGTTGAAAAAAATTACTGTTCTGCATTTTTTTCCTGTTGTTGCTACGCTAGTGGTCTTGGCCAACAACACTACAATCTGTCAGAGAAGTTGTGACAAATATACCTGCATAAGGCCTTAATAACTCTAGCTCCAAGCACTAATATTTACTGAAATCTGAGTGTTATGTGCCAACATTGATGCAACGCATGTTCTGATGGTAGCGTCCAATGAGAAACTGCCAATAGCCACTTCAAAGCTGTTCCCGTTTTAAAATCTGTTATTTACTCTGCGGCTCTTCAGTAGTTTCCTGATCAGACTAGTCGGGCTCTGCCCTGGCATACTGATAACTCTTCTGCTGCACCAGCATATTGAAATATCTAATGGTAGCCTTCTACATCAGGAACTTCAGTGCACTCAAACTCTTTCATAAGGAGCTTGAAAAGCACAATATGGACAGCATATTAAAACATTCTTGATCATTAGAGATGAACTATTTGCATTTTTGAGAATGATATTATACTGATGTCCCTGGGGATGGAATTAAGACTGACACAGGCAGCTTTTGTACATTTAGGGTCAAGGCCCCCATCTCTCAGAAGAATTATAGGATGACACTGGTAAACATAGTCTTTACTGAATCTTCTGAGAATGCAGAAGCAGCAAAGTTAAATTAGGTCCTCAGCTTCCAGCAGCAAACTGGGCTGGCTGTGAGCACAGGCAAAGCAGAAATTGCCTAAGGTAGCAGGCTGCTGGGAAGACAAAGTGCATGTCCCTTAACATCCGCCCCCCCCCCCCCCCCCCCTAATTTTGTCCACATTAGGACAGGGAAAAACAGGTTGTCTGAAACTGTTGCTGTCCCTAAAGTAGGAGTGGAAACTATTGGTAGAATGCCCAGTGCCAGCAGCTGTGATAGCTGACTGGTATCAGTCCCGGGAGACAGCCAGATTAGCAGCATGGATCCTCTAGATCTCTCCATTGCAATTCCCGGCTTTTCTGCAGCAGGCAGGGGTGGCCCTGTCCCATCTGTTATTTTAGGAGGACTGGCTGTCAATTTTGCCTGAGCTGTTGAAAAGTCTTGTGCTGGCTCTAGAATAAAAGGCATGCAAAAATGTTTATAGTCTTAAATGAGGAATAATCATGGCATTACTTATATTTAGAAATTCAGGGAACGTCCTTGGTGTCAGTGTTGTCTGCACCATGTTACTCATTCCAAAATGCATATGACGTTATCAGCATTTCATTCTCCACTCCTGGCTATCTGAGTTTCTCATTTTTCTACCCCAGGTACTTTGTTGTAAATTCAACAGGTTAGTGTTACAAACAATTTTCATTCAGGATGGATGGATGGATGTCCTGCCATCACTTTCTGCATTTGAGATTTGAACCACAAAGGTGGTTCAGCTTTGACTTTCCAGCTTCCCTGTGTTTTGGGGATTTTGAGCTTGGTAATTTCTACACTTTCTGCCGTGGGAATTTCCAAAGACTACAAATTTAGTAGCCAAATTCACAGTCTAGAAGTGGAACTTCCCAAGTCTGTTCCACAACTGACTGATTTTTGTGCCCTGGAGCTTTGTTCCTTCAAGCTGGCAAACCTCAGACCTTAAGTGATGGAATTGAACTATTTCTTTAGATCTGTGAATTGCTCTCTGGGTTCATCCTGTGCTTGTACGATTCCCTTGTCTTGCAGCCAGTGATTTTCAAAGTGTCAGAATTTTACAACGTAACTACTTCTCTGGTTTTACAGATCCAGACAGCTTTTTATTCTAATTGTTCAAAAGTGTCACAGTGAGCTGTATTATAATCCCCTTTTTGTCATCTGTATTAGGTCCAGAGCTGTATCGTGAGGCTTGTGAGGATCAGTTTTCTTACTCCTTATTTCATACTCCTTATGGCTTCTCCCTCTTTGGGATACCACTGCACTAGGAGAAAGGAGGAACTTTCTCTGAGTTTTGGTCAGCCTCAGTCTTCAAAGGCTGCCCTCTAGCCAGTTCACATGCTTCCTTGCTGCTCCTATTTCTGGCATATATTTGTTTTTTCTCAGATACAACTTATTCCAACAGTAAGCAAGCTCTGACGTTTGTATGCAGGCATCCTTGCCCTTCTCAGTGAAAACCCTTTGGGCATCATGGCTGGATGCCTACTTCAGCTTTTGGTTTGGACAGTGGCTCCTCTTATTTCAGTTGTCATTATTGTCAAGGAGCTTGATTGTTTTTTATATTAGTCCTTCAGTGAAGACTGGATGTTTGCTTCCAATCTTTGATGAACTATGAGGAAAATGCAATAGGGCACTCCAAAAAAAAAAAATAAAAATCGCTGCTTTGACTTTTCAAAGAAGAAAATTGTGGGTGATTTTAAATTATTTTTAGCTCTGTGATTAGTGGTGTATAAATGTTATTTAGACTTTATATAAAAAACACAGAAATTTCTCTTTTGTACTTGTACTCCTTTGTAAAAGGAGAGCAACTCCTTTTACACCCACTAGCATACTTAGTCACCTCCTTTGTAAATCTTCACAAGCAAACTTCCCCAAGGGCAGCTTTGATAAACTGGCATGCTCCCTATGGCAGTGAAAAATGACCTGCTACCTTCCCTGTAACAACGAAACACAGAGTCAGAGCCTGTTTGAAAACCCAGGGCTCACCCAGAACTGTGGAATGTTGCTTTGCCATCTGCTTCTTGCAGGAGAGAAATTAGTTCATGCCTGTTAGGGCTAATCCTTTCCCTGCTAGTAAAGTCCTCCCTTCCTGTCCATCCCTCAGTGACCCTTTGAAAATAGGAAGGGAATACTTGCCAGCTTTGGGTTTCTATGATGCTGCCGGAGGAGACATTCATGTCTCAAGACACCCTGTGCACCCTGTTTTGGTTTTCGTTTCTACTGAGAACCTACTGCTTTCACTCTGTTTCATCTGCTGCACTAGATCAGCTGGGTGGTGAAACACTGCAAAATGATGTTAAGCAAGACTTAAAGGTGGACATCCAAGTGCAAGACTGAGAGCAAAAGGGTATAAATAAAAAAATGACAAATTCACTTCTGATCTATACTTAACCATGACTCCTGTTTCAAGTGTTGCATAAGGGATTTCTTTTGCATTGCCCTGCAGTGACAGCAGAAGATGGTGGATTTGTAGAATCAGCCTTCCTCCCAGGTGCTGAGCTCACTTCTGCATGACATCCACTTCTAAATGCCCTGTATTCCTCTGGGGCTGTGCTTTTGAATGCAAATGCAAATACTGATCCTGTCCTGTCTGGAGAGGGATACCTCAGACTACTTAAATGGTCATTTCCATGTGATCCTGGCAGGGACTGTTAGATAAAGACAGTTGATTATGCCTCCTGAGATCAGAAGTCTTGCGCACTAAGAGTATATTCTTGCTTTGTCTTTCGGCAGTCTGCTGACTATCTGCCCCTGCCCATGGGATCCTTTTCAACTCCTCACGCTCCACTGAAGTTATTTATACAATCATAATAACTCTACTATGAGATATCAGTTGTGCATGTGTTTTGCAAGGTTCACAACCGCTGGTACCTTAGTGACTTTCTATAGACATCACACTTCATTAACATGGATAACAGATGCTGTAAAATTCATACGGTATGAGTGCTAATGCAACTTGCACATAATGTTGCAGATACTGAGTCTTTTTTGAAGGTCAGCTCTTCCCTGCTTTGCTGTGTGTCTAGGTAGAGTGTATTTTCTTCTGATCTAACTGCACTGGAATTGCAGGCAAGGGATGTCCCTCCTATAAAGCTATACCGTAATTCCATTAAAAAAAAAAAAAAAAAAATTATAACCCTGCTTTTACCTTATCTTGGATCTACAGTGTTTCTGGTTCCCTGCAGGTACAGTTTACCTTGATACAGAAGTCCAGACACTGATTTTCAAGATAGAGTTCATTTTGGACTTTATTGATGCAATAGGCCTTGGTTTTGGCTGCCTTCGGAGAATGGAATTTCAGCCAAGCAGAGCTGATGTTGTAAACTTGGATGATGGTGGCATTTGTGATTGTCCAGTGAGCTTTCTCAGGGAGCAGCCTACGTCGCTGGGTTTGGATACAATTATTTTCATTCTGACAAAATTACTGGTGGTGTGGAAGGAGAACATGGCTATAGCTGAGTGGATTTAGATCTTTCCCAGCCATAAGATGTTTTATTGTTTGCATTGTGTTCTATTTTTCAAAAATTTTCAAAGTCAGTGGAGTAGGAGGTCTCGTTGTTTTTTAGTATGGTGTATGAGGTCAGCTGTGTGGCTTTTTTTTTTTTTTTTCTTCACAGTACTTTTAGGAAAAGAAGAAAACGTGTTGATTTTTAAAATCGTGCTGAAACAGACATCACAACACATTGACATTTTAATTTTTGAAAACCACTGGCTACAAATGAAAAACTTCTCTCTTACCTCTACTAATTCATTTTGTTAAAAAAAATATACCTAGTGCTTTTTCTTCTTTTCTTTTTTTTTCCCCTGAAATGATACCTGTCTCTTTTCATCAGTTTCCATCCATTGCCAAAATTATACAATTCATTGAATGATGTGATTCAAATGCAGTATGTGGGGTTTTTTTCTCTTTCTCCCTCCCACAAGGGGAAGAGTTCCGTGTTTGTGGGATTATACCTCAAGCCTCATAATTTTAATGTGAAGCTCAAATAATTGTCATTGACAGTCTTATCAAACAAGAATAAAATTACAATGGTAAAGTAAATGTAAAGTAGAGAAATGGGACAGAAGGCAGAAACTGAGGAACAGGTTTTTCCACTGCTGGTGGCTTTGCAGTTGGTGGCCACAAAAGCATCTTTTTGAACAGTATTGCTTGCTGTGGTGGACTGGCCAGAGCAGAAGAGAGCAGAAGAGATCAACAGCTTTCTCAGGCTTCCCAGCTACAGATACCTTCTGATGAATAGGGTTCGTAATCACTTGATATAGCTGTATGCTTTATGCCTCAATTACCACAGCTTTCTGTTGCAATCTTTGGTTTATTCGCATCCAGTGAACTTCATTGTGCTTTCATTTTTTGGAGAACTGAATTTTTAGTGCTTATCTATTTAAAAGAAATTTCCTCTAACTCACTCATGGTAGCGAGTCAAGTGAACATGGGCTTTTAAAACAGAGTATTGACTATTTATTTTTTTTTTCAAAGATTAGATTCTATTTCAAAATTTTGGATAGCTTTTTCTCTTTTCTTTTTTTTTTTTTTGAAGCTTGATGCATGGTGCTGCTGCATTTGCAGAGCTTGATCCAGAAGAATCGAAGCACATGCTTAAGGAGAAGAATGGCATGTGGTTCATGAACCCCATAATTAGTTCCCCTTCCTAGCTCTAAGCAGTAATTAAATCTGTCACTTCTGCTCTGCTGATTCATTTATTTAGCTATTTAATTGCTCAGCTGAATACATCTTTATCTCCTGAACTGCAACATTTTATTCAGACAAAGAAACAGTATAATCTTTTTCTTTTTTTTTTTTTCCCCAAGGGCGGGGACATGTAAAAGAAAAGAACGCTAACACTAGATGATTTGGTAGTGTTGTCATTTTTCACTTATCAAACAAAACAGTGTTTAAGGGAAAACTTCAACCAATGCTGGAGGATAGGTTTCCATATATAGGCTTGCTTCTCCAGGAAATTATGTCAAAGGCAAGCACCCAATGTGTCTGATCCAGGTTTCCATTTCCATAATGAGTTAACTTAAAGCTCTTCCAGGTAATAGTCATAATTTTCTATAAAACGAGAATTCTTACCCTGATCTATTGGTGGAATATTTTATAAACAGTTTAAAGTTGTAAATATATACTATTTTTTTAATAAAATAGTACCTTTTCTTTATAGATTTTATTTTTGCAGCACTGTTTATGGAGATTTCTGTCATCTGTCTCTTAGATTTGTCATCAAATACAGCATTTTGATCTGTAAAGCAAATGGCATTTTGAATACTTTCAAGCTTACAAAGGAAAGCCCTTCTGAATACCTCTCTGTGAGGCGTATTTCCATACATGCAGTTTTCCCCACATTACATTTTCAGCATCCCTAAGGGAGGTTGCAAGATTCCTCCACCATTTCTATCCAGAGGTTGGAAAAGCTGGTGTAGGAAAGTGGTATGCAAAACAATGAGGACCAGATCAAGACACAACAGCTCAAAAAGGGCCTTTTGAAAAATGAGAAAGTAGTCTTTTTTTTCTTTTTTTTTCTTTTTTTTTCTCTTGGAACTCTGTAAAGATGGATGATCCAGCAAGTGAAAGATACAAAACCCACCCAAAATTCAGAAAGAAGGATATTTTTCTTCCATTCCTGTCATCAATGGCTCAGTCTCACCAATTTATCCATCTGGCTGGCTGGCTGGATATTTATACCATGCACACAATCTTGCATTTCCATTAGTGACTTATTCCATTGCAATCATCCATTACTGACTTATTTTTGCTGTCTTGTTACTCAGTTACAGCTATGCAGCTATTTAAGTCATAGGTCATGTTTTTCCCAGGTAGGCTTATTATTCTAAAACTCTTTTACTGCTTACCTGGAGGGGGTTTTGTTGTTGAGGATCACTTTTCTTTCCTTCAGCGAAGGTTCTGTCCACTCCTTTGCAATGCAAAGCACGTCTGTACTGCTGCAGTGGGCACCCAGCTTGGCCCTGCTTGAAGTCAAAGCAGGACCCTACGTAAAGATCAGCCAGTGGAACTGGCAGGGTTTGTTAGCTATATTGCAATACCTTGCAAATACAGCTGGACGTCCTGCCATATCTCCAGCTGCTGGGCTGGGCTGCATGGACCTGCTCCCTGCCTGTGCCAGAATGGGAGCGTCCACTTTGCTCTCCCCTGTCCTTAGGGAGGGCTTTGTCAGACCGCAGGCTGCCAGCTTTGGCCCGACAATGCTTAGTCTGTATTGTTTGTGTTAGTGTTATTGTTCTGCATCTGTGCACTCTGGGTTACTGAAAGCTCTTTGTTGCAATAAAGAATATTTCTATCCCTGCAAAAACTAGGAAGTCTGGAAATCTTGCTGGCAGTTTTCTTCTTGCAAGCCTGTGCACGTGATTTTTTGGACTAGGGTTTTGTATGAGATTCACTTAAATACTCTCTCTTTAAAACGTATTTCTTCAAATGGTCCTCTAAAAGTACACCCTTTGTTATGTAGGGCACATGCTTAAATTCAGAGAATTAATAAAGCAGCAAAAACCATCTCTGGACATCATTTGAGGATAAGGGCGCTTTGAGGATAAGCCTGTATGTGAATGGATTTAGTATGAGAAAGCAATGTTCACTGCAGCAGGACAAAAAAGTATGATCAGAGGAGGGCATGGGAATGAAATGGAAAAAATAACATTTATTTGTAGTAGAAGAGAAGTTTATTGTTGAGTTGGTGGAAACCAAACAGGGAAAACACGGGGATAATTCCAGATGGCTCTTACCTCAGTTCTAAAAGAGCATGAGGTTAGTCAATAGGATTAACTACTTTTACATAGATTTGTACATAAACACTCAGACACGAGAGTTGGAGGGACATCAGCTGAGTGCCCTCCTTCTGCAATGATTGCATTCAGGGACGTCTGTGGGGGGAATTAGGTGACAGTGACTATTGGTTTCCCCTCAGATGAACCTAGCTGTTGTCATCCTGCCATCAACAGACTGGAAATTATTATCTCCAAGGCATTGCAGAGTTTACAAGCAGTCAAATAGGACCAAAACCACTCTCTTCTCCCACCCTGGCCTGCCCTCCCCCTGATGCAGCAGTCAGCATCCAGCTACTTGTACAGTGCAAACCAGATATTTGCGAAGTACAAGCTCTAGATCCAGGCACTGCTGGTGGAGGCACTCTGCTCGACCAAGGGTGTTGTGTGTGTGTGTGTTAGTTTTGAGCTCTAATTCACTATACAGCTAGAAACATCAGGCTGGAGTTTCTCTTCACAGTGCTGGACTATGCTGGTATAAAATGTGTCTGAATCAAATTAGATTAAATCCCCAGGTTTTAATACAAATGTGCACGAGCGCGTACTAATATATTGATGTACTTATTGACGTATTGGGAACTTCTTGATGTGTTAACTTAGAGAAGTAATTGCTTATACTATTTGTGTGATGCAATGCATCTGTGAGGTTAGAGGCTACCTCTGACCAGCCCTGGTCACTGTACTTGGTTATATAAGATGCATAGACTTGGGTACCTATAAATATTAGCTTGCAGCTGTCACAAAGGGATTGTGAGCAAGCTGCTCGAGACCTCAAAAACGTAATAGCTTGGCACCCAGAAATATACAGTTTTGATAACATATTACAAGGTTATGTATTGGGGAGAGAGGGTAGGAAGGTGGCAGCTGCTTTTAATCTCTCTCTCTTTTTTAAAATTATTTTTTCCTTCATTGTACTTCTGGTATACATCTGATCTTGACGATTTTTTTCACATTAGGATGTAACATTCCTGGCCTTGGCAGTACTTTTGTTTGGGTATTTATAGCAGCTTCTGGTCATTGTTGAGCAAAGGAGATTGCCCTGCCCTCTGGCCCTTTCTTAAGCAGATTTTGGGTAGAAGCTCCTCTCATGTGGCACTAATTGAAATGATTGGTGGAGGGGGTGTTGTGAGCACGCTCCGGCTGACTCGGGCTTATCTGCTGGGGGAGGAAGGGAGGAAAAACGGGGAAAGGGGAGGGGGGGGAAGAGGGTAAGGAAAGAAAAAAAATAATAAAGGGAGGGAAAAAAGGAAAAGAGGAAAAAAAAAAAAAAAAAAAAAAGCTGCGCTTTGGCTGACGCTGGCAGAGCTGAGGGCTCCCGGCCATCTGCCCGCGCCCGGGCGGCACGGAGGAGCCGGCGACACGGAGGGGCCGGGCCGCAGCCCCCGGCGGACGGCGGACGGGCGGGGGGCGGCCGGTGGGGCCGCGCTGCAGGTGGGTGCTTCTGCCCCGGGCAGGGGGCGGGCAAGCGGGACCCCCTGCTGATTGCTGGCGTTGTAGCGCGGCCGGGGAGGGGGTGCTGTGTGCGGGGGGGTGGGTCTGGGGGTTTTGCTTTGTTTTGAGCTTGCGGGAGCCGGGCGCGCTGCTTTTGCGGGTGGTGTTGGGGATGAGTTTCGCCCCTCAGCCTACGCGGGACAGGCTGCGATGGGCAAAGTCGATCAAAGACTGAAACCAACAAGTTGCTGTAGAAGGGATTTGTGTGAGATGGGGCTGGTTTACGGTCCGCGCAAGTGACCTGCGCGGAAATACCTGTTGGGGACCGTCCCTTGGCAGGCGCGGGCTGCCCCGGGGTGAGTAACCCTGCCCGGGCGGCAGCCCCGCCACCGAGTGCGGTCACACCATCGGGGGGGTGGGGTGCGTGTCCCATTAATAGCTCCCTGCAAGTTTAACGTGAAATGGGGAGAGGCTAAGGAAAACCACCGCGGAGGGATCAGAAAGGCAGAGGCTCAGAAGTTTCTGACGTTCCGTAAACCCGCATCCCTGTCTGAAAGCTGCTGAGCTGGAGCGTTGTCCCGTTTTTGGGGGGTATTAGCGTTGGAAGTTATCGCCTTTCATTTAGTTGTTGGCGTTTGTGGAGGCTTTTTGGGGTGTTTGAACTGCTAATGTAAACAGCCCGAGTAAACAATCGGTCTGCCTGGTGTGCGATGAGGGAAAAGTCAGCTTCGCAGTGTGGATTTTGTAAAGAAATTTAGGAAATACACGGTAGCCTTATGATAACAGTAGTAAGAGAAGACTGGAATTCATGCTTTGTTGTTGTTGTTATTACTGTTTTTAAAGATGCAGGAAGTTTTTTTAGTATAAGCCAAAAGCTGTGTTTTAATCTCTTCAATACATCTGCTAGAATGTCCAGTTACACTGGATATGATTTTGTTTAGTGTACAACTTTTATTTGTGTTTTTGATAAACCTACTAGTTGATAGATAACCCTTACCTACTGGGAAAATAAACACTTAATTAACACATATTACCTAATGATAATTTAACAGCTCTTGGGTTGATTATAGACAGCAAAATGCAGTCATAGCTGGAAACTGCTGTGTGTGTCTATTTTCAAATGTTAAAAAAAAAAGTAAATAATTTGCTGTTAGAAATATGTGTACCATTCAGCCTAGCTGTAGGTCATGATTGTTCTACTTCTAAAACCGTATACAAAAGAAATAATAGTAAGAAGGAAAAAAAATAAATAGAGTTGAGCAGCTGGTAATCCATTTGTCCACTGCTTATCCCTACAAAGATTCCTGGTGCAAAGTTCATGAACTATCACTAAAGAAGGTTCAAAATGGAATTCAGGAATTGGCCATACTAAAATCAGGCAAGAGTTTATAAAAAGAAAATAAACTGAAAAGCTGAGACTTGCCTACTCATAAACCTCTTAATAAGTCATCTATCTAGAAGTCCACCCATATTCAAGAAAAGGAAAAACTTGATGGATCATTACTTTGTGCCTTCTAAATCTATAACCAGGTACACAAAAATATTTTTACTTTCCTTACAGTCTGGACTAGCTGCTTTCTGTCAAAAAAAAAAAAAACTTGCCCCTTTTCTTTCTTTTTCTGTCTATGGTGCAAAAACAAGTCCTCTAGAATGTAACTGTTTGTTTTACCAGTTCTATTCCTTACCATTCTTGGTCTCCAATTTACGTTGGTTTGAGTATTTCTGTAATATTGAAGTCACTTGCCATTATTTCCTTCAAGGACCATATTTAAACACATCTGTAGAGTGTGTGCAGTATAATAATGCATAGCGACATGAGTATATCCATTTTATTCTTACATGGCTTGATATATTTTTCTTGTTACTTAAGAGAAGCTAGAAACATGATGAACACTCCATTAGTGGTATTGGTAAGAAAAACATTAACACAAGTGCACGATTAGTAATAAAGTGCTTTTATTTGAAAGCCTTCTCATAATGGATATAGTACTAATAATCTTAATGTGTAACCTGTGCTGCACATCTTCAGTGTTAGATCAGATTTGCTTTTAAGTTCTTTGTAAATACAATTTTTATTCAGGATAACTGAAATTCTACCGGATGCCCAGGCTCGTTGTTTCTTTGCAGCCTTTGTAGCCTCTGAATGCCACAGGAATTTGCTGGGCGAAGGGCTGAGTGTGCATGCATGGGTAGACATTTCAGGATGCAGCCCTTCTTTTCAGAAACCAGCCTTGGTATTGTAGGGCATTGAGGTCTGATATTAATGTAAAGTGAAATGTGGTATTAAAAATATAAGTCCAATCCGAAGACTGCTGTGTTGGTCAGATACCCAGGAGCAAGCTGGAATAGCTTTCTTTGACAGATTACTGAAAATGCAGTGAGCAACTTTTGCAAGCTGCGAGGGGAGCACTCAGTTTTCTTGCATGAAGCCACTTGCTATGGAACCATCGCAAAGCAAGAGGCGGTCTTAGCCAAAGCACAGTGGTTTGCGCCCCTCATAGTGCTCCATGCTGGGGGAAGCAGGACAGGATGCAGAGGAACCGAGGGTGACCTGGTCCTCCTGCTTCAGGGGGGCTGGTGCCAAGCATGCTGGGCAGGGACAACTGCAAAGGAGCCCTGCAATAGGGCAAGGGTGTTTCGCTGCAGCAGGAGGTTGTGGTGAAGCTTGCAAAGCTACTGGAGGACATTGCTGCAGCCACAGCTGCGTGTGGCAGAGGTGTGAAAGCGGTATTTGCAGGGGGGAAGGGTTTTGGAGTGACGGATGCTGTGGCAAAACACATGGTGGCCATGGCAGTGATACTTTGATGGGAGCAGACAGGTTAGAGGTCTGATGGAGCAAGGAGTAAAGGCAGGCTGGTGGCCCCAGGAGCGGTCAGGAGCCAAAGCTCTTAAAGCTACCGCAGGGAGACTTTGCAGCTAGATGAATCATCTGGTTTGGGTGCTTTGAGAATAAAGAGACAAGAGCTGGGAGGTGACCATCAGGATTCCTGCTCATCAACACGGACTGAGGAGAAAGCACTGGGCAGCTGACCGAAGGTGAGGTTAGGTACAGCAATTACAACTGGGGTGCAGCGGGAGGGCTGGCAGCCAGGTGGCAGGGAGATGGTGAATAATTCTTAGCCTTTTCTGTTGCATATGTGAAATTGTGAAGACAAACTATTATGTTTTAAAGCAAAGCATAAAGATAGGAACTCAAAATTAAACTGTAGTACTGAAAATGTTTGTCTGTCGTTAGTGTTTCCCAAAGATTTTCAGTTAGTGGGGTCTCCATCTTCTCACATTTATAACAAGGTCACGGCATTCTACACAGAAATTTCTTTTCAAAGACTTTGGAAGATTATTTTCTTTAAAAGAGACCTTGTTGCACTTTTAACAACAGATGCGCTTTGTCACATTCATTTGCTAAGCAACAGACTTACTGCATTGCCTATGAAGCACAAGAGCAAGGGAGGCTTAGGCAAACCAAGTAGAGCTTACGTGAAGTTCATAAGCAGCAGCAGCAGAAAGAGTGACTGATGAATTCTCTAGTTTTTTTCCTTACATTAAAATATTTTGAGGTTGGATATTTTTCTCTGCTGGCTGCCATCAGCAATAGAAGTATCAACAGGAGAAAAATGGGTCGCTTGGGTTTTAGCATTAAGCAGCAAATCCAGGGCCAATAGGATTTAGCTGGGATGTTAAGGTTTATTCAGTGCATTTAGTTAATGAAGTTGGCAGGGCGGGGGGGGGTGGGTGGTGTTGGGTGGGAAAAGTCAGTGTTGGGCTGGGGGAGGGGATGAAATAGCCTCCTGCCATCGGGTGCATCCTGTGGTGACTCCTTCTGATTGATAGATGCTCCACAAGACAAAAAAGAACTAAGTGAAGGAGGTTTTATTAAAAAACACCAGCTCAATGCGAGCTCTCTTTCATTGAAATCGAGCAGAAAGTCTTTGTGAGAGACATCCACCTAGTTCTAAGGGTGTATGTTTTTATGGAGTGTAGTGTCCATTGGCTAGGAGGGAAGAGGGAGATGATAATATGTCCAAGCACCTATAAAGTGGTAATAAAGCCATGAAAGTATTCATCAAGTGCAGTCGTATGTTAACATTTATCAATCAGGCACAGAAATAAAGTTCAGGTTAACAAACTCCCACTTGAGCAGTATGCCAGATTTCTAGCAGACAGCCCCATCATCCCTGACGTACATGGTGGCCCTTCGCCATGCTCACCCATATTCTGAAGCTTTTGTGTCCCCTGCCAAAGACTGTCATCTTGTGTACACACATGCTGTTCAGCATCTTGACTTGCTTTCTGAGCCCTGAAAGCCTTCAGCACAGAGACACAAAAAACAATTGACAGAAAATCCTTGTTGTTTAAAACACAAAAAGTTATCTATACTTAAACAAAAAAAAGGAAAACAAAACAAACAAAAAACCCCCACAAACAAACATAAATGGATCTTTTTTTCCAGAAGGGTTAATATACGTTTTGATTTGGTTCAGGGTTTTTTTTCCCCAATTCTGTTTCTCTACAGACCAGGCTCCCACTTGAATCAGATCTTGTTTTTCCCAAAGCTGTAATGGTTATTTAGACTCTTTCTAATGAGATGAACTTTCTTATTCTGCCCACCCCTCAGAGGTCCGTGCTTGACTGTCGTAGCTAGATGCTGCTGGGAGTCATTGAATGGTGATTAGGACTGTTCAGACTCAGCCCAGTGACCTCAACAAACTTCCCTTCTGAGGAGCATGTGGGCATTAGTGGCAGGATTTGATTGTAGCAGTATGGAATATGTAAGGAGCAGACTTTCAAAATGAGTGAAAAGAGTCCACATACCTGTTGTTCTCAGCATGATCTAGTTGCTCAGACAGCCTATGGCTTGTTACAAGCACGTGAGGAGGATGCGGCAGCATTTCTTGGTAGAATTTATTGCAGTGAAACCTGGTAAAGTCTACAAAATGGTTCAGAGGAAAACCTGAATGTGTAATTTTTGGGTTTGTTTCTTTTTGACCTCACAAGCAGTTTAAGACAAATATTTTCAAATACTATAAAAAAAAAAAGGCAATGGAAATGTTTAGAAAAACACATTTGTTCTTCTCTGTCTTGTTCTGTACTGTTTTATTTCTGTTAGATTCACAGTATGTCCCCTGAAAAACTTTTGGCTGTGCTTATAGACTAGGTTAGGGACATGTCTGTAATAAGAAACAAAGAATAATTTAACTAAAGTTTAAAAAAAACCAACCATCAGACAGAAGCACTTGACTGTGATGCTTAAAGCCAGGTTTATCAATGTTCGGCTACACCTTGGAAAATGGGGATGGCTGTGTCAGAGCTGCAGTCCCAGGCACGCAGCAGGACTCTGGGCAGCTGCATGGAGAGCAAGTGGAGCTCTAGAAAAAGACTCCTGTCATCTTTTATATACAAATAGGTATGCGTTTGTTGGTAAGCAAATATGGATAAGATATTAGCGCTAATCTGAGGATTTACTGAAATGAAATCTGAACAGTCTGATTCTCTTGGTAACAACAAGGGAAGCAGAATACCATCCTAGATGCAGAGCACTTCACAGAAAGCAAAGAGGGGTACATGTCCCAAGAAAAGAATACTTTTAGATGTAGCAACATGGCAATGAAGTGCTTGGTGTAATGTTCATGCTGTCTAGTTCTCTATTTATGGTGGTCTATTAACTTTACCCCCGTTGGCTTGTATTTTCTCATCAGTGGGCAGTAAAGCACACATTCAGCATTTGACCCTGATTTTTTACAAATAGAAAGACAGAATCTGAGCTTTGAAAACCATAAAATGACTCTTCTGTAATTTCATTCAATTATAACTGTGTGTGTACCTCGAGGATCTCATTAGCATGATTGTGGCTGTGTGCCAGCATCTAGCCAGAAGAGCTAATGGAAATTTTGCTGGCTGTTTTGTAACGTTAAACATTCTATAGAACAATGGCAGAGACTTTAAATGAAAAGGCTGTAAAAACATTGGGAGCAGGCTCAACCTTTGTAAATGCTGCAAATCCGCTCAATAATTACTATATAGGACTGGATTAAATACTGAAATTCCCTGAGCTGCCTGGATCTGGTGGAGATTTGCTTACACATGGTCAAAGTGATTAAAAAGATTGTTTGCCTTTTCTATTATTGTATGTTACACCTATGGGAGTAAATGAAAATAAAATTGTTTGCTTCTTCAAATAGGAAAATGTGAGTGTTCTATAATTGTTCCAATATGCAAGTTCAGAGTTCTCATTTGCAGTGATAAGAATCAAGTTTGGAGTCTCAACTCCTTTCAATTCAGAGATGTTTAAATCACTGGATTTTGATCGAGTAGTAGGGAACATCAGAAGTTACACCATTAGATTGCTCTGGGCAGACACCAAGAGAGAGATACTTTGTTTCCCCCTCCCTTCTTCCCCTGTCGGTGTTCACGCTGCACAAATACAGATGCCTGGCAGGTAGCAGAAAGATTGTTGCTGTTAATTAAGTATCGTGAGCGTTGCAGGATGCTTACTGTGGACTGGGGTGGAGTGAAGGATGCTGAATAAAAATTGTAAGAGCTCTTAAACTTTGCTTGTAACACAGTCTGATGTCCCCATCAGTGTTTGTAGTGTAGACAAGTAAGATACTCTGAATCTGACCCTGTTCCTCAAATTGCTGCTGAAATTTTGGAGGCTTCTGTTGTTTGTGCAGGAAGGATATATCTCTAACAAAAGCCTCTAATGTGACCCATGGTGATGGAGCCTCCTGAAGCTGTACTTTCCCATGACTAACTAGAGCAGCTCCCCAGGCATCCCCCAACACTGACAGAAATTCATCTGCAGCTGGGGCTGTCTGTTGTGACCATCACATGCTGGGTGTGACTCCTTCCCACACTCTAAACCAGCATTGCTGTTGGCCTCCTGTCTGCTAAGAACCATATTTGCCTATTTATCTCTGGGAGCTTCAGTACTGATTAATCTGTCGTCATATTCTGCTGTAAGTTAATATGTGACATTATAGTATTCAACCTCTCGTTGGCAGCTAGTTAGTGTTTGTGAGTAATTTTACCCGTGTCTTAAAAAGCATGCTTTAAGAAGATACCGATCTACAGCTGTGGCACGGTGACTTAAGCGATACCTGTTCCTGGCTGTGGAGCAGAATGCATGAGCTTAAATGCTTGAAATGCAAGTAATTTCCTTCTGCAGCTATTCAGACTGTCATGACTGAACGTAGCAAGCTCACCTGTTCTGCTTTGTGTTGCTCCCACGTAGGATCACATCCATGACCAGTTACTGAGTGTCAGCTGATGACTGATAGATGAGTGGCACTTCATAGCCAGTGGGTGATACAGTCTCCTTGCAGTTGTGTGAACAGACTTAGATGTGGTTGGATGATGCTTTTTGATTTCTCAGAAACATTCTTCCTATTCTTGGTTTTTAGTTTCAATTCAAATATGATAAAAGGCAGGGTTAGAACTGTTTAGGCAACCTAACTTGATAGTTTCATGTTTTCCGATACTGGTTTTCTTCTGACAAAGGTAGTCTTAACTTTTGGATTTGCTAAACTTTTACAGAGCTTTGTTTGTTTACTTTGTTATTTGACTTGGCAAATGTGTCAACAGCACCTGTAGTGGATTACATATGTGTGTATATGTGTAAATACATATATGACAGTTTCTTCGGTAGCCACTCCTTGACCTCAGACGTGCTGGGAGGAGATTGCTGACACACGATTTGGACCATGGGCTTTGCCTTGTCATCCCTGGGTGTTGTTTTAGGGTAATCTGCTGACTTCTAATCCTAATTGTCTGAAAGGCAATCTCACAGCACTGTGACCTTTTCTTGCCTGTTGTACCTCTCATTAAGAAGCAACTCTGTTCTTACTTTGAGCGGGTGTGTGAAGTTACTGTGGAGTTGGCAATAAAATGCAAGCAAGGCTTTACAAAAAAAGTGTATAGAAACTATCCTTTTTTACTGTGCTTTTATTACATTGGGCTGTGCACGGATGGATGGGCTTTTAGCTGGCTCGGGAGTAAAGGGCCCACCAATATATATCTAAACCTTTCTAAAGCAACTTGAATTCCCTTAGGAGCAATGCATTAAAGTGCCTATGAAAATGGAGTTTGCTTTTACCTTGTGACCTTTCTTCTTTCCCATCACTAGACAGGAAAGACCCAAGTCTCCAGTGAATATTATTATTAGTCAATAAAGTTAAAAGCGGCAGATCATATATATATTGAGAGATAAATAATAACGAAAGTAGCCAGAACTAGGGTTGCCTGCAGCTACTAATAAAACGTCACCTGCATTTTAGCTCTGTATGCCTCTGAGATCATACTTTAAAATACATCAAAATGTGATGCTCACAATGAGAACATGGGTAAGTTGACAGATACAGAAATGTATTTCTAAGTAATAGCCTTAAAATACACTGGACAAGTGTAAAAGATTGTGGATTGTTTCATGCCTATGTTCATATGCTGCTAATGCAATTCAGATACATATATTTTTATACTGGGGGATTATTGTATGTGAAGCTTAGCAGATTTAACAAAATCCTTTCTTGGCTGTGTTGATTTCAAAGATACTAATTCTCACTCACTTGAAACACTTAACTGGGTACTCAACTAAAATTTTAAACCATGGCTGGCAACTTTCTGAAGAAAATTATTGTGCTTTTACTGTGTTAAATTTATTGCATGCTTTTGTTTGTAGAGTCTGGGTAAATCATGTAAGGTTTGTACACATATTTGCCCAAGTTTAAAAGGAAAGTAATTTGCACTGTTATTTCTGCTTTCTGAGAAAATTCTTAGAAACAAGCGTGTTACTGGGAACAGTCACAGAAACATCTCAGCTGAAGTAGTTCTGGATTGGTACTTCTGTTTTCTTGATAGTAATAGCAATTTTTTGGGTGGTGGGGATATTCACAGAAAAAAAACACCACTTTGGACCTGCGAATATGCCTAAAGCTCAGGGCAAGGTTGTCTTCACAAATCACATCTTCACAGATTCAGAATACTTTGGCTCAGCATGTCTTCTGCTGCAGACCTAATTTCAAGAGATTATTAGTCAAAACTTGTAAACTGTGCAGGCGACTCTTGCAGAAAGCCAACGATCTGTTATATGATCTTCAATACTCTGGGGAAAGCCAGAGAAAATGGTGTGTACTTGCATGGTTTTCATTGAGAACCATTTATTAGGGTAGACATCAAATGGGTAGGCTGTAGTAGTAAACAAAATAAAATAGCTCATGTTTCAGGTTTATAGCTCATGTTGTGAGACTAGCTTTTGTGTCTGCAGCTTTGAGTACCGTGCTGCTTGTAACAGTCTCTCTTGCCCTCGCATTTCTCATTCATGAGAAAGACATTGAACTGTATTTGTTCAAATATATTATTAATCTATGATGTGTAACCAACAAAGTATGGAGTTCATCTCTATTATTTTTAACCTAACGTTGTTCACTTAATATTTCTAAGGTCAGCAGTTTTGTGTAAGCACTGAGTACCTAATTTATGTACCTATTTGTAGCTTGTATATGCATATGGTGACTTTGTGACAAAAATGGTATTAGAGGGGATTCTGAGCCATAAATACCTTCTTTTGTTCCTGATTTTTGGCAATGTGAAGTGCTACTGATCTGCAATCTTAGCCAATGATGATTTTAGTTTTGCAACTCAAGCCATATTTTAATACAGTTTACATGGTTAGTTTTCCCAGATTGAAACAGCTATTTCTATGTATTCCACTCATTTGCTGCCTTAATCCTTTGGGGCGGACTGAAGGTCGTCCTTAATTCTAACATACGTGTGGAAGATCAAATGTGATAAAAGGCTGAGATGGAGGTAGCCTTGTCCTGTTGTAACGTACAAGGAAGGTGTTGAGGAGGACATGTACACAGAACCCCTGACAGAATTTCTTCTCCATTATTCCGTTGGAGCATTAGGATGAGAACAGGTTTTTCTCTATTCCTTGAGGGCTTCTGGGATCCTCTGTGCTCCTACATCCCAGGAACATCCATCTTTGTGACACACAAAGATGTTACCAGCCACTTCTGTTGACTTGGGCTACAAGATGGCATCTCATTGTGAAAGTGATGAGTGATACTGCTCCAGCTCATAATCTGAGTAAGACAGAAGCTTTTTCCCAAGTAACAAGTGATAGGACAATGGCTTCAAGTTGTGTCAGAGGAAATTTAGATTGGATATTATGAAACATTTATTCAATGAAAGGGTTATCAAGCTTTGGAATAGGCTGCCCAGGGAAGTGGTAAAATCACCATCCCTGGAGGTATTTAAAGGATGTGTAGATGTGGTGCTTGGGGACATGGTTTACTGGTGGATTTAGCAGCGCTGAGTTAATGGTTGGACTTGATTTTAAAGCTCTTTTCCAACCTAAATGATCCTATGATTCTAAGACCCATGGAAACTGTTTTCACAGGCTCTTTGTTCTTCTCCTATCCACTTATCCTGAATTTCTTTCCCCTCTTCAGAAGGTCTTCTGAGTTTTAAGACTAGATGGCGCCTTCTGTTGGGGTAAAGAAGAAAGAAATGGGTTTGCGAAGATACCTTGTCTTAGTCATAGGACCAGTGGAAAGGGTGAGGGAGAGTGTTATGTCCATGAGATTAGAAATGGAGAGTGAAAGTCTTTAGAATGTGTTTGGGTAGAAGATGTTTACCTTTGTATGTGGCTTTTTTTCCATATCCCTAAGAGGAGATACTATTTTTAATGACATCTGAAAGATCTAGTGGTTAATATTGTATTGTGTCCATCACCACTTCACTTCAGTAGGAATATGAACTTTCCAAAACTTGTGCATTTTCATTTCAACCACTTGGAACATTCAGGAGTGAAATAACCTAAAAGATTATATTCTAGGCACAGGTGGATTTTTATGGGTTTTTTTCCCCATTCAAAACTATCTCAGTCCCAGTACTTCTGATACCAGCTGAAATGGGAATAAATACTACAAGAAAGTATTGCAGTGGCATGTGAGCAAACGGTCTTGCATGACATCCAGCGCATCTGAAACCTCTGTGTGAAGCTGTGCGTGTCGCCATGTCTGAGTTAGCAAGTGGCTGTTAATGGGACAGAACAAGTAGGGTTTGGTTGGTTGTTGACCAATCCTCCTGAGTAAACACGAGTGTATTATCTAGTGTACTGTGTTAGTACTGTAGACACAAGTGCATGATGTGTAAAATAAATAAATAAATAGAAATCCACCTCTGTTGCAGTGAGGGGCAATCTGTAGCTCCAGTTACAACTTTAATTACTGCAGTGTTTCTCTTCTGAGAGACATCTTTCTTCCCCTGGCTATTGGGAAGCCTTGCTAGGCTGAAGTTAACTGCTGAACGTAAGTCCACTTGGATATCTGGCTGCCTGCAGTGCAGACTGGGTCATCACGGCAGTCCTCCTGCAGATATTTTAAAACTATCGTTAAGTGGTTTGCCTGTGTGGTAAGAGCGATGTAGCCACAGCAGCACAAAAAGAGGCAAGAGCCTGAGCTTTTACCAGCATCCAAACATGGTTTTGCAGGTTGTGCTTACGTCTGTGTGATTATGGCTACACTGCCTGAACAGTGCCCGAGGAAATAATTCCTCTCAGCTTAGCTCAGTCCTTGGTGCTGTGCCTCGGTGCCTTTTGGATCTCATACTCACCTGAAGGCCAGCTTCCTGTCATCTTTTGTAGACTCCTGCTGCTCTGTGGAATGTATTTGGAAAGTCAAACCACGTTTTTCAGTCTTTGAGGTATATCTCTACTTACTCATTACAATTTGTTTGCTACAAGCAGGCATTGCTTATGTTAACATGACTTGAAAATTTGCAAGCTGGATTGAGAAGCAAGTCTTCTCTTGCTGTTTGAGGCACCCTGGGTACTTACTGTATGTCCATCTATAGCTGTTACGACAGGTTATTTGCCATGTTAATGCTATTTTTCCTGTCTGTAGTTACTATTAACAACCTGTCTCCCATAAGTTGCAGGGGGAAAGAAAAATGCTTCCTTTGGACACCCTGTCTTCTAGCTTTAAAGCTATACTCAACTGATGTCTCTGAATTCTTCTTGCTGTTGGGTACCCATACCACAAAACAAACCACAGTGCATTCTGTTGGCAGGTGACCATAGGGTTGGGCTGTGTCCTGGTGGGTGCAGGACTTACCTGTCTTAGTTGGAACTGCGACGTGCATGAAATGGCTCCACCTGGATTAAAATGCAGTCCCATGCATACTGCTGTGAGGTGTTAGGTTTTGCAGATGTTTGGCCTACATTCTTCTGTTGAGTTTTTCCTTCTTTAGCTAAAGGAAATTGCTTCTCATCTTATCCTCTACCAGGACTCTATAATAATTCTTTTCTTTCATCTATGTTGTTACCTGTAAGTTATTTATAGACTATGATCATGTTCTGCTCAATCCTCTTTTCTGGATTATATAACTTTAGCTTCCTTAGTCTGTCTTCATATTCAGTATCTTATCCTCCAATTCCTACATCATTTAAGTTACCCTTCTTTTTATATGCCTAGTTATTTTATATCTTTTTTTGCAATCCGTTGACATAAAAGCTGCATGAGATATTCCTTTTGTGGTCACGTCATGGCTTTGTACTGTAGAATTATTACCTCCTTGGATTTATAGGGGATATGTACATATTGAAGACCAGCGGTTGCTTCTCCTGCAAACAGATCAAACTTGCCAAATAATCTTTGATCTCAAATCAAATATTGACCCTACTTGCAGATGCCATCACGCTCTATGCTTTTCGTCAATTACAGTTTTTGCCAATGCTGCTTATATTCCAGCCTAAAGCAGGAGTAGCTTGCTTTATTGTGACTAAATATTGCCTTGTTTTCTGCATCAGAACATTTCAAATGTTTGTAGATTGCTGTCCTCTGTAGCGTTGTAGACAAAGGCAAATCAAAGGATTTGAGGATGCAAAATATTGCCTCTAAAGTACAAGAACTTAATGCTTATGGACTTCTAAAAAAATTAAAAATAATTCATTTTTACTCGATCTGTATTTGGGTTTTGATTAATTTTCATGTGTATTTACCATTTCTGAATCCAAGGCAGCAATAAAGTCATAGTTCTAAAACAGAGAGAAACCAGCTGCGTGTAAGACCAGCTACTGGATATACTAGAAGTGTCATAAACCCAACTTCAGTTCCTGTGTTTGAGAGGCCTCTAAATTTTTACAGGATCGGCTGTTTTGTTCTCCACTTCACCCCCCCTGCCCCACCCCATACATCAAACCTCTGGACTGTGTCCGTTTATCTGTCTTGAATTCAAGATGCATTCATTTTTATTGTGATCCAACAATGTATTACATTTATAAATCAAATTACACAGAAATACTACAGATGTCATTAATAGAACCCTGTGATAAGTTTTACAGTTTTTAAAAAAATCTTTATTTTAACTTTCTGCAATTTTCTTGTAATGTGCGTTTTCCAAGTCAGTAGTCTTTTTCTGCTAAGTTTACCCTACGTATCTAATTCTTTCTCTGCTGCTGTTTCTCCTCCCTTGAGCAACATTTAGCACCTCTTGCTTCCTTCCAGAATTGCTTATTTGTGTGAAATAGCTCAAGCTACTGGCATCTTGTACTGTTCTTGCCTGATTGAATGCTGGAATTTCAGAATTAGTGAGAAAGTGGTTTGTTTCCTGATTATCAAATTCTTCTACTCATCCAGATGTAAACACTTAAAGATTTTGTGCTGATTGTATCACCATTGGTGGTTTCTTACTCTTCCCATCCAGATTTATCCTTGGCATAAGTGTCCACATTTCTTATTTGCTTCTATACTAGCCTGTGCCAGAGATCAATTTGTTTCATAGTCTTCAGTTGGAAAAGATTTGTGTCCCTGTAATATTGTATGAAATATTTTGACGCATGGCTCTGAATGATGCTTTATCATAATTTATCATAAAAAAGTAAAAGTTGAATAAGAAAAGCTGTCTTTTGAAATGTGCCTGCTTCCTCATATGATGAAGGTCCTTGCCAATTGTTGGCAAATCCATTCTGACTCCTAGGTTATACTGGTTATTTAAAACAAAGAAACCAAACACCAAAAAGTTTTGAATGCATTAAGTGTTTTATGATTAGTGCCAAAATGGATGTCATTAAGTAATCTAATGTTCCCTTTTGAAGTTAGCAGTCACTGAGATCTGGGAGACCAGTGTTAGTCCTGAAAATTCGAAACACAGTCCTACTGTCCCAAGGGAAGCCCAAGGAAAGGGGGCTAGCTGCAAAAATTGAACCGGAATTAGAATATAATGGGATTAAGGGAGAAAACTGAAGTCATTTGAAGGCATCTTTCTAGCCCTGGAGCTGGAATCTTGTCTTGCACTTCACTGCCACCAAATCTGCAGAGACACAGCTTTGATTGCCATCTCCTTGGTAAATGACTTCCTAATGTCTGTCTCAGGCTATTAGATGTGGAGTTCATCTTGCCGTGCTGTGCTGGGAGAAGAGGAGTTTGGGGTGCTTGTTCCTGGTTTGCCTCCCCACCCCGCTCAGAGCAGGTTGCTTGAATGCCCTTGACATGGCTGTTTGCTGACGGGTGGTGAGGGGCCGATGGAGGTGTGTGCCACGAGCACCTGAGGTTAGGGTATCAGAGGGGTTATTTATTTATTTATGTTACTTGGCATCATTTTAGGTTAATAGTCCGTTCAGGGGGGTTGTGTTGTAGTGCATAAATAGCAAAAGAAAAATGCGTGGTGGAAGATGGATACATATAGATAACAGGTTCTCAAGATTAAAAGAAACCATTTGGTTCCTACTTATACAGCTGAAGCTTTCTATATTGTTTTGTTTCCGAAACAAATGATGCTGCCATGTTACTCCGGTCAGCTACAAAAGCCTGGGAGTGCCCTTGCAGCCCTGCAGAACTGTCTGGCATCTGGCGATGAGGCCAGAGAATGGAAAGAGAGTGTGAGTGGGCTCCGCACCATGACTGTGTGTCCCTGTGGTATTTATAGGCGCTTACAGCACTGTTGGTAGGCAAGGCAGGGGCGGGGAGTGTGTGGTCACGCTGCTTGTGGTCATGTTGTCAGCAAGAGACAATAGATGTGTATTTGGAAATTTTTTGGGGGTAGGTGGGTTGGTTGGTTTCAGGGGTCTTGTTGGTTTGTTTGGTGGGGTTTTTTTGTTTTGGGTTTTTTTTTTTTTTAATCTAAGCCAGCCATGTTAATTAGTCTGTCAGGTGCAGACAATTGTCTTGCAAAACCTAGTTGCTGTCTGAGTGTCTGTGTACCTTCTGGGATAAGAAGAAAGAGCTGCTAAACAGCTTCATCTCATAGACACTGGAAATGTACCTACAGCTACTCCCGAGCCAGCAGTTGCGTGTGTGTCTGTGTTTCAGGGGGGGATCCCTTTGCAAATGAGCTAGGTTTTCAAAGTCTGAGCAGTATCTTGTACTAAATCCACTTGCATTGAAATGAACTATCCTTGCAAGGTTAAATAGGAAAATTGGCTCATATTCATACAGTTTCCTAGTGTATCGGGGAAGAAAGTCTGTAGCCATTAGAAGAGCCAGAGGTGAGGTGGTCATAAGCCATGAGTGACCACTGTATGTAATGCTCCCCTTCCTGTTCCCTCAGCTGAGGCCATGCCTCCTGCCCTCTCGGGCTGTGGCACACATCTCAGGACAAGCTGGGACCCAGCTGTGTTTGGCACATGAAGTCACCAAACGTTGCTGGCACTGGGCTGGGAGTCAGGCAGCCAGGACCCCCTGGCAGTGCGTTAATCCATCTTTACATTTATAGAGAATTGGAGATGGGAAAGGACCATTTTGTGGAAAGTGAGAACATCAGAAGATGCCATACCACCACTACGGGCTTACAGATGCTGTCTTCTAAGTGCTTTTTGTGCCTTGTCCTTAATTGCTTTGTTCTTTGGCTTGTAATAAACATGACCACCGTGGTATTTGTCTTAAGGACTGTCTTTAAATTGGAATGGCACAGGGGATGCTTACAGAGGCAGAAACCATTCTGCTATCCCTCTTTTTTCTTTTTTCTTTCCTGCCTTTTTGACTTGTCTGACAAACAAAATGCAACGCACAAATCGGTGTAGCAATCACTCTGTGCTCTTGACACACCCACCCATTTAGAGATCAGCTCACGAGAGTTAAGGTGCAAAGTGCTATTAAACAATCATACTTTAAGGCAATGGGAAGTGTATTAGTTGATAATGCTGGGAGGGCTTGGGCAGAATGTAGCAATATGAGGTAGGATTGAGTCACTTGGGTTAACTGTCAATTCCTTCTCTGTGTCCACTGGTCAGGCAGTTATTAGTAGTAAGGAAGCCCTTTCCCAGGTGAGCTGAGTTATTTTACTCTTATGTTTGGCAGTATTTGCAAAGAGAAGTTCAAATTTCGTATTTGAAATTCACTTTCAGTTTTCATATCTTATGAACAAAGGGTAATAAATTTCAGTGCAATTTTCAACAGCATGGTTCTTTCATTTAGCACTTTTAAAAATAATTTCTTAACATGATTTTGAATTTTCTGTAATTAAGCAGCCTGATTGCTGTTGTGTGATGTAACAAAGATATTCAGTAAGCTTTCACGGCCACATAAAGGAAAGTCTTATGTCTTTTTTCATAAAAATATCTGAAAGATTTTTCTGATGTAATCATTATGGACCACTGATTTCTAGCTCATCAAAATCAAGATTTTATTAAAGTGGAATCTTTTGCAGTTTTACAGTATGAACATTGGCTCTGTCAGGATGTTGTGTATCACTTGTTTTGGGGGAAAAAAGTGTCTAAGTCCCTGTTCTGCATCTTGTGTTCCACAGTGAAGATTTCTGGTCTTAACTGATCCTTGTTTATAATTTAACGTACCCGATCTGGATCTTTCTGAAAGCAAAGTTGCTCCCAATTGCAAATCAGAGGTGTAAATTCCACCTCAATATTAATTGGTCATGCAGAGATTAAAGGAAAAAAAATATTTTTTTTTTTAAGCAAGTGCAAGAGTAGATGCATGCAAACTTTCTGGTTGATGTGTTCATGCATTCCCTTCCCCCTTTTTTTATCCATCTTTGATCCTACCAAAGAATCTTGAATTTGAGCCAGTTTTCTCTGGAAAATTGTCCACTTGATGATGATGTTTGGAAGAAAATGGATTTCTACAGTGTGTTGGTAGGGGAAAAGACTGCTAACACACTGTGGATGTGGGAATAAGTACATCAAAACCACTGTGTAAAAAAAAAAAAAAAAAAAAGAAATAGATTGTTGCCTGCAGCATCTATATTAATAAGAATTTTTCTGGTGATTCTATCAAGGTTTTGTCATGTTTTCTATCAACTGGCACATTCCCTACATACAAATTAGTTTGAGGATTTTTTAAATCATAATTTCCTGTATAAATTATGGAGAGGAGGAGATGCTATTATTGGAAAGAGCCTGCATCGTCATCTAGATTGGGTCTCAGCCAGTGCATGGTGACTGTGTTGTTCTTTCCTCGCTGTAATACTGTGTATCACCAGAAGCCGTGTTGTGCTGTTGCCAAACAGCAGATTTAGAGCTGGTGCTTAGTGCTCAAACCTTTAGTCAGAATTTGGAATGGGATTGGGGAAGAGAAAGTACACATCCAGGAAGAACCCAGTTCAAATCAATATTTCTTTTAAATGCCTGCACTGAGAACGCTCTGTAAGGAGCAGAAGCGATGCGTGTCTTCAAAACCAACATGTGTACAAAACATGGATTGAAAGAAGCTCCAGGGGCTTCAATGATCAGTGGGCACAAAGATGTTTTTGTTTCCAAGTTTGTGCCTGAGGGGATATCTGTCATGTAGAGGACTTTTTATATAGGCCACGTAATGCTGGGCTGGGTCCTTTGGGTGAATCATATCTGTTGCTAAATGGATGCATGAGGTGCTCCCAAAGGAAATATGGAGAGGACTATATGTAGAGTAAATCTGTCAGAGCAATGGGCCTTCACCTCGCTCCAGTGGAACTGAGGGGAGGGAACGAATTCTGCAGGCAACTAGAATAAAGATATTTAAAAACAAACAAAGGCATTTATAAGTTTGTCCCATGTCTGGTGATTCGTGGGCAAATCGAGGTGACACACAGGACTTCTCCAGGGTAGCAGGTATGCACATCCCTGGGCCCCAGGTAGTATATTGGCATTTCACTGTGCTGTATATCGAGTCTGTGGTTCTGGCTCTGAACCAGGACCAGGCGCAGATCCCTCATCCTGAAGACGAGTCTCAGGTAGTTAGACCTGAGTGGTTTCCTGTGTAATTGAATGCTAATAAACTACAGAAAGAGGGATTGCAATGCAATTTGTACCTAAACATATCTAGAAGGAAGGGTCCTGAAAACATAAGCATCCATGATTTCAGTTCAAAAAAATGTTGCCCACAGAGCATGGGTAGTGTGCCTCTTCTTCCCTCTTCCTTTTGGTGGAAGCTAGGATAGCAATATTCTAAGCAAAACAGCTAAATTGTGATAAAAAGGTATCTTTTTAAAAATGTTTTCAGCCTATGGTCTGTGAACCATATCTCAGAAACCCATGGCAGGTAAAGATGAAAAGCAAGCACTTTGCCTTGGGCTTAGTTTTGCTATTCAAAGGTCTGCATCTCCACTGGAAAATATTTAGGGATCTGTGAATTGAAAGCAGTTGGAAATCACTGACCTGAAAATATATTCCCTTGTTTTCAGAAAACCAGCAAGACTGAGTTAGCAGAACATATCTCTATGGTGATGCTGATGCCTTTCTCCCCTACCCCCCATCCTACTAATGGATCACATGGTTTGTCACTAGAATATAGCCTTTCATTTTTTATGGTCAAAATCTTTTCTAATGAGATCTTTTTGTGTTGAAACATCAGCACAGGGCTTTCCTAGACTGCTTGTACAATTATCTGATGTACTGCAAATTTAAACGCAAATGAAAAGTTAGTTTGAAAAAAAGTCATATTTTTCACTTAATTTTCAATGGTCAGTCTTGCCAGAGAGGTCTCCCATTATAATGAAGATGTCTTAGTTCTGGATCAGGGCTTATTTCTACATATGCTTTTAAAAAAACCCAAAATTTGACTACTATAAATGAAACAGATGTGTCTACACTAGATATGATAATTATCCATGACAGTGCAGCCTGCCTTTGGAACACATGTACTACAGGCATGGCATTCATATATTACAGACCTCTGACCTTAAGCAGATGTCATTATTTTAGTCATATGGGCAAGCCAGAAGTAAAGGTCAGAGCTCATTCATATATACTTGCATTATAGTTCTTTATTTAATTATAGATGTGGTATTTTTGTTCGGAGGTTTGTAGGAAGAGGTTACCCCTAAAAGATATTTAGGTTGGAACTGGACTTCATTCTGACAGAACGTGATGTTTTAAGGGATGTGGCATTGTTTTTTGGGTATTTGGGATCCCCTCTCCCTTTATTTTTTTTCAGCATGGAACATGTAGGAGGTTGCTGGGTTTGCACTGAATTATGCACTGAAATCACTAGGGTTGCCTGGGGTGGACATCAGCCCAGACTTCGTTTCCCTCGAAGTAACTGTCAGCTTCATGAAATATGCTCATGTCTGATCATAGCCTTTGGCAGGAGTCTTGAGCAGGAAAACGTTCTGTCAGTTCAGGCGATTGAGGCTTGTATTTGTTGCAGACCGCTCGTAATGCAGGTAGGGAAGCTGCAGCTTATGGAATTAATTGTACTGCATTTTACTGGAGCACTGCTGTGATATTTATGGCATTCCTCCTTTCCTTTATTTGAGACCATATTGTTTTATTTTGTGATGCTGCCTGAAGCCACTGGGTTACCCAAATAACTTTTCACCCTGGAAGCAAAACAACAAACTGTCTCCCTTTCCTGAAGAACCTTTCACCCCCTGCGAGTACCACCGCCAAGCTACTGTTTTTTTCCTGGGGGGCGGAGTGGGGGAACCCAACCTCAAATCTTCTTGCAATTGTTAACACAGCAAACAGGTCTAATTAAACTGAAGGACAAATAAGTGACAAATTAAAGTCCACCCTGAAAGTATATTGATAGATGAGTTCCTTTGTGAAAAGGCACCTTCTTCTTACATTATGTTGTATAATGCAACTGTTGCATTTTAGCTGAGTAATTGAACTCTGGGGTGCATTATGACACCACGAGAGCAGCACGGTCTGTGCCGAGAATTCCTTGCAGTTAAGTCACAGACCTATTAAACCTTCGGTAGCAGCTTGGTAACTCTGCAATGCCATCTTAATAGTAAGAATAGCCACGGGGTTTCCTGGCAAATTACACCCGTGAATTTATTGAAACAAAGGCTGCTTTCAGCTCTTTAATGAAGAGCTTTAAGCACTGGCCAAAAGATACCTGTGGGTTGTGAGAGGTTCTTTTTCAACTGTGTACCTTCCTGTCTATTACAAAAGCATATGCAGTGTTGATATGACCCCCAAAACACATGAAAAAGTTTTCCATGCATATGACCTCAGCGTTGAAGGGAATAGTTGCAACAGTTTGCATGTCGGGGCTAATTCTGTCTATCGCTCTGTACAAACTCTGGACTGCCTGGTCTCTGCAATGTGGTCCTTCTGGGCTCAGTGCTCAGGCAGAAACCCAGGCAAGAATTTCTGAGCTGCTGCCGAGCTGCAGCTGCCCTTCGGCTTTCCTGCAGTCTGTGCTTTTTGATGCTCCTTATAAAGTTAGGGAAGAGAAACTCGGCTCATTTATAAAGGGTTTGCTGCTTTGTTACATACATTTCAGGGAGGAAAAAAATCCTTAAAACTCTGAAAACTGTAGGAATTGGCAGCTCAAATCCTCCTTTTACCAAAACTCTCCTCTTTCTTGCTTTAGCCACCCTCCTGTTGTGGGGCTGGAAAGTTTGCAGGTTAAGGGCAAACACTTGTACTGTCTGGATCTGTCCCAGGCCTCAAAGGAGCCGACAAGACTGTTAAGATTTTTTTTATTATTATTGTACTTCTTGGCATAGCCCTGCAGGGCTGGATACTGTAAAACTCATAGTTGAGGATTTAGACACTGATTTTCATTCTAATTTAAGGAGAAAAAAAAAAAGTGATTGGGTTAAGGAAAGCATGTAAAGCATAACGGTAAGTTGACAGGTGTTAGAAGATTGAGCAAGCTGAGCAAACCTCACTGCAGGCACAACAGCAGCACTGAAGGAATCCAGACTCAGCAGCAGTCGAGGTTAAAGTTTAAGGAAAAACAGATGAATTACAGAGAAGAGATATAAGAGTTCACTTACAGTTGATAGTATCTGGCATCTGTTTCCATCCACAAGTGGAAGGCTGCATAACTTGGCAATAAGAGTCACAGAAATAACCCCAGGCATTGTTTCTGTGTGGCACTAGACTACATCAAAATTACATGGGGCATGACAATATCTAGATCAAAGCTTTAAAGCTGAAAGGGCATCCAAACCTTATCATACCTTAAAATAAATAAATAAATCAAGTAACCCTTGTAATAGCTTTGGCACATTATTCCTTTGGGGGGGGAAGGGTGATAACTTTGGAAAAAATGGAGGTTTGCATTGATTGACATTGAAAATTTAGACTTGTAGGCTGGCAAAAGCCACTTTTAAAGGATGAAATTGCATTTTCTGTTCTTTTTTGTAGAGTGATTATTAGTAACCTGATCTTTTAGCTTCTTTGTATGACACTTGAGTTGACAAGTCTGCAGTATGAGTTAGCCATGCAGCATTGCTAGTACTGCTGGGTTTAAGCCATTTAACTTCCAGCAATTTGGGGGGCCAAAGCAAAATGTGTTTAAAAAAATCACTAATATTCTAAATGCCCATTTGCTTCCTAGTTCATGCAATTCAAGTTTTTAATATCAAAGGAATAGAAGTTTGCGGCACAGTTCGTGTTCTTTCATAAATGTTTGAAGCATCACAGTACCTCTTAACAAACAAGACATCTGTGGGTGGAGGGGAGCTTTTGACCTCCCAAGCCCCTTGCTGGTAAGAAACGGTCCCTCTTTGCCCAAGGTCCTCATTAACAAGAAACTTGTAACTGGGATTTGCTTAGGCATAGGCATTTAGGAGCCCTATTAAGCTTTTCTCTGTAAGCTGGCTTTTCAAGAGGATCTTGCTAGCTTGACCTAGTACAGTAGCAAGTGATTTTTGATGTAGAGGAAAAATAAATAAACTTTTAGGGGTGAGGTAATAAAATCAAATTGAATAGGTCCTTTTAGCAGTTTGCAACTTCCGGTAATTTTTGTATTATCCTTTACAAAGACCTGTCTCTATCTTTGCTGCAAACCTGGCAATCTTGAAGCAAAAATCAGTTTTCTGGGCCAAATTGGAAGAGTCCTAAGTTTTGCTTTAAAATGAAAGCCAGTCACAACCTGTGTTCAGGGACTGCAACACTCTTCTGTAAACAAATGTTAAAGTTGGAAGGATCAAAACAACATAAGTGACTTCAGTTCTAATTTCTTGCTGATGTCCAGACTATAACTGCCTTTGCACTGACAGCCAGATAGTATAAAATGTTGCTGCTACAAACTGGTGATGTTTTTCTCTCTTTTTGCATGTTATATTACAAAAGGGAACAAAGCCAACCAAGTTCTGTTGTTATCTTGGATGCCAGTGAGGGAGATCTTCAGTCAGTGAAGATAAGTGCTGTAAAAGTTTTTGTGAAACCCATCACAGGACTGAAGGAAGACGATTTTCATACATGCTTTGGCACAGATGCCATTCTTTTCATGGAGAAGAACATGGGTATCTCTTGGCATGTGAATTTCGTGGATGCTGCACCTTTTCAGATTTCTATAAAGCTCGCAGGACCAATTTTTTTTCTGAAAGGGATTTATTACTGTCATCTATTAACTGCATGTAAACAGTGTGTACTTTAAATATTTTATAGTTCCATGAGGGGATTGGTGCTCAGGTTTTATGCAGCATATCTGTCAAATGGCTGTTATACTTCCAGTTTCATAATATGCTTTACCTAGAAATGTGATTATCAGGACACACTACTTATAAATGACTCCTTTACACCAGGAGGCAAAAGTGAATATATTAATTCCCAGTGTGTCTTTAAATGTTGGTCCCTTGTTTGTTGCTTGGGTCATTGAAACCTTTAGCAGTGCACGAGAATAATCTGATTTAATGACAAAACAAAGAACCAGCTCTGTTTTTCAAAGTTGCAGCAGATGTAGAGAATAAATTATAAATAATTTTCCAAACATAATGTATAAATTTATAGCAGTGACATCTTGATCTTGCATGAGAAATACAGCATATACATACTAAACAGAACAGTTCATGCTAAACAGATGCAGGGTTGTCCATTAGCAATACATTATCTGATTAGTATTGTTAATGGAAGGGCTCATCCAGCCATTTCATAAAAACAGATCTGCTGTAGATCATGATTTCTTGTCAATGTAGTAATCAAGCCTATCACGGTTAAGACAGCCCAGCTATTAACCTACTGGAGAGAACTGGACAGAAAAATATACTGAGCAGCCAGCGAAACGAAGACCCTTCCATTTATTTTTCTTCCATGCATAACATTGCCCTCTGCACTGCTACATTTTCCATTATTTCACTTGGCAAGACAAATTATTTCAGCATCTTTCTTTGCTCAACTTCTAATATATTCAATGGCTTGATTGTGATAATTTATGATAGTTTTGGTTTTATATTCATCATGGTCTCAATAAATGAAAAGGTAGTTCTGAAAGGGGATGTTTCTGGAACAGATGAAGTACCATATTTACACCATAGATTATTTAAAAATTTGTAGATTAGGAAGCAAATAAAAATTAAGCTTTTCACTTGGAAAAGAGTGATCTTGAGAATAGAATAGCCTGCGTTAACGTTGAAGGTGACCTATGTAGTATTTTAATTTTGTACATACATATCTATTGGGTTTTTTAGTATTTCTGACAACAGTGTTTAATGATCTATCTTAATTATAAATAGTATGTTTAGACACAATTAAGCATAATTTTAATCAATGTGTAGAATTCAGTTCAACAGGTAATATTTTGTTTAGAGTATAGTAGTTTTGAGTTTGTTTTTTGAAGCCACTGTTCAGTTAAAATATAGTGGATAATTTTTTTTAATAATCTGGGAGGAAAAAACCCTTCTGTTCAGAGGTAAGATACATGATTTTAAACAAAACAGGTCTTTCTAACCTATTTGCGCAGCTCTGAGGGGAAAACACTTATTTTTATTTAAGATACTGATATGTTTAAAAAGCTGTTATGAGTTTAAATTTACTGGTAAATAATCCTAAAACAAGTAAGGATCTACTATGACTTGCATGCATGGTAACAAGTACATCAAGTAGCTGTGCTATTGCAAAGCAGTGAAACCACAGCACATCTCTTGGTATTGATGCCAAAACGGCACAGAGTAACTGCTTGGAGACAAATTTTGTCTTTTAAGCAGCAAAGGTATTTATTTCGTGCAACACTGGGGAGCTAGCCGATTCGCAGCAGACAAACTAGCTCCAAAGTTTTCAGTGAAAAGTTAGGTATTTTATACAGTTTTCGTGAGAGGTTACACAACATCTTTACATACGTACTCATTTGGTTTTGACACCCATTCATTCCATTCACAATAGGTGGGATCTAGGTGGAATATCCTTTTTAAGTATTGAAGACTTCTCCCATTGATTCATTCTTGTCTTTCTAACTTTGCTCTCATTTCTTTGATTGTATGTCCTTTTCTTTATTTCCACATCTTCCTTATTTTTGCCTTTCTATTTTTTCCCTTCATGTGTCAGTTTCCTAGACAGATACAAGACATTAAGTCCTATGCTCCAGGTGTGTATGAATCTGCTCTCCCTGTTCACCTGCCTGCCTCTTTCACCCCTTCATTAGGGATAGGGAGTAAAACCTGAAAGATCTGAACAAGTTTTTCTGACAGTAAATGCATCAGATGTTGCCTACCATAACCATGAGAAGATTAAAATTCTTGAATTCCTGCATGAACTGAGAAGCATGAAGAGCTGTCAAAAATAGGAAAAAGAACACAGCATGCACGTTTTTGCAATGAGGATAAATAGAAAAGGTCGTATCTCTGGCCCATTTGCAAGATTAGGCCATAGCTAGAGAAGTCACACTGACGGTAGACTTGAAGGTGGCATCCTGTTAGAGGACTGCGAGATTGGCAAGATGGTAGAGCCAAAAGGAAGGAGAGAGCAGGAAGGTTTACTGTGTTTTATCCCTGTTCTTGAACTTGTTAATCCTTACAGGAGATGTCAGAATGAAAGATCAAAATACAGACTGGAGAAAAGGAGATGATTATGCATGGGAGATGTGAATCAATAATATCAGCATAGTAGTCCAATTTCATGATGAAGTTACTTGGGGAATAAGATGCAGAAGGTAAAATAAGACAAGACATGCCCGTGTCAGATCTTTTCTGAAAAAGAGGACTGGGGGTGGGCAGGTTTGTTGTCTTAAGTAGTAATTGAAGGATAGGAAAAAAAGCATTCAAATTCTTGGAGAAGAAGCTTCTGACTTACTTTGCAGAAGTCAGTTGGATGGCCAGCATACTGATTAAAAAACCTGACCAAAAAGAAGATTCTAAAGCCTTCAATGAAGGCAGGAATCTGTACAAGAAGTGGAAGCCAGACTGCAAGGGGTCATAAATGGAAATTGAGTTTCAAACACTATTTGTAAAAATGCTTGTAGGAAGTGGGATATCCAAACAGTTCCCATGCTTTGTAATGAGGCAGAAGAAAAGTGAGTTGAGGATGAAGAAAGTGGAGAGGGGATATGATTTGCAGCCACGTGCACAAGGGCAGAGAAAGCCAAACGCAAGAGTAAACTGAGAGTAGGTAGAAAGTCATCAGCATTCATGACCTGAAAAACACGGGGACTTCTGGTGACAGGGAGTGAGGAGGAAGGGTTGATGCTCTCTTTTGGTAGAGACCAGAAGATAGAGAAGGCTATGATGGTAGCAAAAGTGAACATGTTGTTGCTTAGTTGGAACAAAGTAAAATTAAATGTTAGTCTGACAGGGTGGAAGACGTGAATCAGTGCTCTTGGCTGAACAAAGATAGGAAGGTGATAAAGTATCTAACTGAAGAAGTGGAAGAAACCAGTAATTAAAAATTAGTTCAGTTAGTTGTGCAGAACGGGTGGAGGGAGTTGGTTGATTGTAGGTGACAGCAACATATAGGGAGACACAAGTAGAACTGGGCATGACATTAAATAAAACTAAACTAAAATAATTGAACAAAAGTCCAGACTGAAGAGCATTTGGAAGAGGTTACTAGGGGAGTCCAATATCCCCATGACCATCAGAGCAGAGGTAGGGAGAGTGGTAGGGAAAAGGAGAAATCACTCGGGAAGTACAATTAAGAAGTAATTTCAGAAGAAATCATTTGACTCTGAGGGAATAATGGAAAGGGGAATTATAAGGAAGCTGTGGCTGGTTATGGTAGTTTTGATTGCAGAGTCTCAGAGAAAATATAAGCAAAGACGGAGTGAAAGTAAAAGGCTGAGAGATGAGTTGTGCAGGTAGGAATAATGTTACTAAAGACCTGGAGGTAGCACCAGAACTGGGGTGGGAAGTAGAAGGTGGACATGGCTAGAAGATTACTCCTGGGGGAGTGTGTCACCAGAGGTAGGGCAGTGAGGATGTGGGATCATAGGGCTGCTGTGAAGGGGGAATGGAGAGAGAGTAAGCAAATGAAGATGGTTAGACATAGCAGATAGGAACCGAAAAGAAGTTAAAATAACAGAAGAAAGCAAAGGGAAAACAGCAACTGGAGTTAATGAATTGAAAGGATAAAGGAGGCAGATGCTATGATGCAGGAAGGGATGTGGCAAGAGCCCTAGCACACTAGCAAATGGACAGGGTATTTTAAAAAACAAAAACAAAAACAAAAAACCAACCCAAAACAAAAAAAAAAAAACCCAAACAAATTCCAACAAAATAAAAGAACAACAAAACCCATGAATGACATCCAAGGAATTCATGGACTTAATCCACCTTCAAGAAAAATCTCATAACCAGCTAGGAAATTATAGTCGACTAATGAGCTAATAAGTTGTAAATAGTTGTAAACCGTATGTCTGGACCCTCAGATGCTGTAAACTAAAGGGAAGCTTTGCAATTAATTTTTGACTCAGCACGGCTCTTCCTGTGTTACCAGAGTGCAAGGGCCTTGCTAGAGCCTTAAAACTGAAAAGCAGCAAACTGAAGTTTATATGTTGCAGAAGATGTGCACAGTAATGAACTTTAACTCTTGCACAAATGTGTTTTATATCTAGTATCTTTTGTATCTTTTCTGCATTTAGTTTCATATCTGAACACTTGCAACCATAGTTCCAGAGTGAACTCACTGGAAAACTCTCTCTGTGGTGAGAATTTTACACGCTTAACACATATCTCCTTGCATTTGGGAGTTACTTAGGATCTCATCACCAGGTCACACTCAATTTTCAAGTCATCTAGTTATAATCAAATCAGTAGATATCAGCTCAGTCAGAACAGTGTGGAATTGCAACAGCTGGTGTGCTTTTGACTGTGCTCTGAATTTGCACTCGTGTCCTTCAGAACAGAACCCAGCCATTTGGTCTGCATGAGTCTAGGTAGAAGAGTTTTTCCTCAGTGAATGAATTACTTATTCCTTGCTAGGAGCACTCATATGCTAAGGATCTCCATGCCTTCATGTTGTAAGCATAAGGGACTGAAAGTGGCACAGTAGTCATCCATGCCAAATTGTATGCAGACTACAGCACAACAGCAGTGACACCAATGCATCCTCTAATGTCTGCTTAAACATCCTGATGCCATATTTGACTTAAAAGAGATTGTTGTTTTGTTACTGGGAATGACAAATGTGGACTCCCCCCCCCAGCATCTTGACTGAGCAAGCTGTTGAATGGAATATGCTCTCAGTGGCCATATTTTATATTAAAATTTGATTAAATTCATTCTCTAGGCCACTTCAATGTGAATCATAATTATATTATTCTGCCAGTAACTGAGATAATATGATAAGAAGAATGTCACATTCTCTGGATTGCTTTTAATGGAGTATATATTACAGCTCAGTGCTTGCCGTAATCAGCAGTCCTCACTTAAGAAAGAAATTCAGAACTAAATGACAGCTTAGAGCTGTAAAACTTCATGTGTCACTCTCTTTCTGCTTATGTATAAGCCTCATTGGGTGTAGTGGAAATCAATGCAAGATGAAAGTCCCATGCAGGATTTAAAAAGAAGTAAGGGTGGTGATAAAATTTCCTCATATTATTAAAGAACTTTCATACATGCCCTTCATTATTGGAAGGCAAGTTGGGGCACTGTGTTATCTTGGTTGACCTCCTCTGTGACTTATTTTCAGCTCATCGCCTTCAATAGATGAGAATGGACGTGGCTCTCTGTGGCAGGTTGTTTGACTGCAGCAGAGCTAGCGATAATATTTCATAGCCATTCCCTAGAGAATTCGGCTCCTCCTGTACTGGCATTGTTGTGGGGCTTTGTGTTTTCAGCCGTCGAATGCAGTTTTGGTTTTAAAAAGAACAAAAAAGGGAAAAAGTTGGTGAGGCCGCTAAGTGCCTAAGAACAAGGTAACCAATCTGTCAGGTTAAAGAATACAGTTTCCAAGTAGGTATAGCGTGTTGTGGTCTCTATGCTGTAGGTTATAAAAATGTATTTTAAAATAATGATTTGCAGTTGCTCATTTGATGCCAAATGGCTTAAAAATCCCATTTACATACAGTTGTAAGAAAACAGAGCCCTTACGAAATAAACACCTTGGGAAAATTGATTGAATTCTAGCAAATCAACTGCTTTAAACGTGCAGTAGGATCATTGCAGATGACAGTTTTAGAGTTTCCTCTACTATGCTATAGTTTCTGGGAGGTCGTTTTGTCGCAGTCTTCTCTACACTGATGTTCTCTTTTCCTTAAGCATTTCTGACGAGATGCCCATTGTACGAGGGTTCTCAGACAAACTTCCAAGAACAAAAGATTTGTGCTTGTGTCCAAAGAAGAGCTGTTCAAGTCCATTATGATTAGGTGGTGATGGAAGTAACTACGGAGGTTGGTGGTACACTTCCCAGCTGGAGAAATTAATTTTCTGTGTATATATTCAGTGTGCCTGGCTTGTCTTTGGGCTAGGAACTGCACATGCAAGAATTAACAGCCACACTGTGAGCTTTGATGCAAAAATAGTATGTGGGGGGTTTGGTTGGTTGGTTGTGGGCGTTTTTTTGTCTCTGCTAAGCATGCTAAAAGTGTCAGAAAAAGAAATTAGTGACCTTGTCCTGCTAAGACTTGAAACGGCATTGGATCAGCAGCTGACTTTTGCCAAGTTCTCTTGTAAAAACACCCCTTGGCAACATTGCAACATGTGAATAAACAATAAGTGTCATTCTAACAACAACGCAAAGGTCGAATATAAAAATAAATAAAAGCAAGGATAAAAATTGCTGACCTCAGGCCCAGTCTTCAATCACAGAAGTCAAGGGACTTTTCAGCGTGTTTCAAAGCAAACCGTATGTCAGGCTGACCGGGATTAGCATTTTTCCTGGTCCCACCCATTTACTCTTAATGCCACATTACAGCAATCACTGTTCATAGGGTGATCAGACATTAGTAGCTCTACTAGATGTGAGTCTTCTTACGCCGATACCGGAAGTGCAAATTTTTTAGTTTTAGAGAGTTTTATTTTCACCTCAGCAGCAGATACAACTTTTATGATAATGAAATTGTCTGATCATGTTAGCCAGCACCTCACGTGGCTGTGTCTTTTCTTGTTGGGCTAGGCTTTAAATTTGGGATGTCACTGAATTCATTAATACATGGAAATGATTCATTTAAGGGAGGTTTCTTTCCCCTCTGTACACGCTTGCTAATTAGCAGATGAATTTTGATGTTCTAATTGATCTGCTGCAGAGAGACAGCTGTGCGCCCCAGCTGTCCTCCGCTCCGGTGGGCCTCCTCTGCAGAAGGGAGGAAGCAGCCCTGCTTCTGACAAATTGATTTAACTAGAGTGCACTGCCTTGGGGGAGTCGTACACCATGCTGTCGCTGCAGATGATTGCAGCCTTCGCGGACTGCAAACACTGGAGTGCTGTAATTGCCCAACAATGTCCTTTCCATTGCCTCGCTGAAATTCAATTTTTCATGGCTCACCAAGCTTTCCAGTTCCTCTCCTGTCCCTGGTGTGGAAATACTGTATTCTGCCTGACTGCCATTTTGGGAGAAAATTCAGGTGCTTGAGAATGGGGTTAAAATTGTATTTAACGTGCCAATAGTAACTAAATGTGGTCACTCTGTCACATATCAAATTATTTGCATTTAATTCACGGGGAAGTATTCTCTAATTATATTGTATTTAGCATGTAGTTCTTGCTATGAACCTTTTAACAGTAATGTTAGTGCATCACCATTCTAACACGTGGCACACCGTGTGTAGAACGATGGCTATAGTGTGCTTTAAACATTTACTCTTTTCAATTGCAATGAATTTTTAAGGCTTCGTGTCCAGTTATGCCCCGTTTTGTCAAACCTGGTAAATACCTGCATGTAACAGGTGCCTTTCCACAAAAATAACAACTGTGGCCTCAGAAAGTACAAACATCTAATTAATCTTTCATGTCACCCTCCCTCATGAATGGATTTCCAAGCTGTGCGCTGCATCATCACCACTTTCTGGAGGCCATTGATTTGGCCTGAATGTACCTCTGGGGAAAAAAGCACTACAAAAAGTGCATTCATGAATTCTAATGTGTGCCACACCATTACCTTTCTGCATATCTGATAGATAACCAAGCAAATCCGATGCATTTATGGGTGTGCAGATTTATAGACTGCTAATAAGTAGCAGCTGTTCTGGAGGTCTGCAGGTTTTGTGTGTAGAGGACATACAGGATTCCTGAGAAATGGCTACCCATTGTGTTTGCAGAAATGTAATGTCACTTTATTACTATTATTTGTTCACTGTTTTGTATTATACTCCTCTTTGTGTAAATGTGTGTGAGTGATGGGCAGTCAGCAGGAAGGAAAAAAGATACGGGTTTATGCCATTGCTTGTTGAGGCAAAACTAACATATATATGTATGCAGGTATTAAGCCGTAAGGCTGCTAGACATTTTGTCAAACTGGCCGTATGTTCAAAGATAAGTGACAGCCACTATAATTTTTCAAAAAACTACTTGTCTGTATTACATTGAGTTATAGTCCCAAAGAGCAGTAGAAAGGGGGAGAGTCAGAATTCCATCAATCTTGTATGCCACTGTTCTTCACCCCTGCACACAAGAACAGAACAATATGGGTTAAGCTTAAGAAATAGTATATAGGTAAATGTGATTTCTTTCATGTAACTCAGACAATTTCCTTAATTGGCAGTGCTTTTCTCAAAACTCCTGTTATAATTTTTACATGCCTTCAGAATAAATACCTCCTTCTTAGGGTCAGGCCCCGTACCACGTTGCCATGGTGGTTATTTTCATCCTTCAATAGCCTGTCTTGTTTCCTTTTTGTTATATTTCTAGTGAGCTATAATGTAAGCAATTAGGCATTTTTCCCTTGGAGAATGACAGAAGTGTATATTGCATAATGAATAACATATTATGTGTTTAAAAATAGTGTTTATCAGTCATTTTATTTCATAGCAGCAGCTGAGGATTTACTGAGTACTACTTGGTGGTGATACTACATAACATTTGCGGGTTGAGGAAGCAAATTAAACTCTTTTAATCTTTGGCAGTGGACCATCACCAGTAGGACTGGATTGCGCTGAGCTCATTTGTAAGCCCCTAATGAGAAGAAGGGTATTCCTAGAGACCAGGTGTGCATCCCACCACTGTGTGTGGCAGACCCAAGGGCCGTAAAAGAAAATGTGCTCTCCTGACATGCCTGGGATCTCTAAAATGAGATTGTTCCTTGGGGGCTTCTGTGCCAATGGCTGTGCCTGCAGGTGGCTGCAAATCATGTACCTGCTCACATTTGTCCAGTCATCTTCTGCAGGGTATTTACCTTGCCAACCTCCTTGTAGCTTCCTACCAGCTGTGCAGTCATGGCTGGTAATAGAAAGCAACAGAGCACAATAGATGCAGAAATCAAAAGGTCATGTCTCTTCTCTGAATACAAAACTTGTGTTGTTGTGAGGCAAGTCCTTTTTATCCCAGCAAGGCATGAATGGATAAGGCAGAGGCACCCTTTGGCACATTGCTCAGGTTGAAAGTTCTCACGCTCTGATAATGTCTGGCTGTATGGGTATGGTGTCCTAGATGTGCCCACCAGTCAGATTCACTGACGCAAGGTCTTTGCATTACAATGTATTATTTGTTGCAGAAAGTACTGCAGGTCTTGGGGCTTCCAGGAGGGTCAGATGTTTATCTTGCTTAATGTGCAACTCTGTCTTTTTCATTGGGTAATCCCTTTTTGTCATTAACACTGTGAACATGTGCCCTTTAGATTCTTCAGCCCATATTCCAGTTCTGTGACTGGGAAAAGGCAGTCCTTCCCCCCGCTTTGGGGTGAAAAGCCAGCAGCTACCTCTGGCTGCTGCCAAACCTCCCTTTGCTCAAAAGTGTTAGTACTAACAAGGGAGCTTCTAATGCAGAGTACCGAACATTGCCCATCTTCCCGTGCACCTACACTGTAATGCTTAGCTGTTGTGTATCAGAGAAGTGTTTATTCCAAGATATATTGCAAAGTACCATTTTGTGCTGCCTTTATTTAGTTTTGTTCCATTAGAAGCAAATAGAATGCTAAAGGTACATCTGCAATACAGCCTTCACAGTATATTATCATGGCTAAGACGTTAAGGAACGGCTGCCTCAAATACGCAAATGAGGCACCAAAGAGAATATACTGCTTAGCTCTTTTATTTTGACCACTGTAACGTAGTTACTTATACTAATCTTTCATTATGTTTCCATGACTAGCAAAGACAGAGACCTAATTGTGTCTCGAGCTGTTGCTACAGCAAAGTACCTTTTAAATCATATTAACATCCATACTTGATCTTCCTACTGTTTTTGACATGTAGATCATATGATACTGTTAAATTACTCATGAAGAGTAACTGGCTCAGGCTGTATCCAAGCCACAGCATAGAAATTTATCTAGAGTGATCTGACGGAACTGGAAGAGGCAGTGACCCCTTTTCTCTTGGAAGGCACTTGACCTTTATTTCTCAGAGCATTATGAGTTCTGTACAGCATTCTACTCTAGATAGTACTTCAATACCAAGATGCTAGAAATAGTCAGAAATTAATTATTCTACTTCTGGCTGTTCAAGAAGCTATGTTTCCTTTTCTTTGGTGTGGATCTAGCAGTAGCGATGATCACGTTCTGCACAACCAGGCTGGATGATTGTAACTCACTGAAGCTGAAGATAAAAGCTCCATAGAAACTTCAGCTATTGCAGAGCGCAGCAGCCTACCTCATTAGTAGGGACAGCGCTGCAAACACACAGCGCCTGTGCTGTTTCATCAGCTGGTATCCCATGTGCTCTAGCCACAAACTGTGGGCTCACTCAGTGTATAACATCATCAAAGTACTAGTATGGATGCTGTTCTGTCTACAGCTTGCCACACCAGCTTCATGTCTTCGGTACATTGCTGCTGATCACATGCCAAATAAAAATCCCTGGTGCTGGACACAGGCAATTTTGGCTAAAGACCTTTTTCTGAGTCTCAGAGGCAGCTACAAATAGATGTAATCTCAATTTATAAGCTTCATGTTCTTTTGAAGGAACCCTACAGTAACAGAAGAGACATTTGAAGATGCGTATGTCAGAAAGGAAGGATACTGAACTTGGAACAGAGAGGAGTCCACCCTGGAGAAGTGTGTGAACTTCCAATACTGAAACTGCTGTTCTAATAACGTAGCAAGAGATGTCACATAAATGTCTTAGGTAGTCTTTTACTGATAAATGCATCATAGTGTACTGTGGGCAGGTCTCAGCCTTGCTGTCAGGATACGCACCAAGAGGTCATTTAGCTTCTTTATGTAGCCTGGTTCCTACAAAACAGCAAACTGCTCCCCGCAGTCCAAAGGGAGCTGTTGGCCATGCAAAGGTTTGAGAAGGGTGGGAAGGCCAGAGTAGAGGGTTGGGGGAAAGGCAGCAGGGAGGGCCAGAGGTAGCTACAGAAACACCAGGAAGATGGCTTTAGGAAAGAGCAGAGGGCTCTTGCACAATGTGCTGATGGAGGGACTTACGAAGAAAGTTTGTTTGATGACCCGTGCATGTAGGAAGATGGAAATGTCATAATTTGGCCCAGTTTTCTCCATCTGAGAAATACAAGACTGGAGAACAGAGAAGCTATGAGGGTGACTCCTCTAGGCCAGGGTTCCTCAAACTGTTTAACCAGGGGGCCGGCGCGCGGATGCAGTGCCAGGCAGCCATCTGCGGCTGCTTGGTTTCCCCCCCCAACCCCCGGCGGGGGGGTCTGTAAATACCGGGGGGCGGATTGAGGACCCTGCAGGGCTGTATCCAGCCCGCGGGCCATAGTTTGAAGACCCCTGCTCTAGGCCATTGGGTAGGAGCATCAGGCCCTTCCAGCCCTTCTTCAATGGAGATGGGATGCTGTGCTATAGCGGGAAGGGGGTCATCTCTTACCCTTTGTTGTGTGGACCACCACAGCTCTTACACTGCTTCTGCTGAAGGCATCTCTAAAGGTCACCTAGTTGCAATAGGATGGAGAATTATGTATAATTATATTATCCTTCACAGGATTTTTTTCTTAAAAATCTGCAGTGAAGGGGGTTGCGTGCAGTAATCTGCTTCTCTGCTTCGCTGTTCTTTGTTAGGTCTGTGCTCTTACTAATTAGAATCACAGAACAATTCTTTTTTTTTTTTTTATTGTAAGTTAAACCGGTAACATTTTGTCCAGAAATGGAGAAAACCAGCACTGTCCTCATTTATAAGAACATTTTCCTCTCGGAAAACTCTCATTTTTCACTAAGACTAGGAAACCCCACCTTTCAGTCTCTCCCTCCTAGTCAGAGCTTTAGGAACTCTCCTAAACATGTTGCTTTCTTCTATATTCTCTCCAGTTTCTTCATGCTTCCTGGAAGTGCAGTGCCCTAAACACCAGGTGTGGCCTCCTCAGTGCTGAGCAGAGGACAATAATTGCCTCCTGTCTTTTGCATGTGGCACTTCTGCTAATATATCACAGAATGAGATTTGTCTCCCCCCCGCCTCAAATAGCCTTACAGTATTGGTTCTTACGCAAGTCTTAACTTGTGGTGGGTTGCAGATCCCCAAGGGGTTTTGTGGTTTTGAGGTTTCTTTTTGTTTGCTAGTTATACTCCATTGTGTACCTCTTGTATTTTGTACCAAAAATGAAGGTGTTGGCATCTAAGGACATCTGATTTCATAGTGAACTTTTTGTCCTAATGAAAGTAGTCCTCTGAATATTGGTGTATTGTTAAGGTCAGAAAGGGGTATCAATAACTCTTCATAAGGTACAGTGATCTTAATGTGATGAATAACACAGGCATTACAGCATCTGGCTTTAAAGTTAGTGAGAAGAAGGATTGATTCTACTGTTTTGTACAGATGTCCGTGGTACCTATTAGTAGAGCAGAAATAAATGAGGGTCAGCTGTTGTTTTCCACATGAAGTCAACTGTGGCAACGAGTCAGAAAGCCTTGCAGAGGCCAAAGCAAATTCTGTGGGTTTCCTACCAAAATAAGTGGCATGCCCTGCAATGCATAACACATCTTTCTCTGACCTAGGACACCTTGCTTCTAGCAGCATTTATCTCTGCAATTTAAGCAGACGTTCATATTTCACTTTCTCCAGTTAATCCTAATAACTAGCTTTTAGAAGAACATGACAGCATAACATATGGGTGGTAAAACTACTCATAAACCATAATAACGTGGCCAAAAAGATTAGATAGATAGATGCACTATGCTTATTGTGACATTCACTGATTAGGAGGTATAGCTACTTATTACAGCCATTACCTTGGTGACTTGGAAGCAGACTGAAGCTGTTATTTGAAAAACAGGTTATAAGTCCAAATTTGAAACAACTGTGTACTTACAACTTGTAAGAGATATAATTATGTTTGCAATTCTGTTCTTCAATGTGCAGATGGTAATTTTGTTCATTTATGGTTGCACACTGATAATGTTTTCTGTAGAACCAGCGTTGGCAGGATTAAGAGTGTTTTAACAGTAAGTAGGCAGCCTGTAATACATGGTTATCATTTTGTTGATAGGGTTCTGGTGGAATGAAAGCCAACCAGAAATGTAAGTTCAAATGATTCCTCACTGTAGCACCAAGACAGGCTTCCTCTGTGTGTATTTGTGTATCTGTGTGTTCTTGCATCTTACATATTTTTATTGTGCGAAGAGGTTTTTTTTTTCTTTTTCCTTCTCATTTGGAAACTTATATTAGTCTCATTTTCAATGTAGGCAGTAAAGTTGGGCATCTGCAAGTTTGTGCTTTGAGGAATAAAATTCAGTTTCTGCTCAAAGTAATTTGAAGCTTTCTATTGGTTTTTAGGGGTTGATATATTAGTATATGCCTAGGAATGTATATATGAAAGTCATAAAGAAAAAAAGTCTATTAAAGATACCCTTTTGATTTTGCATTTTCTCAGAGTTATTCAGCAGATGTTTAAGGGCAATTAACAAAAAATTTTCAACAGCTACTCCACTTTTCCAGATTGAAAGGGAAATGGATAAATATGCAGATCAAGTCTGTAAAGTGCTTTTAAGATATTGAGGTTAGGTGTTAGAGTGTCATGGTACAGTACAGCTATTGGTACAGTTCATTATTCGAGTATTCCAGTTTTAGAATTGTGTGGCACTCTCATTTCAATTTAATTAAATAGATGTAAAAGGGTAAAAGCATAGTTATGTATCAAGCCCACTATGCATAATAAACATCCTCTATTGTTGTTTGTTGTTTAGGCAGTACAAGGAGTTTTGCAATGTGTTAAGGGAAAGGACATAGTACAATATACTACATATAATATATGCACATAACATGTATTACATGCTATAGAAGTTATACGCAAGTATACATATAAAAAAGTAGACTGCATGTTACATCTATCTATAAATGTATACATGTTAAAAATTCTATATAATATGCACAGAATTAATGACAGAAAATAGAGGTGCCACGGAATGTATTGTCTTAGAATGGCTAAAATGGTTTCAGTTCTCAGAATAAATGAAAAAGCTTAATCTGGGCTGTAAGATTATTCTTCAGCAACTCAAACAAGATTTTTCCAAAAGCATCACAGGCCCCAGAGCCATATGAAGCAAACTTGATTAAAGGAGGTCTAGTTTAGCATCAGGAAAAGCCCTGACTAGTTTCTGTTCTTTTGTTGTCTTTTTTTCTTTCTTTTTTTTTTCTTTTTTTCTTGTCTCTTCTACATCAGTAATTTTATGTGAGCAGCATTATGACTAAATGAGTGTGTTTTATCTTGGTTTTCCATGGTTATGAGAGATGATAATTACTCATGGAGCCCTTTGTATCCTGTTAGGACCATCCCTAAAGGATCTTCCCTTTTTCCTGTAACTCATGGGATGCAGCACTGACATGAATGGACCTTCCCGCATGTGAGGCTGTGAGTGGCTCTTCAAGAAAATGCACTCCAGTAATTGCATTGTATGCAAATGTGTTTAGTAATGTATGTACAACGTTTAGTAGCCTATAGCTTGGGAGGTGCATACTAACCTGCTTCTTTCCTGCTGTCTTTCCACTCACTCTTCTCATCTTTAAAGACTATAAGCCTGCCAAGGCACAGGATTCCATCTTTTGCTCTGTTACCATCTTTTGCCTGGTACAGTTGTTGGCAATCTAAATGTAAGGAATATTCCAGATCACTCATATTAGCTTTAGCAATGTACTCAGTATATAAACAAAACTAATTGCTTCCAAGATTGAAATGGTTGCTCTGATTTCAAAAGACTATATGGTTGTTTGTGGGACATCAAGCCCTTTGGCCCCTCCATTCCAGATGTGTTAATAAGTCCTTTATTATGTATTATTAACACCAATTTAAAATGTTCTTCATACATGAAACCATTCCACTTAGAATATGTCAGGGTGATTTACAGTTAGATTTAAGTAATCCAAGAGCTTGGAGACATGAATGGAGATTATTGTGGGCAGCGTGTTCTCTCACAAGGCAGTGCCATTTTAACATCTAGAAAGTAATTTGGGCTCTGATTAATTTTTTTTTCATAAGTCAGCATGAAGTAAGCTGTCTGTGAGCCAAAAAAATCCATGAAGTAACCTGAAATAATGTTCTGAGAAAAACACAAGTGTATGTTTAAGAAAAGGAATGTTTATTAATTTTGTACCTGGGCACCAATCACTGTGGTTAAACATCTGAGTATGACCAATACCCCACAAACATACATATATTTTCAGGTCTGTTAATAAACTTGCTTTTCCCTGCCCCTTGGTGATATAATTATTGATGAAAGGCTGTTGATGCTTCCTTAAATTGTTACAGCTGTGGGCAAATACTCTAACACAATCCCTGTTCTTCCACCAAGCAGCAAGGTGTCTGTCCTGTATTTAGCCACTGAAGAGTTACAAGTTTAAACATATATCCTTAAACATATATTGAAGTGCCCCATATAGTTTCTATTTCTCCTTATATCCTAGAGTCTCCTGGAAGTCAAGGCACCCACTCGCCTGGCTTGCAGGCCACCCAGCAAAGTAGCATCTTTGGAAGGCATAAGCCACAGTCCTCCTAGTTAATCCTCATGCTTTTTTGCTCCTCTCAGTTGCCCATCTTCCCAACTTTGAGCCATAAATAATGCTTTCTTCCTGCTCCTTTTCTCCTCCCTCCTTGTTGCTTCTTTCTGCAAGAGCAAAGTCTTTTTTTCAGCATAGATGTTCAAAGCTCTGGCTGGGTGGGAGTTTGATTACAAGGAATAAGGATGTGGCCTGAAAAAAATAAACCACCACAGGATGTGAGAATCTCTTTCCAGATTGTCAAAAGAGATATGGCTGGCATTGACAGCCTCTGGGGCCTGAAAATGTTCCCTGAGAAATACTGATGACTGATTATTAAAAGAAAAGATTAACTTCATGAAGCAGCTCCCCCTCCAATTATCAGGAGCAGATATATTGAGAACACACATTTCCCTTGATTTTTATGCAGAAAAAAAAATCAGGAAAATCTGGAGTTTTGAGGCATGATTATTTCTCATATAATCATTAGCAACCATCTTTTGTAGAGTAGGTTGCTTTGTATGGCAGCAAAAGTGAAACGTTGGAAAGCAATCTCTCAGACAGACACTTCCTTAGTTATTAGTCACTGGCTAATAATAGTGTAATTTTTTGGGTGTGATTTAGTGAATGAAATTTTAAATACTTTTGGCAAGTAATCTGAATTGTGTTAGTGACTAGATAACATAAGATAACCTTACATATGTAACAAATTAAGTTAGCAGGCAAATATTATTGTATGTACCACCTAGGAACACAAGCTCTGCCTTTGACACAAATGCAGTCTAATAAATGGTGCTTTGCAAACATAGTCAGGAAAGTGCTAGAAGGCACCTTAAAAGGTCATCTAGTGCAGACCCGCTGACATAAGGATTGGCTTTTCTTAATCATACCCTGAAGGTCATCATGTTCCAGTTTTTTTTGAAGATTTTTCTCCCTGCTGTGGTCTACAGTTTGTTGCCCTTGTGAAGTGTACTAGAGTTGCAATTTTTTATTTTTTTTTATTTTTTTGTATAATAGTGAGAATCCACTCTGCAGTTATGATAAGAAGGTGGAGGGAGAGGGGAGAGGAACAGCGGCTTGGATACATCAGACCAGGCTTGGATTTCCTGGGGATGGGAGGGGGATGATGTTTTGGGTGTTCACAGGTTTGGATTTATTGTGTCTTGTGGCAGGAAAATGCTTTTTCCCCCTTTTCCCAAAGCTGGTTTGAGCAGTTGTCTGATGCTTCACACATGATAACCAGCACGTCAAAGTCAAACTCTAGCTGCTGAGTAGTAGGCAGCCCAATGCAGACCTGAAAGCACTAGGCATGCTCAGTTAGCATGTTGCTTTGCTACTCATTAACAGAAAAGCAAAGGCTTTCTGCCAGAGCCCTGCTGTTACAGGAGGTTAAGCCATGGAGGGTGAGTAGCAAAGCTGGTGTCTCCGGGTGGAAACGGTTCTTCTCCTGCTCAGGTGCATGTGGTGTGTTGCATGGGTGACTAATGTACTATGACCATCTACAGCAGGTCAGTGAGAAAAAAAGAAGAAAAAAAAAATGGATCCAGCAACACTGTGGCAGGTGGGGCATCATCTGCTTTCCCTCCCTTGGGAAGGCTGGGACTCTTACAGCAGGGGGCTGCTGTACGATGGGCAGGGGGGCAGAGCACTGACCACTGTCTTGGGTGTGTGCAGTTCTTCAGGCTTTGTGGCTCTGGGTTGGAGAGGTAATAACTGTCCTCCTTCCTAATGCGCGTTAGGGCATGGGTGTTCATAGCTAAACCCAAGGAGCTGTCCTCTCTGCATTGTGGTGATGCCTACAGATGCTCTGTGGATTGGGACTGTGTAGCGCCCTGACACAAACTCCTTCAGCAGCTGCAGTCTCACGCAGGTGGTGCCAGAGACTGTGCTGCCTTCAGGGAACACTGCTATACGGCTTGCAGTACCTTAGGAGAGCATCTTCCTCATGACCTTCTTGCTACTGGTAGTTCCTCATTCAAGACTCAACTGGGTTTGTGTCATGTGAAAAGGCAGGCAGTTAATTCATGATCTCTGCAGATGCCCTACTTGGTAAGGGCGTACACACAGTGTACGTGACCAATGGAGATACTAAGGGTTGTGAGACTGTGAAAAGGACTGTGATTTAGGGTCAGTATTCTGTTCCTCTTTGAGTCAGACTCCTCAAGACAAATGCAGTGAATTGCTTCAGTCAGCCACACGCTGTACCGCAGGCTAATTTCTGTTTGAATGCATGACATATGAGTACCTAAGCACCGTCATTCATTAAGAACTTGTGTTTTCCCATGGATAACGCTGGAATCTGGAGCCTCCAGCTGAAAGGACAGTTACTGCCTTCCTCCTTGATAAGCATTAGGTGACCTCAACAGTGAGAGAGGGTGTTGTTCACACTCAACCAGCTCTTATGCTTTGTACGCTACTAGATGCTCCAAGTAGCATCATAGGTTTCTGGTCTCTGTCTTTCAGGTGGGCAATGCCTGTCTTAGAGAAGGTAATACTGGAAGGAAGCAGTATTTAATCAGAGTGCAGCTGTTTAGTTATTAACTCTTCCCTTCTATTAGGTATTTGAACTGCTGCTTTTTCCTGGAAATAGAATTTGGCACAACTAATTTCTATCTCTTCTTTTACTACAAAAGTCTTTTGTTCTTAGTTCTGCCTTCTCAGAAGATTTCTGTTGCCCTTTCAGCCTTGGTGGTTGTTACACACTTGGTTCTAAATTGGTATGTATTAAAAAATTATACGGACAGGCTGCCTTTGGTACTTAAGAGGTCTTTATCCCCTGCAGAATCTGAGTGACCTGTAATAGTTAACACATTTCTTTCAAAGACTCCAAGAAGGAACAGTCAATCAGCTTGTAAAATAAAAAAAATAATTCTCTTGCCCAAGATCAAGCAAAAACTCTGGGAGAGGGGACGTGAAGCAAGGGTCTCTTTTAGCCTAGTTTGGTAACGTATCCTAGACCAGCCAGTCTCTGATAAAGGCAGTCAGAAGCATGCAAGGGGATGTTTAATTTTGGCAACTGCAAAGGTCATGTCTTCGAAGTTGGTATTGTCTGTGTGGATTATTTCTTCTTTATATTTTTATTCACCATTTGCTCTTGATCACAACTTTTTTTATTATTTTATTATTATTATTTATATGAAATGTCAGCACTTAATCCAAAGAAGGGCTAAATTCTTGTAGAAAGGTCAATGGTAACTTTCATAACTATAACAAAAGTAGCATCAGGTCCCTGTTGATGTAAATCATAGGGGAGCTTCAGAATTGCATTTGAATTAGGTTGCATCCTTATCCCAAACCTTTGTTGCATTTTCTCTTTGTAACAAGTTGCAAAATATTTGGTTTTTAATACAAATGCAATGGGCTTGTAGCTGTCCAGACCTGTCAAATACTGATAGTTGTCCCAAAGACATCACCCAAGGACCTGCCAGCCCAGCAAGTACACACAAGGCAGTTTTAGCAGCGCTTGTGCTTGGTTCAGTGAATCAGAGGTAAATGGGGGTAGTCATGAGGTTTCAATGTGTTGCCTACCTATCGGCTGCAGGGCATCGTGGTAGAAGAATGGTAGAAATAAAAAGGCCCAGCAAGGGTTAATGTACTGTAATGACTGACTGAAAAAAACATGTTCAAACACTTTGTAATTTGTGTAATACCTTTTTTTGTTAATGAGCTGAAGCTGGGGAGGGGTGCAGCTGCTTGGGGGCAGGGGAGGGTCAACCAGGGGTTTGAAGCTGTTTAACTGTACACTTGGTCTCTAGTAATGTTAGGTGATTTTTAATTTACAATAGTGTTTCAGAATAATTGCTCTAGTCCTTTTTCTGCACTTATTCAAAGTCCTCCTAATGTTTTAATTTCCACCCCAATGGAACATAAAGTGAATAAACAAGGAAATGAGTGGAGATGTATGAAATGATGGTCTTACACTTAACAAGCCTGTTTGTTTTTTCATGCTGCTGAATAAATCCTCTGTGGTTTACGCTGCAGAGGTCAATGTTTTGCAGTAGAAAATGACTGGTTACATGTCAGTTTACTCCAAGAGTTCATCTCAATTACTGGATTTGTCAAACATGACAAGCCTGAATGACTGTGTGGTGAAAATAGCACACAGTTTGACTATTAAAGTAATTGGAGCATTGACATTTAACCGAACTGCAAGAGAATTGCAGTAATAAGTCTGAGGAGCACAACCACAAGCAATGCAGAGAATATTTTTATAAAATCACCAGTAAAACTGGTGCTTTCTTGTGTTTTGATTAATGTAAATTTTAGTATCTTTTCAATTTAAATGATAAGATTAAAAGGAAGAGATAGTTCCTTTTTGCTACTTTTTTTGAAGAAATGCTAAGATTTGTATAATTGGAAATTCCATTAATTTAATATACACCCTGGTGCAGTTTTAATATTCTTACACATAATCTGTGTATGCATTGTTAATGCCCTTATAAAGTATATAGGCTATGCAGTTTAAAATGTATGTATATACATGTACATGAAGATCATAATGTGATGATCATCACGGATTTATGTTATAAATATGTCAGTTGCTTACTGGATCTCCGCTTGCTACTCTACCTTGCTCAACAGCTGCTTCTGGGTTTTCAAGCCTGAGATGTGGGACTTAAAGTTCATTGCTTTGGTAAATGCAGAAGACCTTTTCTAAAATGATTTAAAAGTCATTTACTTGTATCCATCTACAATTAGATTTTTGGGGGGTTTTTTTAGAAGTTATTTCTGGTGGTAAATCCTACATACATCGACTTTTTTGAGACATATTAAGACTTTGGAGAACAGTATAACTGTCAATCACTTTGGATAAGTTGGATTTGTGCTTGTGGATCTGACTTTTACAGTCTGATTGTAAAAAAACCTGATTTTCACAGTCACCAAAATAGTATTTTAGACAATGTCTTAAGCCACAGACTCTTCCAATGTCTCTGGAGCAGGAATTGGAATAATAATAATAATTTATGACATTGCTCTGAGGGGGGTCATCCTCAGGTGACTTACCTTTATTTTGGCACATTAATTTTACCTTATTGGAACTTGAAAATATGTTACCTCCCAATGATGGGAGCAAGTCTTCATGTGGATATTGGGAATCTCCTATTCCTGGTGAAGTAAACCAGACAGATAGTAAAGTAATCGCAAAAGGAGCAAGAACATGGTACAACCAATGATGCATCTAAAACACCTTAATTACATTCATTTGTAAATATATTTTTTGCGAAGAAGGTTAGAGGTATGGAGTGATATTTGCCACTTCCACAGTCACATCTTAATTATTGTAATATCACAGCACCACAGAGCAGCACTCTTTAAAAATTAATCTGTTACTTGCCTTGACTTGCTTAAGTCCCATCTCTATAGAGCAGTTGAACATTATGCTTAAATCCATCTCCCTTGTGTAAATCTATGTGTTTTAATCCTTTTGATTTTGGTGAGACTTACACATACAGGCAAGCCTTTAGCTCAGTAGAAACAAACCTAAGCATAGATTTAACTGTTTTACTGAATTTGGGACGTGACTGATCCAAAGCAATGCTTAGTCACAGCCTAAGTGGCCTTCCGTAAGGACAGACTTTCCAGTATTTCCCTATAGAGAAAATAAATGACTATTCAAGGAAATACAGCAGATGCTTGGTTAACTGTTTGTTGGCCTTAGTGTGCAAATGGAGTATTTGTTAGGACCAGAACAATATATTGGAAAAAAGAAGCAGGTAAGACGGTGTGGGGGATGTCCCCCTCCTCTATTGTTGATGTAAATCCAGTCAGTGTCCTGAAGTTGCTCCTCATTTTACCCTAGTTTAATAGAGATCAGATACACGTCCCCACAGAATGAACTCCTGTTTCAGAGCTTAAGTGGTACTACCCCTACCTGACCTAAGTCCCTTTGCTTTGAGTGTCATGGCACATTGTGGTTGTCCATCTCCCGCTGTTCTTGCCAGCTTCTCCTAGAATTTAATTCTTAAGATCCAAATTCATACTGAAATGTTCTTCACAAAAAGGGGCTCAAGTACAATGAAGTAAATAAATGAAAAGGAACAGAGAGCTGTTCACTTTTCTGGAGTTTAGGGGGCTGAAATAGGAATTTGTGCGTGCCAGGAGAAACTCCCTACTTCAGCATTAAACAGTTTAGACAATTTTAGCTGCCAAGGTTAGTGTAGAGTCCCAAATCAGTCATTTGGAACATCAGGTAGGGAGGAAGGATTATTTGGCTGTGCACTATTCAACGGAAGTAGTGTCCTCCAAAGGAGAAACATCCATCCAGTTACAAGAAAAAAGCATCATGATTCTGATGGAACAATAAAATAGCAAAATAATTTGGAACCTCTTTTTTCAAAGCTTCTCAAGTAAGAAGGAATGAGGTAAAAACTGGGAGCAACCTTACCTGTCGGTTCTTGGGCAGAGGGGTGAAGGCAGCGTGCACTCTGACAGTGGGAGAGCAGCATAGCCTGTGCTAGCTGTGCAGCCTGTAACCGTGTTCTGAACTTTGAGATGATAGAAACTGATGCAGAACAGCTAGATACCAAATCGAGTAAATGAACATCCAGCAAAAGGCTGCTGCTGGAGATCTTCAAAGCAACAGGAGCACCTTGTAGGAGTTTTGCATTATAGATAGGCTTAAAGTCTGAATACAGTGATGTGTTGTTCTTGAAAGAAAGAAAATACTAGGGAAGTCTTGTAAATGACTACCAGTCAGTCACTGTCACTAGAGACACTTGGACGGGTGCCAGTTGTGTTGGGACTTCTGAGATGACCTGCAAAAATCTCAGGTGGAAGTGCACTGACTCCAAGATACCAAGTTATCTTCTAGTTACTGGCCCCACAAGGAGAAGATGTCAGCCTGGTGAGACTTAAAACTAGTAACTCTAAAATGCAAGAGTTACAATCAGTTAAAACACACAAGGCTGTTTTGCTCAGGTTTCATTCTGGTAGGTCTGCAAACTTGCCTGAAGATCCAAAGCCACACAGGCAGAACTGCTTGTCTAAGAAGAAATTTCATCTGCTTGGTGAAATGAGTTATAACAAGTCTCATTCCAGAGATTTATCAGTGGTTGGGGCAACAAAAGAATGTGAATTGCAATATACTTTAGCAAATCCTTTTGTGGGTACGTTACATGGAGCCGATGGCGAGCAGGGCTGGATTTTGCTCTGTGGGCTGTGATTGAAGACCTCTGTTGATTCAGGTCAAGGCAGTTTGAGAAGTTACTGCCAATTACTTTGCCCTGCCTCTGCTGGAACTCCTTATCCTTGAGATAAACCAGCAAAAAGTAGTGTGCCTGCTCTCCAGCCACTGCAGCTCCCAGCCCAAGGGCAGTGTAATCCACCTTCAGGTTTTCTTTGGCACTGAAGAAGCACATGAGCTGAGGTGGCTGGGGACTCTGACTAACCAGATTTAACTATGGCAATGAAGTGGTGGGGGAAGAGGGTGGGAGGACGGGCGAACTCTTCAGTCACTGCTGTTAAATCCAGTAGGGATTGTTTTGCAGTGTGCTTACTGTCCACGTTGCAGAAGTTGCAATGAACCTTTTCCTTCCTGCAGCATGGTTGATCAGTATTTTGGTATGTTCAGGGGATGAACAGGCCCTGTATTAGCCAGCAACTGTAGTCATCTTCTAATTGACCTTTAATGAGTTTGCTTGGAAAAGACTTGATGTATAGGAATTGAATATCAAATACCAGTGAGTAAATAATGACTAGAATGGAGCACACTCACCTACCTACATTAGCTTAGTGTTTTCTGGAGATAAGAGCTTAGTTTGGCTCCTGTAACTGTTTCAGGGCACAAATAAATACTATCAAGTGACAAACGCCTAACCACGCAGTCAGTAGGTATAAAGCAGTTGTACAATTCAAAGCTGCTTCTGGAGTCATTTTTAAGAAACTGTCAAACTCATTCAGCGTGATAAGAATGGTGCATTTATGTTGGTTGCAGTTCTGTGATTCTTCTCTTTTAGCAAGTTTTAAACTCGGGATTAGAGTCTGCTTTTTTTTGGATGGGGAGAGTGTCTTTTTCAGACATGGAGATGTCCAGAGGACCTTCTGCAGGGATCTAAAGTTTTGAATTAACACTAGAGAATGTTTTGTGATGCATCATGTTATTTTTACAGGAAAAGATGGACAAGTCCATGTATTTCATCCCTTTATTCATGCTTACATGACAATAAGCTTTGAAAGTAAACCATATCTACTTGTAAGGTTAATATAGGCTTGATGTGGAAAGGCACTTTGACATTGGTATAGTGCTTAACTGAGTATAAAGGCATGGGAGTAGCTTCTTGAAATGAAGAGGTAACCTGGGGCTTTATTCAACGTAATTCAAAAGCCACCTCAAGGAGGAAAGGGTTTGATTCTCCCTTCTTCCTCTCTGTGAGGGACACAACTGAGCCTCATTTTTTAAGAAGGAGTTTCACTGTAGCCCTCACGGAGAAGCAGGGAAGTAGGAAAGGCTGGAAGGAGACCTCCTAACATGTGCTAACACACTGCTACCATGAGACAGCATAATTTAATCATCATGATTTTCCACTAAAACGATGTGAAAATGCTTTAGTTTTATAATATTGAAACTTTGAGACTTTCTGCTGAGTTTTGCTTTTGCATTTGGAATCTCTTTGAACCCAGCACTCAGGTCTGCAGGCTTACCAGCTTCACTCATAGCCAAAGAAAGCATTCGCTCATATAAAACCTACAAAGTCAGAGCTCTGTTTCATACTAAATTATTATTAGCCTGTTCTTAATAGCAGAACTCTCAGCTTGCTTTGTTGTTATTTTTTGGTAAGGGAAAAAAATAAACTTGCTTTTATTTTTAAGTTGGGTTGGGTTATTTAAACTGAATGTGACACTCAGACTTCAAAGAATCCTGTGCAGTACATTTTTAATCGGTTGTTTTTAATGAATTCTAGTCACTAGGAAATACTGTTATCTAGGTCAGATTTTTTGAATATTGTTTTTCTGTGGCTGTGCATCCTGCTGTGCTTTCTCTAAAATGAGCTCCCCAATGATGTCTTATTGTTTTACTCTCTCACAGCTTCCTGGAGTAACTTTCCTAACTGTAAATGTAGGGTTGCCTTTGTTTTTCAATACGAATGTACCAACGGCTGAACCAACATCCACCCATCTAAGAATCAGTCCTAAACTTTCTTGGGGGACAAGGAGGAATGATGTAAGATACCTCAAAGTTTTATCCTTGATTGAACTTTTGCCTCCCTGGAAGGAATGGAGAAAAGATGATCAAACCAGAATTTACTACTGAATTTCAAGGGTATTGACATAACTGCTTTTCAGCTACTCTTAGCAAAATGGCCTTACCCAAACAGCAGAGCAGGACATCACCTGATGTTATGGATGGGCTCCTTGAGGTTTCTGAGCATTTCAGTTCTTTCAGGCTCTTCAATGAGACATCTCTAGCTATACTGTAGCTCATCTTTTAGTATGTTTCCCCAAGAGACTTCTCAGTGCCTTGAACAGAAAAGCATCAGTACTGTTAGCTGTGCTTACAGGAGGGGATGCCAAGCAGTGGTCACTCAAGATGACCCAGCGGATCTGTGGCAGGGTAGGAACTTGCACCAGTTTCTCTTCAGCTGGCCATCCTGCCCCTTTCTGATACCACATTTTCTTCAACACATTACATGGATTGCGCACGTACCTCCATGTTCATCCACAGAATACCAGTACTCAGCTACAGTTTCTTTATTTGATTGACAACAGTCTCCACTCCTGGTGGAATGATTACTTACCTGAAGATATTTCCAGGGTAGTCTAAACAGGTAGATGTTTTTAACTTCTGTGTTTATTGATAATTTTTTTTTTTTTTGTTACTGTGCTAAATAGATAGCCTTACCTGGCAGCAGATACTGTGCGAGCTGACACGAAGTTCATGTAAGAGGCTCTGGTTTAGAGGCATTCAGTCAGAATCCAGGGTGGCAGATTAAATCCACACCATTGTCTCCACATACGGTTATTTACACCAAATATTTGTGCCACCAGTGCCTCCCATGTTAACCACAAACAGTGCTGCAAGAGTATGTTGTCAGGAGAGGATACATTTTCAAATAATAACGTGAGGTGGAAACATTCTTGTGCAGCATGATGTGAACTCACCAAGTCTTTCCAGTGAAATCCCATAAACTGAGGGATTTCTACAGAAAATCTTACATGGACTACACAAAATTGCAATAGCTAATTAAATTATTGTATGCATTTTCTTAAGCATATCTTGGGCAGGGAGATTCTTTTCAGCTCACTGAATAAAGTAGGGTGTCTGTCAGAAAATTGCCCTTTGCACAGACACACCTGTAAATAGTAGTGTTGGTTTTGTCTTAACAAAGTGATTCTTGTCTTGTGTTTTTTGCATCATAGAAATATTAAAACTAGTTAGTAATTGTGGCAATTTGCTATGTGGGCTATTAATTTTTGGCAGTGATGTAACAGGTCAGCATATAAGCAGTTGAAAGGAAAAGCCAGTTTTGTGATCTAAATGGTTAAGAAGAGAAAAGCAGCAAAATAATGTGGAGTTTATATCAGAATGAGGATACTGAAAGTGAAGAGATGAGTAGAAAGCTGGATGACAGCCTGCTGAAAGTACCTCTACAGTAACTCAGCGCTCCCTGTTTTGGAGCTCAGGTGTTGGGTGTCCTGGACTTCCCATCTTACTTACATTAATGGCAAACCTCAGCAGTCTGCAAACAAGGGCTGTAGCAGAGGACTTGAGCAGTTGCTCTTAAAAGCTTGAGCTTGGGCTGATGAGGTAAAAATATGGTTTCTTTTTGCTGAAGAAGAGAAAGGTTGGATAGAGTCACTGGTGCCAAACCTAAGTAAAGCAGACAGGTCCCAAGGAGTTTTGAGCTCTGTGAATGCTAGCTTGGATTGTTAGTGTTAATATGAGGCTTCATTTTAATAAATGAATAAACAAACAAACACAATACTGCAACTTTACTAGAAGTTTGCAGCTGGCATTGAAGTACAGCAAAAAAGAGAGATGTGGACTTCAGCCAACAAGAAACCCAGCCACTTAAACTGACCTGACCTGGTATAATTTTATTTTCAAGTAACACAAGGACTTCAAATGCACTTGCACAGATGGTGGATAATTGACTTCTAGTAATGAATGCTGAATGTGGAGGTGCCTGTGCTGTTCTTTATTTTGTCAGCCTTTGACACCATTGATCACAAGGCTTGTTGACTCATGTGCTGTATGATCTACTTTACACCTAAGTTAAGTGTTCGGACAGGTGGTCAGCATAACAACTTTACCTAAGTCTTATTAAAACCCTAGTTTGAAAATTTAAGAGGGACTTAAAGCTTGCCGGTCCTCTGCAAAAGGAAATTTCTTTGAGGTGAATTTTGGTGTCTGAAGGAGCACCTGGCTGTGGATTTGTATTTCAGTAAGCACCTGTCTCTAGGTGCTTAGATCTCCTAGCACTCATTGCTGACAAGGTAATGCAGTGCATTGGGAAGCGTCTGTGGAAATGGAGGCTTTTTTTAGTGGCAGTTTGAAGATAAAACCATCTCCTCAAGCCTTTGACAGTTCCATAAACACGCGTTTCTGGTTTTATTATGCAAATTAGGTGTCATTAAAGACCAGCTGTGGTATTTGGTTTGTTTTTATTTCTATACATCATATTTGTGCTGAAGACCTATATCCTTAGAAAGTACTTGCACCTTTTTATTAAATGTTACAATTCTTACTGAAGCATATTTTTTGGACATCTCTGACCAGTGACATTTCAAGATCAGGACCTTTGAGGTTCAGTATGTAGAACAAAATGTTATGATTCTTTTGTTTCTACCTTCAGATTCATTCATTGAGATAGCTGAAACTGTGCCTGGTGAATCAACAGAGAGCTGTATCTTGCCCTCTTCAAAGCTCTTGGGCAGGGATGGGAGAGAACAGCAGGGTGGCATTTGGAGGAAAATATTTTTCTCCACAGCCTCAGTTGTCTTTCCTCATGTAAGCTTGGTGATGCTTATAATCAGAGTGGGAGTACTGTCTTGTGTTAATTGTGCTTTCTCAACAAAGGAAGAGTTCAATGATCTTCTATTTTTAACACAGACAGTGTTTAAAGATGAATTAATTTTGATTAATGCTTGTCCATGTTAAATGGCTTCATTTAACAATATGATTTCATTAGCAGTGCAATTTAGTTCTAACCTAGTGCATTTTATACAACAGGCAAGGCATGAGAGATTGACAACTGTTTTTTTCACCTGTCTCCTATGATGCTAATGCCTCTGCAGCCCTTCTGCCATGCCTGCAAAGAACAAAGCTTGGTCTTTGCAGGGTGTCACTCCTCATTTCATTACAGAGAGGCAAAGGACACCTTTACTCTTGGATTTTACCCAGCCCAGCCAGGGCTACCAGTCTGTGTAAATGCAGTGCAGTTTAAAGCTTCTTGGAACGTACCGGGGAAGAGCTTAGTTCAAAGGTTTTATCTGAACAAAGTGCCCAGTCAAGGAACTGACACTTTTTGCGGGATGTCTTCTTAGAAAACTGGGCCCTGTCATTCATCTCAAATGTTTTAACCATTCAATAAAGTGTCAGTCTGTATCACTGCTACTATTGATAATGGAGCCTGGTTTCCAAAGGGAATACATGGGTTCTTGTTCTTTACTTTCTGCTCCTGTATCTATTTAATCACACGTTGGGAACGGTCTGCCTGACAATGTAGGTTAAGGAGTGGGATTCTTGAGGAAAATAAATGACCAAAGTAATCTAAAGAAGTTTTAGGGACTTTCAAAAGTATACCAAACCCAACAGCAGGCAAGGTCCCACTTTACGCTGGGCTGTCAGCATGCCCCATCTGAGCCAACTACCCTCAGTGCAACCCCTTCGCGGAAATGGGACCCGGCACGCCTTCAGTTTGCAAGGTGGCCCCAGGCCTTCCCTCTTCCTCCTAAACTGGCACGTTGCGCATGCCTTCAAGTGCAACAGTGCGGTGGTTCACTGAGCAGCCTAGGCTTCTGCTCCCCCTCTTCAAGGTGTGTGAGAGTGGAAGCCAACAGGCATCCAGGCTTTCTGCAGGTTCCCAAAACTTACTGCCCCTTTTTGGGAGCTGGAGGAAACATCCAGATCTAGACAATGTATACATTCAATATCTTATCAAAGCTAAAGATAAAACAACTTGTGCTTTTCAAAAGAAGCAAATGATAAAACACAAGATGCTGCAGTGCTCAGAACCCCTCACTGAAGATGGGGCAGAAAGAGAAAGCAAGACAAAAGATGTTAGCGCACAATGTTTAAGCAAAAATGCTCAGTCCTGCTACTGAGTTCTTTAATACATCCTAAAGCAGTAGTAGGGATGTAGTCTTTTTGCTTGGCAGTTCATCTTTAAATGAAGAAAATAGCCCAATAAAGTGTATATATTCTTGAGCATCATGAAGACACAGGCTAATGTTCAAGTACAGGAGCTGAATAACAATAGCCTAAGGGTAAATGCCTTTACATGTCTAAAAACAGCAAAGAGACTTTGTATCTGTTATCTTTAATACATCTTAACTGACAGTGATGGATTTACCCTAACTTTTCATTTCACTAATTGACTCTCTAACACCTACCACCTACATTGTAACAAATTAATCTCATGCTTGTGTTTTGGGCTTTTTTAAAATAAAGGTGTGCTTGTAGACAATTTATCTACCATTTCCATTGCCATTGATGTGGCTGCCATTTATTCCTGTGGCAGAGCTCCTGGTGGTTTCCACAAGAGGAGTCCTCGGCTTTTAATTATTTTTAAAGTATTTTTATTTCTTTTCTTTTAAACTAAGGTCCAATGTTTAAAAATCCTACAGCAAGTGTATCTGAGTATTTTTAGCACTGTAGATTGGAGCCTAATCTGCCTTGCCCTTCTCTATGCAGTAATACCAATAAGCCAAATTAATTTACTCTAGACTTTTATTAGTCCCACTGAAAACAACATCGCGTGAGACTGAGGTAGTAAAGGCTTTGTATGTGTGACTTGCATATATATTTTCAGAAAAAAAGATTTTTTAAAAAATTCCGCTAGCTTTGTTTGACCAAGTTTGTGTACAAATACAACTAGACGACTAACAGCACATAATGCGTCCTGTATCTGTGGACTTCTGAAGAGCCTTCAGCTCTCAATGCACAATTGAAAATACATTTTCAAATAGGGCTACACCTTCAATAAGTAACATCTACACAGTCAAATGTGATTGTCTCTTATTTTTTTAAAAAGAAAGTTATTAGTTGCACATTTCATTGAAAAAAAGGCTCATCCTAATGCTCAGTTTCAAGGGACAAATTACTCTTTTTCAAGATCTGGTTCAGAACATGCTGTGCTGTTTGGATGATGACTGGATTTGTGTCCATGCTGATTTATTATTTTTGAGAGTCATGACTCACTGTAAATGGGTCTGGGGTGCTCTGGCTCCATTGTGTTCATTTCTCTGTGCCCTGTTAACTTCTTATGCACTCCAGACATTCTTTTTATGCAGTGGCCTGGTTTTTTGTCTTTTTCTTAGTATTGTACAATCTCCCACCACTGACATGGTAAAAAATTGCATCATCAATTTTATTCTTGTTATAACATTACCCTGGAATCTTCCAGGCAGATTATCATATGTTAGCAGTGTAGCAACTGCTTTCAGAATAGAGCAGGATCCCTGGGGCTTCTCTTCCTGGGCAGTTTCCTAATAATGTGTTCTCCAAGGCATCTCTTCTCTCTTTCTCTTATCCAGCAGTGGGCAACTATTCCAAAGGGTGCTTCTTCCCAGACCCACGGGTCCAGTCCTCTGCTCATTTGTTTAGCAGTGCAATCAGCACCACCATTCCTAGCAAGATGAATTTTACTGCTGCACGGGTATGAAAATAGGAGCCACAGAGGCCTAGATCTATTGGAAAGTGAAGAATTAATGCAACAGGAAACACCAGCTTTCCTTACTTTCGCTGAACATTTTAAATGCCCTTATAATAAAATAAATCATCTCATTGAAGTAGTTTCCTACTGGTTTTGTGCTAAAGCTTGCCAATTTCCCAGCTGCCTGCTAGTCAGTACAAAGACAGGTAGCATCCTCTGTGTGCGTTTTTAACCCAGATTCTTCATTCGCTTATGTCAGTGTTTGCAGTAAACAGGAATTTGCAATAATCAAGTGCTGGATCCTGTTGTCTTGTGACTAAACTTTTCAATCTTTGTTATTGCTACCCAGCAACTGGATAAAAATAGAGGGATAAAGCCTTAAATACTTAATAACAATACAAGCAAAGACCATTTAAAAAATGAATATGCAATATGTATAGGCAGCTATGCTGAACTATTTGCATATGTTGCAATTTACAATCACATCTGCTTTGCAGAGTCTGCAGTCATTTCTCTGTCTCATTCCTGCCATAGCCAACGCAGAGCAGCCTATGTGGCAGAAAAGAGATGTCTGAAGAATTTTCCCTCCCAGCCCCATTCTATCTGCATTTCTGTGCTGCTCTTGGAAACCTGACTGGGTTTTGTGTCACTTCATAAAGCATATCGGAGTATCATTTTACCTGTTCATGAGCTGGATTTGTGCAAGTTTGCAAAAATAAAACAAATTCTATTTTTTCAAATAGTTATAATAATAGTAATAAAAGGAAAACAACTCAGAAGCCTTTAACTAATGCAAAGTAAGCCCATACATCTCCCTGGGAGGCAAAGCTGCGATTAGCATGTTTGAATGCCTTACTACAAGCGATACTTTGTGAAAATGCAGCACTTTTTGTGGGAATGAAAAGTGCAGTTGCAAAGCAGGTTGTTAATTAACAGAAGAGTTAGTGTAGTGTTTGCTGTGATTTCATCCTGGCTTAACAGAGCAGAACCAAATTGAAGAGCCAAAAAACAGGCAAGCAAGAGCTCTGTTGTTGGTGGGGTTTTTTACATCCTGAGAATTTGACTTTATACATTATTCTAGTCCCCACACGTTAAGGTAGGGGGCAGAAAATTGTGGAGTGTTGATTTTAATTCAAGATTCCATATGTTATAAGTAGGTACTTTTATTTTTCTGAGATTATTTCTAGTTGTTGCAAAGCTCAGAAATGGACAAGGCAGTTTTATGTAGTTGAAATCTTATCAACGTTTTAGTCTGACTAGAGTTCAGACTGACACTTGACAGCTCGATTTTCATTACAGAAAAGAAGGAAGGAGTCTCCCTAGGGTAAAGACATCATGTTAAGGCAACAAAGTGTTCTCTCTTGTCTTGCACTAATCCCACAGCCTAAGCAAATCTGTGTGTGAATGCACACCTAACATCATGTCCATGACACACTTGGAAGCATCCTTCAGGTTAAAGTGAGTGGATGCAATTTTGCCACTGAACCAATGAAGGTTACTGCAGTCTGCCTGTTTTAATTGTTTTGCAGAATTGTTGTGAATAGATTAGGTGATTTCTGACGTCTCTTGATAAGGAACATCACTAAATACATACACTCAGTGAAAATTAGTATTAGCAATGCCAAAAAAAAAAAGCACATCTAACTCATTTTATTAGAAAAGTCTTTAAGATGGGCAGTCTATTCCAATTCTTTAACTGATGCCCTATTTTCTTTCATGTGAAATGCAATAATATTACAGTTTCCCCTTGTCAGATGAGGATAACTGATGAATGAAGTTACATTCAGCGTAAGATGGTATGATAACTCAGTGTGGCAAAAAGAAGTGAATTACGGATCAGTGACAGATAAAAACTGCTCTGTCTAAATTGTCATTGATATCGTACAGTGGCAAAAAGACTGTCTCCTTATGTGCTGCTTTGTGAAATGTTGTGCATTGGTTGCTGTTCCTGAGTTGCTAAGCCACTTGGTGCCTCACATCATGCATGCTCATGCTCCGGCAGCTAACAAGACAATACCTGGCAGTCTTAAAACAGACTTTTAGCACAGCTCACTTTTTGGGAAGAGGATCAAGGAAGTTTTCCTGGTTCTCCAGCCTCAAGTTCCCATCCTTGCCCTGCTTGCTAAGCCAAGAGTGATTCAGCTGTAACTGGAGAAGGGCAAAGATAGCTGATTTTTCTCTGATGCTAGGGTTAGTGAAAATGCAGTTTGTTGTGGTCAAAGAAGAGAGAATATTGTTCCCAGACTTTGAGTGTCTTACTGAAGACCAACTCAACAGTAAGATAAGTTGGGGGGGGGGGGGGGTGGTTTTGCCTTGCCTCCCAAAGCCATTTCACATATCCATGGCTCTGTTTCATTTGTTCTTAATTGCAATATGCTTTGTAAGCTAATTTTCCTTAGCTTAAGGTTCGTTTACAATTGAGCACTTAAACCTACATCACTGCAAATGAAAATACCCCATGCTGTTGAAATGCCCAGAGCTGTCCCAGGTGTGGTCTGAGGCCAGAGAGCTCCTTTGACCACCTGTCCGTGCTCACAACTGCACAGCAGCAGCAGACAGTGATGGTTTCCAGGGTTTTGGTAGGTCTTTTCTGCCTCCAACTTTATCACTCCTGGTGCAAATCTGCCCCTAGATGATTGTTTCTCTGGGGCAGCCTTACCTTATGCTACAGAGTACCTCATGGCATGTCTAAAATGGAAAGCAAAAGGCCACAGTGGACAGCATGAGCAGGTGTGGGATCTGGTTTGCACTGTGTGAACTGGCTATGAAGAGGCATGGCTGGACTGATGGCAAGCCATTGCCCATCACTGGTACCATTCAGTGTCTGAAACAGTAAGAAACGCTGTGCAAAAAACAGGCTTTCAAGCCCCCAAACCCATAAAGACCAGTCATATATTACAGTTGTGTATTAATTGTGTAGCAGTAAAACTTAGCAAGAAAAGATTGTTTCATGATTAATACTGGTGAAAAATCAAGTGATGTCTTTGTGACCACTGTGAACAGGACTGCATTTGTAAGCCAAAAAAATGCAAACTACAAAGCTTTCTTGTTTCCTGTGATCAAGTTATATTCCTGCATCAATGTGCATAGCAACAACTTCAGGGAACAAAAAAGTCTTTGTTTAAAATAAATGATTATTCAGTCCTTTTTAATTTAGCATAGAGTTACCCTTTATATTCAGAAGCTCAAATGTGTCTACAGATTGTTGGAGTGCCTAAAATTCTCGACATATTAAAATTGCACTTTTTAGAAATGGAAAGAGAATGAACATAGCAAGGAGAGGACTCTGGCTTGCAAGGGAGAGGGCAGAACCAAAGGCAGTGCTGCTTTTTCTTGGCTTTGGTCACTTGCATGCAGCACAGCTTTGACTGCTGTTTGAAAAAATCACAGTGTGTGATAACTTGTGCGTTATGTGATGCTAATTGTAAAGCAGAACAAAAGTGGATGTGATATTGATTAGAACAATGAAGTTTAATGAAGTAATTGTTAAGGTATAGCCTCCATACTGAGGAGGCTTGAAGTGCAAGCTGTTTGTTCAAAAAAACCCAACTCCATCTGAAGGAATTCCCGTGCATTCCCTAGTAGTGGTGCAGGACTGCGATGCCTGTAGGTTTCACTTTGCTGGCAGTGGGAGGTGAGTTCTGTGAGGGCAGAAGGTTTCACACTCTTTCCTTTATGCATCTTTTTTGCTTGAAAGGATATTCATCAAGACAGAGACTCTCTTTATATCCATTTCCACTGCGGTGCTAACCCTACTGTCAGTGCTTAACAAAGAGTATATAGCGTTGCACTGAGAAACAACATGAAAAGAACTTTAAAGTGGCAGAAACAAGCTCTTGGAAGCCAGATGTGTGGTTTCTTCTGTGCCTTCAATTTGGCTTTGTTATACATACATATTGTGTTACAGTCATGGATGACATCATTGCAGCTGTTTTTCCAGAGGAGCAGCATTCCCTTTGGGCATGAGATGAGCAGTGTTCAGGGCATGAATCGGTTTGGTGTAATGAATGAGGATGTTGTCGAAGAAGTTAATCTAGGAATTGACAATTGTGTGGTGAAGAGGGAGGATGACTTCAGGGAAGGAAATTACGATCTTGTGTTTAAATCAGATGAACTTGAGGCAGGAGACTTTGCTGCTGGCACCACCCCAGGGTGGCAGGGAGAAGGGAGGCTTTGGGATTAGGAGCTGGCTCTGAGCAGTGTGGGAAGGGAGAAGTCCAGATAGGCTTATCCTTTCCTCTTGGCTGCTGGCCATGGGCAAGCCAGGTTGATCTGCTCCCCAAGGTTCCCAACACATTGTGAGCAACAGCGATACCAGCGGTGGGGCCCAGCTGTGGGACAGCCTGAGCTTTGGACACGTCATTCCAAGTCTGGAGGGTGTAAGCTAATGGTGAGAAGTAGCTTGTTATGCAGGGAGAGGAGGTATCTGTCCAGGTTTGAAGACTTAGAAAAATCCAAGTTGGTACAAAGATGGTGTTGGCAGGTGCAGAAGACAGCAAAGGAAAGTTTGGAGCCAAGAGCCAGGCGCAAGTGTCAGAGCAGGTGTTGGGTGGGCAGGACATGGGTCATGAGCTTGAACCCATGAGTTACTAAAGACAGCAGGACCTCTGGGGAGATGTTAGGAGCATGCAGTCCTTAGCTGCTTAGACCTTTGTGATATTGTGGTCACTGGCACATGCTCTCCAGCTAACCAGAAGCAATAATCCTTTCTTGATCTAGAGAGGCTTAATGAGGAACTGCAGATATATCGCAGAGCCTTATTTTCATTGGGCAAGACACTGGTGATTATTAAAACATAATGCATGGAATTATATTGGGGGGGGGGGGGGGAGCAGAGACAGTTAAGGCCCAATTTTGAAGCTTAGATCTGTCTGTTGGGGCTTGGCGGAAATACTTGTACTTGTGAGTAGAGTTAGGAAGTGTCACTTCAGAGTTTGGTATTCTCTGCTCAGGTCTTGGTTTACAACCCATCTCTAAACATCACATGAAAAAAATTGTCAAAACAAGATGATGATAAAAAGACCTGCCAGGACACTTTTTATTTAAACTATTTAATTTAAATCCACTTCAGGTGAGCAGGAAGAATTCCAGTGATAGCACTGAGCCATTTATACCGGAGTGCCAGGAGATCACTAAAATAAATTCATTGTTTGGCGTGCCTTTGACAACAGGACATCTGCTGTTGAAGTTCACCTGATAACATCTGGGCCCAAATACTTTTCTAAAATGGGGAAAAGGAAGATAAATTGTCATGGATAAATAGTGTCTGCATTTCTGCTGCATTAAAATTCACCACAAGCATTTTGCATACTGTTTCTCTAAGGATGAGGAGGTGGTAATTTTAACAATAAGGCTTACACATTATCTTCTCTCTGGGGATCTCAAAACATTTCAGAAATGTGAAGGAACATTTTCATTCCACGATCAAAATGTGTTTGCAACAAAGCTTTCATTTTCTTAAAAAGTTATAATTAATATATAAGAAAGCACAATAAATACCTTTCTCTTTTTTTGACTTTTCAGTCTGTATTGAGCATATAGCTGTCACAGCTAACTGGAAAACCATGTGTGCTGCTCTTTTGAAAAGGAAAAGATCACACCTGTGATTTGATGTGTAAATTGTTGAAGAAAATTTGCAGGTTAATTTGGCCTCCCGATTTGACACATCTTTCCAATTTGGTTAACAACTAACACTGCAGCTCTAAGACTGATGAAGGCAACAATAGTAAGAAATTACCACTCCTCTTGTTTTGCTAACACAAAGAGAGTTACATTGTACATTGCTGAGAAATTGAGCTTCACAAACATGTTCCTTTCTGGAACTGAGACAGCATGATTGAGAAACAGCAAGGAATTATAGACAGATACCAAGTTGTCTTGTGGTTCCTGAGAAACAGCAGAAAATTTTAACCCTGGCCAACTGGAAATGGGCAAAACTACTAGGGAAAAAATGTCACATCTGGTTCTTCAGTACCATTCATGTTGTATAGCCAGGTATGGTTACACAAACATTTTCTCAGTCAGCAAAGCCAGTTTAATCAGTTACCGTTCCTGCACTGTTGTCCATCCACTTCCATGTTGTGCCAGTTTATTATTTATAGGGTTGTGCTATAAACCAGCTCCAGATTTGGGGTTTATTTTTCTGGTTTGGTTTGGTTTTCAAGTCAAATACCTTCAGTACAGTTTTCTTCTGTTTACAGCTGCATCAGCATGGCTGAGAGGATAGATTAGTGAAGGAAAGAAAAGGATGGAGACTTCTTAAAATACATTTGTCATCACATGAAATGTTTCTGTAACTCTCCCTTCATTTTTACAGGGTAAGGGTATGTGGTGCCACTGTTCTGATGTGGCAGCACCTTCTTGGGAGTTTCGCAATGAAAGAAAAAGGAGAATTGTCAGAAATAGCATTATCTGCCACGATTCAAATAATTTATGGAAACAAAGAAGTTTCAAAATCTTCGAATGAAATATTCCTCATTATCTGTCAGGTTACCTAGGGGGCTACTAAAGATGTGAATGTACTAGCATGTTATATGGGAAATAAGGATGTGCATGTGGACTTGCCTGCTGTCATACCAGGAGCTTGGGAGTCTGAGATGAACTGCCTTAGGGTCACTTACAATTCTTAAATATGTATGTATATAAATAGAGGGAGAGTTATTAATTTGAAATTATTTTTTATTCCTTATCCATGGAAATTTTGTTTCAGCTGCATGCACACATTTAAAAAGCTGTCAGTGTTTAGAAAGGCTAGTTACATTGTGCTTGAAACCAGAATCAGAAATGACCTCTAAACAAACTGTTAGATTAGAAGCTGGTTTTATGCAGATCTATCAGTTGCTTTTGAAGGTACTTAAAAAACAGGTTGTATTAAATTGAATAATATTATTTTATGATACTAATTTGAGCCAGATTGCCCTATGATGGAATAAACCAGGTTTGTTGCACGCACAACTGTGCTTAAATACCAAATGCCATATGTTGCCCAGTCAATTTGTTATTCACTGTGAACATTTCAGGATAAACCTGTAGCCAGATAAATCAATCCCAGTACACCTGAGAACGACAAACGCACTTATAAAAACTTTTTCTTTACAGACAATTTACCAGCAGAATAAAAACATTGTATTTATCAAACTGTTGACAAACAGCAGTTGAACTAGCTCTAGTGTTCACAGTGATCACTTAACTGCCACAGTATTGCAAGAATTTGGATTTAATCTCCTTCAGTGCCAGCATATGATAAATTGTAACTCTATCACAAAAAGTATGCAGTCATAAAGCATCTTAAAGTAGGGTTGTGTACCAGAATAAGTGGATTAGCTTTTTACATACCAGGAACAAAAGGGACACAAAATCCTCCAAATTGAATTTGTTTGAAAAGCAAACTCAAATGAAGCCAACACTTTTAATCTACTAAAGACGTAAACGGCCGTTCACGTGGCAGAGTTCAAGGTAATGTTACCAGCACAAGGGTAAGGCCCAGTCCCATATACGTTCAATCATTTGAGTAGTCTCGGTGAAAATAAGGGCATGTGCTCAGGTGATATAAACACTAGCACGGCTTTGTAAACTCACAGTGCCATACCACCGGTGCACCCCTTGCATGTTTCCAGCTTGGACTAGCGAGTGAACATATTACAGCTTGTACACAATCTCCAAGCACAGTAAACTACTTCTGATAGGTGCATGGGTTTGACCATATATTGGCCTGGAAGGCTGTATCAGCAGAGCTTTAGCAGCCAAAAATTATGTCATCTTGTCCCTTGATAGTCTGTGCTGGCAGAAACTTTTAGTAGAGATCTAGTTAGCCCTTACTAGAAAGCCTATTGTGCAGACTAATGCTCTTACAGTTAAGCCCACGTATAGAGCTACACGTTGTTTCCATTTGCTTTGGTTCTGTGTAGCTTTTATAGTTATTGCCTACCTGCAATGAGTGGGGAGGGCTTTTGTCCCCTTGCTCTGAGCTAGGTAAGTTCACAGATAGTCTATGGGATGTTGCTGTCTTAAATATCTGCAGAATTTGCAGCACCATTTTTGACATTGAGAGCAGTGCTATAAGTTTGTGAGTCTTGAGGTTACAATCATAGGATGTATACATTTAAATAGCAAGGTTGTGCTTGGCCAGAATTCCTGCAGGAGCTGGGAAAACAGCTGCAGTGTAGAAAATGGCACAGGTGGTTGGATTTGGATGTCTTCAACTGTACCTGAGACCTTGGACTCAGTTTCTGTATATTCTGTCTGCACCTACTCAATAGCAAATACTGGGCACATGCACTTTCATCCATCTCAACCTGGACTTCAGGGTGACACTGCCATTTTCTGTAGTGCATGTGCTGTCAGTGTAGGGCTTCGTGCCTAACTTTTGTCATTGCTAGCATTTTTGCTGCAGCCATTCTTCCATACTTGTGTTTCATTGCTCATGGTGAGCTGCCCTCTGTGGAGTGGACGGACAGGGGACAGCAGAGTGTCCCTCTTCCACACTGAGACAGAAATCCTTGTTCCTGGTCATAGTCCAGAGAAGTGCATTCGTGTTCAAGCAAGGGAGATCAGAATGAGGACAGACAGTTTTCTCTCAAAGCTCAGACTGCAACTGCTTTGGGCAAGATCTAAAAAGGAGAAAGGGAGAGAGCCTGGCCAGTGGGTTCACACTTTGCTATTTTAGCAGCTATGTTGACACAAGAATTATGTATTTTAAAGAAATATGTAAATATCTACAATGAAAAAACAAGAAAGAATTTGAAAAACAGAGGATGTCAATTAATCCTGACAAACAGTTAACAAGACATGGCCTTGTGAGAGGGAATAGACACCATAAATACATCAAGCCGATAACAAGATAAGCTCAAGGAGAACCAAATGGTTAATGAAACCAAACAGAAAATTACTTGAACTATGTGTGAACTATCCTAGTTAGCACACTAAAAGATCCACCCTGGAGCAAAGAGAGACCCCTGCTAACAAAGCCCCCTCCACTAGGAACATGCACAGTGAAAGAACACTGTACCTTTAAATGGAGACAAGGCTTATAAGAACCAATAAGTGTGACTAAACATAATTGTGAACAGTTGTTCAAAGTATATAAAATGTTAGCATGTGTTAAGGGGTGAGCTAGCTTTGTGGATTTACCACCTAGCACCCGTCTCTGTGCAGGCATGCAATAAACACATATCTTGGCTCTGTGGGTGGATCTGCTTTTGCACACCAGGTGAGGAACCAAGGTTTAGGATAACAACATGGTATCTGCTATCTGCAAGTCCATCCAGCAAAGGCTTCTCCCTGTGAAGAGCCATTGTTCTAATATATGCTGCAAACATATTTTGTGATTAAAGTTGGAAGATGGAATTTGGAATGTCCTTCATGCAAAAAATAAGACTCTTTGTTTAATTTAAAAAAAAAACAAACCAAAAAAAACACCAACCACCACACAACAACAGAACAACTCAGTTTTCCATGAAAAAGCTGTTTTCATTAATGTTTTTCAAGTACCCTGTCAGTTACTTATGCATTTGTGGGAGAGACCAACAAGATGCCTTTTGTAATGGGCTGTGTACAAATTTGCTTCCTGCCAAACCTACGTGTCTCAGAGTCATAAGCCTATGTTTTGCTAAAATATATGAATTATTTTATCTTCCCCTCCATGGATTCTTAGTTTCTTCCTTTTTTTTTTTTTTTAAGTATGTCATCTGGAAGGAACTTTATGGCCATGTGTAAGAAACTCTGGTCTGATGATTTTGGTGGGAAAATTAGTAATTCTGTATCTTGTTTTATGGAAGAGTACAGCCACTAGTATATTCAGTCTGCCTGTAAAGTCAAGCCAGGTTGTGTTCATAGTTCATTGGTAAGGAGGAGGTAAGACCCACTGAGTTTTGTATTACGTATTTCCAAAAGCTGCATGGCAAAACAGTCATTTTCAGTAGTGCTACGGATGTCAGCAGCTTGGGGGCAGGCGGTGGTGGGGGAGCACTGCAGGGGAAGAGAACGGGTAGCTGTAACTGTTCCTTTACATCAGCTTCTGTGCTTCTGAGTTTCATGGAATAAAAAGGGAATGACTTGGGTTATGTATTTGTATGACCTGAAAGGTATTGCTTAAGTATTTATTAATCTTTGCATTTCATACTTACAAATCTTTTGTTCTTTTGTTATTATTTTTGCTAGTCTTCTGAAGCACCACTAGGGTACAGTAACATTTCAGCACTGTCGTTAACTCAGTTCCCTATACTCCTGGGAGAGCTGCCTTCCACTGGTTTTTAATAGTAGAAATGTCTGGGAATGGATGATACTTGAAAAATGTTTAGGTAGCAGGAATAGGACTTTTAGACTAGTTTCTCATTTAGGAATTCTTAACAAAACAGCTTGCAGAAATTCAGAATATTTGGGTTTGAGTCTCTTGAACTAGCTGGCCATAGACCTGATGAAGAGGAGGCAGGCAGCGTCGCTGGGTGGAGGAGAGGCACTAGGTTTGCCTAGGCCTGGAGGATATCATCATGGATATCCCTCTGTTAGCACATACACACCTCGTCTAAAACATGATGCCTTAGGCTTTATGTAGCATTTGGAACTTCATCTTTGAAGAAATACTCTGGGAGGCAATGATGTGTTGTTGGAGGGGTTTGGGGTTTTTATTCAGCTAGCCGTAATAACAAATTACCTGTGTAATTCTTCTCCAAGGTCCTAATACTTCAACAGAATTGATGGTTCTCAGATTTTAACGCACAAAAAAAAACCCACACAAAATGATGAGGTACAACATTTTCAGACTGTCTACATCTTTTTCCTTCAAATTTACCATTAACCAAACCTGTCATGATGAGAAATTGTGAAGTAGAGCCATTTAGAGGTTATTGATAAAGCCCAGGAAATCCTTCAGAGTGGTTCACCACCTTTCCTATTTAGAGCACAGGGAAGTCAAGGGAAACAGAGGGAAACATTTAACACACTATGCATGCCTGATATTTCCTTTCCCTAAAATGCCGTTTTTCACTGTCATCTTATAGACATCCACCAGCAGCCTTTTCCACTCAACAGGTTGCTGTAGAAACAGTAAAGGAATGGTTATCTGTAGAAGTCACCCACCAAATGTCGTGCTGTTCTCTTTTCCATGATTTTAGATGGCTGACGCCCCTCCTTAAAGGTCCAGCTTGTGCCCAGAAGAGCCCCAAACTGTGACTTTCCACTCCCCATTCATCTATGCTCATAGATCAGAGAAGTAGGATCATCAGGTTTATATACCCACAGTTCTCCTGCCCTGCTTCTGTTTGATGCTGCATTTTAGGGGTCAGAAGTGCATGGACTTAACATTTTTTGGGGTCTTCTTCAAGCCAGAAAGGCAGGACCAGTGTACCCTTGCCTATCACTGCGACAAAGGCTTTTCATTCTGCGAGGTGCTGAGAATTCATCCCTCAGCTCCACAGGGGATCCAGGGTAACCTGGGCCACGTCTGTAGCCTATGAACGATCCAAACTGACATTTGCATTGGCAAGAACAGCACATAATCTGACATTTGTGTATAGAATGACTGTGTTATAAAACAGTGGTTGCTGCTGCATTTTATGTGATCAGAATATTATCTCTGAGTGCAGAGGGAGCATTGGGGCTAAAACAGGCAGTTTTATGCATGTAGGACTCCATCAGAATGAAAAAATATATATGTATATGTGTATTGCATGACTGGTCTCTCAATTATCTTGATTTTATATTACAGCACAGGTTGGGAAGGGTCTAGATAGCTTGACTGAATGCTGTTGCAGAGACAGAGCTTCATCTTTATGATAGCAATTGAAGACTTAGATCCTCAAGAAAAAGATCCTGTTAACGATCTCAGTATTAAACAGGCTCAGAGCTGTTGCAGTCTGGGAAAATCTTTACTTGCTTTGTAAATTAAGGCAGACTAGTTCCTTTTGACAATATTTTGGTGTCATATCCCAGTTTACAGAAAATATATCTTACCAGTGCACATTGGTTTTTTATGTAAGATCATGTGTAGACATGAATGTGCACGCTGCTGTGTGTTCCACATATTGAATAGCGGCTAATTAAGCAGAGCACAGTGAAGCCTCCTGCACAGATTTTCCTTCTGTATTTTATTACTTTCCTTGTTGAGGTGGAGAATAGCTACAGACAGGAACTAGATCTGCCCATTACAAATAGGGTCCATTTTAATTTCAGCCGCTTTTAATTGATTTCCCTTTAAGGATGTATATATAAGCTGTAGATGAAAATCAATTACAGAGTTGGGAAATGGAGCATTAGAAAGCAATTTATAAGTAGATTTGCTTAAATGCTGCACAAAAAATGGTTAATTTGTATGGAGCATGTCAAGGGGAAAGGGAGGAGGAACAGTTAATACACTATAGCGTGGTCCTCCCCCTGTGCTGACCATCTATCTGAGCAGGTGCTAGCAAGCATCCAAACTGGCATCAGCACAACCAACCACCTTATAACTGTGTTGCTCTCTTAACTAACCTGAGTAAAGAGAGACCTACCCCGTGCTGCCCTGTCCTGACTTGACTTTGACCTTACAAAGTGCTTTTATTATCAGTGTTTAAGGGATTACATTGTCTTCTGTCTCTTCAGTCGCTAGCAACAGTCTGCAAGCTTCATCCCAAGTTCATGTGACTAAGCTAAGGTAAACAGCTTTGTGTTCAAACACTTAACCTGTCTTTAAGGACACTTTTTATGAAATAGCCTGGGGACCAAAGTGCTACTGAGACAAATCAGACCAGCAGTACGGCACAGGCATCTACTCATTGTCCAATAGTGGTCACTAGTTGGTACTTCAGAGGCAAAGCTATTTTCACCTTGGCTGTCGAGCAATAAATTCTTATAAATTCTTCAGGGAGAATTTCTGATTAAGCATGATAGGTTTTGTTCTGTGGTAATACTGGCAAGACAGCAAAGCCTTGTCAAATTTTAATAACCCTCTGCATGTCTTATGCTGTGCACAGTTTACTCTGAAGGTCTAGAAAATCAATGAGTAATTTCTTTGTATGGCTGTTGGCCCTGCACAGCTGCTCTTTCACAGCTCATGATTGCGAGGTGGAAACTGAGGGAAGTGAATTTATCTAAATGTAAAAACAAAAAACAAACAAACAAAACATCAAAAAAAAAAAAGAAAGAAAAAAAGAAAGTAATTATTAATAGTCTCTGTTAACAGGATTTTCACAGGCATGTCCTGCTACTGGAACGTAACTTCCCCACCTATTTCAGCCAAATAGAAACCTTCTGTGAATAGGTGGTGTCTTCTATCAAATTTTCACCTCTTCAGACATCAGTGAGATGTTGGGGGGTTGGTTAGAACGGAGTGGAGAGAACCTTGTTCTCCTGGGTTTCAGATAGTTCTTCAGCAAAATACTCTGCACTGATGGCTCTTTTCCTTTTTGTTAGCTCTGTATTTTCTTTTTGCTCAGTGTTTCCTTCCAAAAGTTTGAGATGTTTGCTTTTGGGATTATGTCTCTTATGAAAATAACCAGGCTTCCAAATGCAGTCTGTCAGGCTTGCCAAGTTACTAGACACACAAGTTGCCAGAGGAGTTTTGCTTCTCATGTTTCCTGTAAGCAGATCAGCAATGTGGAAGCTTTGAGCTTTTCAGCGTCCTCAGCTCACCTGCTGTATTTTGCTGAGGAAAGGTGAGGCAGTGAAATAGAGAAGAGGAGGATTTTTTTGTCTTTCCTTTTCACGACCTTCCCATGGGGACAGCAGCATAGTGCAAGGGCACCTCTTAAAAGCATGTCTTTTGGGGTGCAGGGAGTTGCATGCCCTGGATGGATGAAGTCCCAGAAGGAAGCTGGGACTGCTTCTGACTGGGGCAGGAGTCAGTCTGGCCATATGGGAAAGGAAAGCACAAATGATTGTGACAGTTAATTAAGGCTAAATGACTATGGGAATCAGGCTGTTACCAAGTTATTTAGGTTCAGCTATTGTGTGTTTGCATGATACCTACTACTTTCAGGGACAATGATTTTTCTTCATTATTATTCTGAGATTTGTATGGCCTCCTTTTGGATTGTCTTTAAGTTATTCCTAGCAAAATACATATGTCTAAACCAGCTGGATAATCTCTTCAGTGTGACTATTCCTGACGTGCTTGCTACCCCAATAGAGCCCAGAAGACCAGCAAATAGCACAGGAAGAAGTCTCCAAAAGGAAAGGAGCAACAAGACAGACAAGATTTTAAATTCTTAGAAGTGCTAGCATGTCAGGGATTGTTTTGCTTGTTATCATTACAGTCTGCCCACACTGGTGCTTTGTATTTTAGTGGTCCTGGTCCCTAAAGCCACTTTGTATGGCTTGTTCGGTCATTACTCTTCTATTGCCAGAGGTGCCTTCCTGCAGCGCTTCCTTATTTGAGGCAGTGGATGCTGCCTGGCAAATACCTGTTCACTGCCTGCAAAAAATAAAAAGAACAAAGAACAAAACAAAACCTGACCGACATCTGTGATCTGATAGAGAGAACTTCTTTAAATGCTTATGATGGTTTGTGAGTTAACAAACCCACCCATAACACAAAAATAAATGGCTGTCACCAATGGTGATTTCCATTGTGATGAATACAAGCTGATACAGGCACGGGCATGTTATAGATGCCTTGCACTTGCTCATCTGATACATGGCTGACCCAGTTCACATCTGCTAATATTTGGGAAGTTATCCATCAGGGTGCCTGCTAAACTCTGTGCTTGGTGGTCCATGCTGTGGCACTGTGCAACAGGCGTTGGCTGTAGCCGCATTTAGAAGGATGTCAGGTCATGCTGATACCTGAGTTTAGCTCGTTTATTGTAAGGACTTTTGTCAGCTGCTACAGATCATTTCAGACTGCTTTGTGATTCTCAAGGGATGAAGTTGCAAATGTAGTTCATGAAAATTATATTAAACTGATCATGTACTACATGAAGCTTTAGCTAGAATGTCTTATGTATTGCATCTATGAACTCCACCCAAATATTAGAAGGAATTGACTTAGTGACACATCTTTTCATGTATCATATCATCCATCAGCTAACAGCATTTTCAGAAGCACAGGAACAGGTCAGATTATTCTGATGTCTTCTGCAGCATGCAGCATAGATTTGCTTTCTCTTTTCCCCCTGTCTCTTCACTGCCTCCAACTCTGTCTCTCTCTCTCTCTTTTCCAATTTATCTGGATTAAACAAGTCTCTGATTATTCTTTATGCCACTGCAAATAAAGTCATTTTCAGAAACAGATGTCGAAAGAGCCCAGTGAAATAATCCTGGAGGCAGATGTAGTCTTCCATAAGCTGCCAAGCGCATGGTGCAATCAAAGTGATGAAACAAAATGGAACAGGCTGCAGAAAAAGTAATTAAATTATAGTTCCATTGTAGAAGCACATTTTAAAATTACTGAGATTCAGAGCCCATAATGCTGGTATTATAGTTGAAAGAATACTTGCCATGGGTCATGAGCATTTTTTTTAACAGTTATTAATCATGCTTGACTGGAAAGACATGTGTAACCTACAACAAGCAGTGGCTGTAGTTGTGCCAAAGGAAGCTTTTGTTCCCTGAAGAGAATTGTATCAAAGGCCAGTGTGTCCTATTATTACGTGTGCAATAGCAAAGTGCAGAATCTGAAACAGGGCTTTTCAGATTTCAATACAGAGCACTGGAGGGGAAAAAAGAAAACAAGTATTGTATCTTTCTGAATATTATATGACCTCCTTCTTCTCTTACCAAGTTAACTTACTTATTGACTACAAAATAGTAAAAAGATCTCTGAAACATTCTTCCTTTCCCTAACTTAAATAAAGATAACACCAGGGCTCTTGTAAAAATGGAAAAGAGACAGAAAACTACAAAGACTTGGAAACTGGAGATTAAAAAGACCCCCCAAGTTCATTTGACTCTGTTTCCTTTCCATTATAAAGTGATCCTGTAGAAAAGCGGATAGAATATTTTTTCTTTTCTTTTTTTTTTTCTTTTCAGATTGTCAATATCTAAATATTCTGTAGGAGTATGTTGATTTCCTTATTTAAAAAATAAATAAAAGACTTTGATAATGACTGTCCATACTGCTTTTTCAAAATTGTATGATTTTGCCATTTTGGTTTTCCATTGCAAAGATATATTTCTTCTACTTTAAGATATATTACACAAAATAGAATATAAAATCAGCAAATTGAAGTCTGTAGAAAAATAACTTATTTGAATCAACAAAAAATATTTAAACATACAGAAATACATATACTCACACACTAAATTGTTTCAAAATTTGACATTTTGATTCAATTTGTAATGGAAGCAAACTTTGCAAGGTGGGATTTCCTGTAAAATGCATAGTTGATGTCTAAATTCTGTTTACAACCTGATCTGGCTTTCCCAGCGCTAAGTGTCTCGGCTGACTGCAGTGTACTGCTTATAAGGCTTCTGGGAAGCTTTATGCAGCCTTTCTGCATGGAAATGCCAGAGTCACTGCCACTTCTGGAGAATGTCTTTCAATACTGGAGATGTCCCAAACAAGAAATTTAGCTTTAATTTCTTCCTTTTTGGTTAGTAAAGTCATCCTTGCATCAGCCAGCCACACTTGCAGCATCCTAGTTTCCTTTTCTTTGGTCACCTTTAATATCAGTAGCTTTTTTTGAATACTGCCTCATTTGTTGCTAGCCAAGATCCACCTCCATCTTTGTAAAATTTTCTATTAATAGTTTCTTCCAGTCTCAGTGAATTCACACTTCTTATTCTTTCTTTTTTCCTGTGGTTATGGTGTGTCCAGATCCAGATCCAAATATGAAACAGGATATGGTTATATGAACATAATTGCTCCTTCTTTTCCTGTTCCAAAGTACAAGTTTTCTATCTCTGATTTGCAGCCTTATGCCATCCCCAGGTCTTTTGTATTACTAGTGCCTTAAATATTTGACTCGTTATTAAGAACTGGTTTTCCGTAGGTGTTGTATTTGTATTGTAAATGTAATGTAACTGTATTACTTGTATCATAAATGTATTGCTGTACATTTTTTCACTGTTTCTTTTGGGGTTGTTATCTTCCTGCTCATATTTGAGCTCCTCTCTTTTATAATGTCTGCATTCCTTCCAGTTTACTGTCATTAATATGCTGCTAATGCCCTCTTCTAGTTATTGGTATAGGTACTACCAAAACTTCATCAATGCATTTATAATTTATTTTTACTTTTATTTAACGGTAACCTATTCCTCGGTATGTCTCTGGAGTCTCTGCAATAAGTCAGCAATTACCTTCTCTTGATCTTTACCTTCTTTGTTTTAAATGAGCAGATAGGCCACTTCATGGTCCCAGGCCAAAGGTGGGAAGGTAAGGGCAGGATCAAATCCTTCACATTAGCACAGGTCCTGTCCTGTTTACAAAAAGAATGTAGGACCAAATTCCACATCTGGTTACATCTGTGAAACTCTGTTAAAGGCAATGGGGCTTCCTAGGAGCAACAAAGCTACTGGAGCAGCTAGGGAAAATAAATCTGATGTGTACCCTATGTCTGCTTACAGCACCTTTGGTAGGGATTTCCTCTGAACATGGGGGCTTTTTTAGTGGTCGTATTAGTTCAATTCTAGAGCCCCCTCCCTCTGTTCTCTTATGATGGTCACTGTGAGAAAAGGCAAGCGCAAGGCATGGCTGGCTGTGAGCTGCTGGGTGACCAATGTGCACCTGCTGGCCCACCTGCTGCGGCCAGCCTGGCTGTGGGTCGGTCACTATCAAAGCTCTTCCTGCAGCGGAACCGCAGCCTTGTACCTCTGGTTATGTTGTGCTTCCATGAAACTTGTGTGAACTTGAAACATCGGACATCCCTGTATCTCCTCAAAACGTTAAAACTGGTTCAGGAGCTTATATATACATACATATATGTAGGTAGGTATGTATGTATGCATGTATTTGTAAGAAAAGGGGCTGAAGGACAGACAAAAGGACAGATACTTCATGAGGTGCTGTTTCAAATGAGTAACTGTGAAACAAATGAGTTCTTTATGCAAAATTAGGCTCTTTCCTTTGTAAAGGTTGCACAGAAGTAGCAAATGGAGAGCCTTAGTGCTGTTTTTTCCCCCAATGCTAGAGCAAGACACAGTGATTCACTTTACAGCTGGCACTTTGAAGTCATGAGTAAATAATTTGATTTTTCTTTCTTTTTGAATACTTCATCAATTAGACTTGCTTTGGGTTGTAAAGAGTCCTCTGGTTTAAATCAGTGACAAAAATATTGATTTAAGTGGCTTAAATCTTGGCATGTGTTTGGCACTTTACTCTGAGTATTGACTGTCCATAAAAAGAGTCATTTATTGGGGACTCTTTGTTGGTGCGGATTTTTGGTGGGGTTTTTTGGTTTGGGGGTTTTTTTGGTGTTGGGGTTTTTTTTCCATTTTGTGTTGTTTTGTTAAATCTAGTTTCAAATTAAGATCTGGGAACTTCCTGGGTGTTTTTACCCACTACATAGACCTGAGTTTCACAGTGAAATTCTTATAATGCTATATGTTTTGACTAACCACCAGTGATCGAGAGCTAAATATTTGTCTTGTGAGTGTGACTTCTGAAGGCAACAATTCCAGCGACCTGGCAGGACGTTGCAACACTGCGTTTTGTTTTCCCTTTTATCTCTGTGAATGATGGAAGTGCTCAGCCATGTTTACAGCTGTTATGGCTGTGCTCTTGTTGGACCAGTTTCTTTCTCAGGCAATTCCCAATCCATCCTTGCCTCAAGTGAGCACAGTGTGGTGTCCCAGAATGGAGCCTGTGACTCGCATTCCAGAGGCTGGTACCAATCCCCTTGCAACAGAAGGATGGGAGCTCATCTTCTTTCCTCCCTTAGATGCTGTATGAATTTCCTTTTTTTTAAAATGAGTATTCATTTTTATTTATCTAGGGAGCTTGAATGGACTTTGAAATCACAGCCTTGAAAACAGCATAATTAAGGTGATTACAAAAGTGATATTTTTCCTTGTTTGAGTCAGAAATTCAATTATATCAATATATAATATTTTTCTGTTTAATAAGGTGAAATGTGTTATTACCATTAGCCTCTTTTCCCTAACCAACAACCATGTTTTATGCTGGATTGAGTGAAACAACTGACTCATGTTCATTGAACTGGATTTGTCTACAAAACATTTAATTTACAAATAGGTTGGAAAAATATATATCTAGGGCAGATATCATTGAAACATTGATGGAATTACAGAAATAGAAATATATTTAAATATCTGTTTATTCTTTGCCAAGTGGGAACATACTTGATAGGTTAATGTTTCTGATAAAAGAAGCTTCCATATTTCTTGGACTCTTCTACTGGTTTGGGGCATTTTTTGCTTTGATCAATAAGAAGCTCTCTGTACTCTTGTACTGCAAAGAAAATTGGAATTCTTCTTTAAGTCTGTGAGATTTTTATACTAACGATAAAAATGTCATTAAAGAACCATGCTATTCTTAATATTTGCTTTTTAGGTTATGCCACAGCAATCTTTTAACATCTGTCCACATCTGTCATGTAAAAAAATAATGTAAATGCTTATTTTCCAGCATTTAAGCATGTTCTATGCATATATGCATACTGTCTTAAAACATATAATTTTATATGTGTATATAAATCTTGGCTTACCCTAAATATCTTGGAAATAGATAATGTGAATGATTTCTGTATTCTCTGAGATATTTTAAATAATAGAAAAAAGAACATCTGTTTAGGCTCGAGTCTCTTTCATTTGGTGCAAATGCATTTATTTTGAAATCAACATGCAAAGTTTGTATGCCACAGAACATTTTTAGTTGTTGTGTTTGCTTTGAATTAAATTATGGTAAATTTACAATTGAAACATTTCATAATAAAAATATTTAACTGCTAAAATGTCAAAGTCATGCATTTGACTTCAGGGGGCAGAGATAATGTAACAAATGCAACACCCATTCACAATATTTAGGTTTTCAGTCTATTTTTTTTCAGAAACAGGTGTGGACTGAAAAGCTGTTCTCATATGGTAGGGCATTCTTGTAAGCATGTAATCTTGTAAGCACAGAGATGCAGAGACACAACTCTGATACTGTTGGTGGTCTGTTCAATTTTTTCCCCACGTTCTCTGTGACTCATATGTACATTTCTTTATTAGATTTAGTATCTCAGGCCATACAGAATGATTAATGCAAGTTAGTTGGAGTGTCCGTTTCTTACTTGAACATAAGCAAGTAAAGCAAAATTTTTATTTAAAACTTGAGCAACATGAAAGCAAACAAAGATTTGAAACACATTATGCATAACTTGAGGGTTTTGGAGCCACAGGATAAAGTGGCAAGTAAAGCTGATTTTGTGCTCCAAGCTATGATTAGAAGTTATTCTTTGGTAAATAGCTGGTCTACCATATGCGTATATTGTCTTCCCTGATCTTGTGAACTGCCAGGTCCACAATAAAGCTTACAGTTAATTGCATTGCGTGCCATTAGGAAAGGAAAGAAAGCATCTTCTGGTCCATCATGAACTCACTGTTGAATCCTCCTGGAGAATATTTGTATGGAGTAATTTATGGTGGGCTGCCACAAGTTTCTTATTTGTGGAGGGGTTTATGTTTCATTGGTCTAACATGGCAGCTTCCCTCTACAAGAGCTTCCAGCTGCCTGGCTTTTTCACATATATGGAAGAGCTAGTTGGCTGGTGGACCTGTACAAAATAAAGACATGCACACTATGGTGCTTTTTTTTAGTTCATGGCAAACTGTGAAGATGCTCTTTGAATTCCTGCCAAAGTAATTCTTTCTGGAATAATTACAGAAAGTAAAAAAAAAAAAAAAAAAAAAAAGAAGACTTAGATGGAAGATATCGTTGGCAAAAGAATCACTGTGTTTTCTGTAGCCTGAAAATTACTTACTTCCCTCAGGATCTGTTTGGCATTTGCTGAAGGCCATTATACAGCTTTTCTAGATTTCCTGAGATTTGATTTCCAGGCGTTTGATAGCATTTATTACCTGTTTGAGGTGTGATGTTTTCTGGAGGGATAACTTTCTATATTTTGGCAAAGTGTGTAGCTGTCTATTCACACATAGCATAATATTTTTATATTAATTTATATTAGATAAGTAATTATCATTAAATGTTGATATTAGGAAATAGTTTTGTGAACAATGAGACAGAGTCTTTATTGTGATTCTGTGAGTTTTCTTCCTGTAATAAATTCATGATGTCTTATTGTTTACTCAGAAGGCTTTACAGAAAATGTTAGAAATAGAAGAGTCAATAAATATGTTGCTCTTCATTTCCTTTAATAAATCAAAAAGGGAACAACCAGTGCCATTGGCTGAAGCATATGATTTTTGACCAGCATGAAGAAAAGTGGTCCATTTAAATGGGGCTCACATACATCAAGTTCAGCAGCTAAGCATCCATCAGCTGAGGATAGGAAAAATATCTCTAATCTTTTGCTGTTCTCTTCAAAGATTATTTGACACCTAGTGATTTTCAGCAAATTAGTTGTTAGTTGTATAGGGTAAGGACATTCTTAGGGAGGACACAAAGACAGGTTCTTCTATAGATAGGACAGGTTCTTCCTTTGACAAAATAGCATTAAACATATCTCTCAGGGAAAAACTAGTACCGCTTGACGTACTTCATAAAATTGCATTTGAAAGGCAGCGCTCCTGGAGTCTTGGCAGTTTTTATACTTGCTATTACCTTTAAAAGTTGTTCCACTATTTTTTCAGTCTGTGATTTCCTTATCAGTTTCACATCTTTGGCAAACCTGCTACTTGCACAGATGTGTAGTAACTACAGAGCTTAGCATATCAGAGATACAGATATTTTAGTAAAAGGACCACATGGCTTGCTAATATGTCAGTAGCTGTTAACTGGTGGAATAATGTGCTCCCCTTTAATCCCCCTTCGACTTTTTAGCTAATATTTTACCACTTCTTTTGTAAAACAGATATTTTGTATATTTGTTTGTGTATTCAATTGCTGCTCTTTCAGTGGCCCATATTCAGCTTATTCGTTGTTATTTATATGTCTTTGAGCACGTGATTTATGAATTTCCTAAAACCTTGTGGTCCCTAGCGTTTGTTTCAATTTCATTCTTGAGTTATTTCTTTGCCTTATATTATCTTTTTAGTGAAAAGCCATTTTGCCAACTGACACACACACATGCTCTGTTCTGCTAACACAAAGAATTAATTTTCTCATTTCTGGATTTTTTTAATCCATCCCAACCATCAATTTACTTAAATTGGGCCATGATACGACAATTTAATAGAGCCAGGTTCTGCAGATCTTGTTCATTTCATTAAAGAGTTAAAGATTAACATTAAATCTATTTTGGGATATAAATGATAAGGATGTGAATGAAATGTATAATCTCATTCCTTTGTGTACAGTCCTCTCTAGTAATTTGGGAGATGGAACTGGTAAAGTAGAAAGGTTAATCCTGCACCTGCTTTCTTAGCTATTGTTCATTAATCAGATTCTCCTGGTGAGGCTTCTGTATAAAAATGGAGGGCTTCAAAGTGTGCTTTCTCTCTCCTTTTCCAAGTAATTATTACTGGGAGAGAAATCCTTTGAAGAGTTGTTGTTATTATTACTGTTATATTATTGTGGGCATCTTGTGAGCTTTTTGTTCTTAGTAACCTCACAATGATATGGTTTAGTAGATGCCTTCATCCTTCCATTGACTCAGAACCTGAAGAAGTGTATGTTTAGCAAATGTCTGGTCATCTTCTTTTGCTTCAGCTGAGACCATAAATAGCTGCTGATTGTTATCACTTCTCACCACTTCTGAAAATAAGTCCCTTGAAAGAACATAATACAACTGGAGCTGGTTTTGCTTTTATTTCACTTTGGGTTGTGTTTTCTTTTTAAACTCCTGCTAGTGTTTTTCTGTATAATTACACTGTTTAGTCCTTTGACATCCAGAGATGTTACTTTCAAGTGAAAAGCTGTGATAATAACTGCTTAGCTTATCAAAGAACTCCAAAGCAAAGTAGTTATTTCTTCATTTGATAGCATAAACCTTTCTGTGGCAGACAGCTTATTTTTCATTTTAGACCTTACATACATGGCTGAATATGTCAATTTCTATTGATAATGTCATCAATTCTCATAGTAATTTTCTTATGTTCTTTTCAATCTCCTTCTCTTTCCTGTATTCCCTCTAGTTTAAATGAAAGACTTAAATCATGTAAGCAGCATAAATCTGTCCCTGAAGAACTCTGCTCTGCTGAAAGCACCAGTCCTCTCTTCTCATGATCCTTGGCAATGTGCTTCTTCCCGTTCCCAGGAGGTCTCGCTCCACCTGGAGACTTCTGATCAAGAGGACTTAGCTACAGCCTTTTCACGGCTTCCCATGTTTCACTGTTCTTTTTTGTTCACTCTTACTACATGTTTCTTTCTTTTTCTTGGTAATAACACTTTTTTTCCCTAAGAGTTCTTTCTAAATAAAACAAACTCTGAACTATTTCTGCATAACATCAGTGTGTTACTGTACAACTTCCAGTTCTTCATAATTCATGATAATTCTCTTTGTCTTCAGGTTATTCTGCTCATGTCTTAGTCTCCTTGTTCAGCCCATCTTTTCCCACCCCATCCCTATGGCTTCATCAGCTGCTTAGCTACCCCTCCTCTGGGATGTTTCCATATATTATGGAAACAACAGATTTACTGTGAGAAACCGGATGTTCTTATGTTTCTCTTACTGAAGTTGTTTTTTTTTCTAAACCTACAGATGCTTGGAAACTAGATGACTGAGTTTAAGTGTCCTCATTTAAATTAGACATGGCTTCTGCGGCGTGTCACTGTAATTTCCCCAATTCTTTTTGCCTTGTTATAAAAATACTTTTCTTCCAGTGGAAGAACTGGAAATTGCTCTTTTGAATTTCATCTATAGATTCTTTCTTGCTTTCTTCATAATTACATCTTTCTGTTGATGGTAATGAAGCACCATAATTAGGTTCAACAGTTTTGAGGCTCAGGCACAGGGAATGCTGTGCTGGGTGTTCTGACCAGTTTCATCTTTCCTGACAGGCACTCAGATTTAACAACCATGCGATCAAGATTTCACATACCGGAGCAGGCTCTCTCCTTGAATGTTTTCAGGTGATTCTTACTTGCACATTGATTTTTCTCACATTATTCTCTGTATCAGCCATTTGAAGCTTCATCTCTCTCTTTCTACCTCTCTCCTCTCTGCATCTTTTACCTTTCCAGCACACCTCTGTGACTGTGCAGCACCAACACATTTCACCCTGTGCAGACTCTCCCTCCTCCCTCTCATTCCTCTGGATCTTCCAGATGAGTAGCTTTCTTGGCAGATTCATGGATGTCAAATAATTTATTGTGGCTTTAAACTCAGAGATCAATTGCCTGATGTCTACCTTGGTACTATGTTGATTTTATTCATCTTTGGCATCCCTGCCTGCTGTGGAGTCAAAGGCTTTCTTACCCTGCATGAGAGAAGTGGTCACCTTAGAGATTTAAAACATATATAATTTTTTTTCAGTGCGGTGCAGCCATATTCTCTGCAATGGTCTGCTTATTTTCTTGGGAGGGGATTAGTAGGCTTGAGGGGTAGGAAGAAAGGGGGTCATGAGGTTGACTTTCCATGTCGCAGTTTTCAGGCAGCCATCTCACACTATTCCTTTGGCCACATGGATTCCTAACCTCCATGCACTGCCCTTCAGCTGTATAGTTCATCCTCTAGCCTTTTATTAAATCAGTGAAATCCTTGAAGAACTGTGTTGTTCTTTGTAATAGTCTAATGAACTCATGGCTTAGCTGTTTGTTGCTTTAGTCGCTTGATCTACCAATAATTATGAAAAGCCATGTTGGAAAATTGATGGTCCTTGTGTAATGAATAGTGAGTATATAGAGCATGCCATTTTATGCCAGCTTGGGATAGCTAATATTGAAAATTTGTAGAAACACATACCGATAAAAGGCATTTGCATAAGACAACATGTCCATTTCATTGGAGTTTTCAAAAGGGGTTCGGGTTTTTTTAATGCATCTGGATGCCTTTTATCTACCTAAAGAGAAGTTTTCACTTTTTACGTGATAAACAGCAGTGGAAATGTCCTCAAAAATTCATGCTGTGCCCCACAGGAGGCAAAGATCTGCTGTTTGCTGGGAACTATCTGATGTGATCTGCTTTCCTTTGTTCCCTGGGCATTGTTTTTTTCACTTGTTACCTGGAGCTGCAGAGCCCTGGATCATGCATTTTGTGGATTCTGGTCCAAGAGTTCCAAGGTCAGGAGGAGGATGTTGTCCAGCTGTCCTCCTGCTGTTGCCAACTCTCTGATGAAAACAGGATAAAATGCATAAACCCTCACTTCTAACATTCAGCCATGCCATTGATGGTATCTGCCTGTGCAATACTCTCTGCTCACCTGTGGAGTCCGGTGACTTTCCTCTGGCATCAGGAAAAGTGTGACACACCGATTTTTTTCATAGCCTGAGACTCAACCCTCCCAGCCCCCCAGGTAGCCATGGGACCTCATCACACAGAACTTGAGAAACAAAAGACTTGTATATTCAGCCTGCTGTTTGCTCACACAGAGAGGCATGCGAAAGCCAGGAACATAGTAAATTGTTCAAAATGCTGATTTAGTGAAAGAGAGGGAAATTATTTTGCTGATTAAATATTCATGATGTGCTTGTATATTACAGCATTAAGCTTATAAATACATGGATGTATTGCTGGCTGGTAGGAGGCTTTATAAAGGAAACTATTATCTTCCTTTTGCCGTGATCTGACATCTCCATGCACATAGAGATCTAGACCAGCACAAGTTTGCAATGATGCCTATGGAAAAATTTCCTTTCATTAGTATTAAAATAATAAAGCACAGCAATGCATTTTAATCTGTCTTTAAAACTGAAATACTCAGGTAATGAACTGTCCTGTAGGTTTACTTTATAAAGCTGTAAACATTTTATTAGAATACTTGGACTCTCAGAACAACCTGGGCAGTTGTAACTGACCTGGCATAGTACAAACTCTTATTTCTTCTTGGTATTTGTATAGGGTTTACGTATTCTTCCTTATCATGTGAGGTTGCCTTTTTGATTTCATTCCCTTTGTATCTCACACAGCTGCCTAACTCCTTGCAGGCACATACAGACTCTCGGCCCTCCCCCAGACATCTGTTCTGCTTCTCAGTACCAGGTGCCAGAGTTTGAGCTTGTTTTGAGGAGGGACAAAGACAAAACCCTTCAAAAGATTAGACAGCAGTGATATTCTTAACAGCATTTGTGGTGGAATTTAATTTTTAACTTCTGTTTTAATTTAAAAGAACCCAAAAGGCATTACCTAAAAATAGAGATTATTTCAGGTTTCATCTGGGAAAGGTCAGGCTTGGGTGGGAGTTGGTTTGTTGTCTGGGAAAAGGCTTTCCTCAAAATTTTTTTTCCAATTGAGCATACTGCTGTAGCATTACAGCAGTAAAAGGCCATGGCAACAGTAAACCTGTACCTAGTCTGGGATTCTGTTTCCCATGTGGAAATATATTAGAAACATAGCTGTACCTTCATTACTAAATTTTCGTCCACAGAAGGTCTTAAATACCTTGCTTCTACTCGAAACACATCTGTTATGTGAAATTTCCTAAGCATGCCCTAAGCAAACAGAGGTTTCCAGGTATCTCAGACAGCCAGTATTGCTCCCATAAAGTCCAGAATACCAAGATGTATTCTACCGTTTATGTACCAAAGTGCTGCTGTTTGGTGTTTTGGGGTTGGGGGTTTTGTTTTGGTTTTTGACAGAGCTGAGCAGAAAACACTTGCACTGTCAGAGCCAGAGCATTTCCCTCAGCAAGGAGCAGGTGAGCACCGTGGGACCATCCCCTTCCTTAGTCTGGGAACAACCACAGTGTCCTCCTCTGTTTCCCCCTCCGCACTTGTCGGAAGTTACTGCCATGGTCACCCACTTGCAGATTTTACTGTGAGTCTTGGTTTAGCCTTAAAGAAGCAGAATGCAGCCCAGTATCTTTCTCTGTCATTCCCTACCGACTGCCTAGGGGCATTTTCCTCTCGCCCTCTTGCATGCATGATGCATCAGGGGCATGGCCAGGCTCCTTCTGTTTTCTACCTTCTCACCCAGGCACCTTGCTTCTCTTCTTTTTTTCTCCATCTCGGTACGTGATAGGTAATGTAATTCTAGGTAAGCCTAGAAACGTGGAATAAATGGGACTTATTTCAGTGGCTGTGGTCTGGGTGGTGGAGCATATGGTATGAAATACAGAGTTGATGCTGGGTTATCATCAGCCCTAGGCAGGAGCTGCTCTGTAGTAGTGACTTATGAATTTACTTTTAGGAAGGAGGATTTTAAGTTGTTCTTTCTCCCTCTTTCTTTTCACCTCTCCTCAAGCATGTCTGTCTCTTACGCTTGCAGTCACTAAAGGCACAGCAGCTCTCTGTGGTCCTAAGTACTTCTGCAGAGACCTGAGAGAAGGTTCTGCTTCTTCCAGTGTATTTCCCAGTGGCAAAACCAACCGGAGTGGCTCAGCCACTCGCAGGCTCAGGCTGAAGCGAGAAGCATCAGCCATCTGTCCCAGAGTGACTTTCTGGGATGGTCTTCAGATAATACACATAGGGCAAATGTGTAACAAGGGGAAATGACATTCAGCAGATTTAAGCCAGATAAAGTCGAGCACTTTGTCCCACACTAATAATCAATCTGTGAGACCAGAACTTTTGGAGGCCAGATGTATGTATTCAAGAAGGGATTAGGCAAATTCATTGAGGAATGGTCCTATTGAAAATGCTGGTCTGGATGCAGTCTCCCAAAAGACCCTGAACTGCTGGTTGCTGGCAGCTCAGCAAGTCTATCAGGGATGACTCCGTACATGTTTCTTGTGCTCTTTCTTTAAGCATTACTGTTGACTTCTTGCACACATAGCATGCTGAGCTAAGATGGGCTTTACTTTGGTCTAGTATGTCACTGCTTAGTGGCTCTTAAGATGGAGCTTAATCAGTTGATGAAACAGTCTGCATAATATTACATCCAGCATTTTTAGGGGAATGATCTCGTAGGTCCCTCCAATAGTTTGGTCCCCTGCCTGAGCAGTCTCAGCAAAGGGGACGATAGCCTGCCACCCCAGTGAGACACCGCTGTACACTCTGAGCCCCCAGATGGTCGTCCCTGGGGGTGCTCATTAGCCAGAGACCAACCCAGCCAAATTTTTGGGAAACTCAAAGATGCAAAGCTAATAAGGTTGTCATTAATAAGAGATGGTTACTGAGGGGCGTGATGCTGTTTAAGGGTTTTATTCTCTATAAGATAGGTTTTAAAAGGTCAAAACCAAATAAGAGTCTCTTTTCTACTGTACGATTTGCCTGCCCTTGGTAATATTCCTTCCTGCCCCCATTTCTGTTTGTACTGATATATGCCCTTGCATTAATAAATTCATAATGCATCTTGTTTACCCCTTCAAAGCTAGCCCTTGCAGCTTTCATTAGCATTTTAGGATATTTATGGCTTTGTAAATGACTGAAAATCTGAAATTCGTCATTACAAATTAAGAAAAATCTTCCTTCTACTTAGGGCTGAACCTCAGCTTTGGCCTTTGAGGGACCAAGCCACCTCTGGGCCTGCTAGACAAAACCAGAGTCAGACAGTGCCCAGATTTACAGCAGCAAGTGGCTCTTAGTTACTCAGATGTCTTTGATAATGTGTCATCTGCTGTTGCTGGCAGGCATCAGTGGTTAGGCTCAGAATTAATTTCTCTCTAGCTGGAGAGAAAACAAAAATATCTCTTCTGCAAGAGCAAGAAGAAGAGGAGGTAGTAACAGGGAGATAAATGAAAACAGCACCAGGTGCGTGTAAAAATGTGCGTGTGTGTGTGTATGTATATATCTCTCATACACACCACAAAGTTCGAACGGCACTTTCTCTCTGTTAGTGAAATACAGTGTTTTCTTCTCTCTTTGTTGTGCTGTGTACTTTCAGCTTCAAAATACAGGAAGTTAAGAGAATTTTTAAGGTTTCAAAAGGGGTTTATCTTGTAATTGGTGAGGGACTAAAGAGTTGGTTGGGGAGGGATAGTAATCAAAGGAGCCTTTTCAGCTCTAAACTGTAGTCCAGAAAATCAAAGGGAGGAATGTTAATTGGTTTGTATAACATGATATTCTCAGTTCAGAGTAGCTTCAGCCACTCAATGGTACTTTTTCTTTTTTCCTCTCTCTCTCTTTTTAGGTTGATTAAGTGAATAGAGAAAAAAAAAAAAAAAAAAGAAAAACGAAGCTGCTTTCAAGTATTGAAGATACAAGGCCAGGATGAACACGAAGGACACAAAAGTGACTGAAGGAGGTCTCAATGTCACGCTTACCATACGCCTTCTCATGCATGGCAAGGTGAAGCATTTACTGTCGCCACAGTAGTTGCCTGTGTATTGAATGAGTGTGTGCAGTTACCATCAGAGCCTGACAGTGACATTGACAGAGGGTCTACTCCTCCTTCTCCATCTTGAGTCAAAAGCGTCATTGCCATGACTGAAAAATCACCCGCTGCCTTTCAAGGCACCATATTTAAGTTTGCACTGCAGCCGAAATTCATTGGAACAAGCCCTGCCTGTAACAAATCCATTTTGAGCAGATCTGGTGGCAAAAAAAAAAAGAGTTCTTTCGTTGATAGTTAGCCAAATTAGGCAGAGCCTTGCGTAGGGCTGACCTGCATACGGCTCGCCTTTCCCATCATTTGCTGGATTTTGCAGGTCTTTTTGAAATACCAGAACATTGAATTGTGTGGAAAAATTGCCACAGAATTATTGTCTGTTTCTGTTGAATGCAGACAGAATATTCTTCGTTATTCTGATGTAGCATCTTATTAGATTGAACCCCCTGATATACCAAGCGTTTGTCCAAGTCCCCTGTGGGTTTGTCTTGGAAGGCTGACCGTCATCTCATTTCTGTCCAGTGCAGCACTTGAGCATGCAGATAAGTGTGAAATCTGTGCCATAGACAAAGTGCCAATTCAGTATTGTCAGACTTAACAGTCTGATCGCCATTTGTTTCACATTGCCAGATCGCAAAATAGGCTTTTAATTAAAAAACACATTTCATAGGTTTGTTTGTATTATTTGCATCAGGCAACACCAGGCATTTTTTAGGCTTAGTGAATAAATATTATATAAAAGGAGGTGGGTTTTGCTCTTTCTTAGCAAGGAACAAGGAATTTATGTATATATACATTATTCTGGAGATCAAATTTGTATATATAAATCTAAAAAGTATTTTTACTCCTAGAATGTAATTTAATAACTGGAAATACATTTACATTTTAAAATAGTGCATGCTTTCAACCTGTGTGGCATGAACACACATATGATATACCCAAAGCACAAATAGGAGACGGAGGTATTTCCCTCTGTATTTTACTTATGAAGCTGCTAAGAAGTATGAGGGGTTACACTTGTAAGTTTCCAAATTAAAAACTCAGAAATTCATTTACATTAGATCAAGTAATGTATTTTCTCAGAAACGATCTAATCATTTTGTTTGATTTTTTTTCTACCTGAAATACTCGGCTTCAGGCAGGCATCAGTTGTGTAAGAGCTGCATTTTAAGTAGGGATTTGTCAAACAAATTTAATAACAGTCTCTCTTACGAAACCCACCTAAAATCTGTACAAATGTCTGCACTCAAAATTAGGTCTTAGGGGTTGATTCTACCAGGTTCTGCTCCTAATCCAGAAAAGAATTTGAACATGTCCTTATCCTGGTGGGTATAAGTAGCCCTACTGGTTTCAGTCAAATTCCCCTGTGCTCAGGTGTGCTTTTTTTAACCACTGTCAGACATCTCTGCTTCTTTCAGAATCATGCCTTTAAAGCAAAAACCAAGTATCTTGTAATTTTCAGGACATTTAAGTTAAACTGTAGGCTAAGAATTGAAACAAACAAAAAAAAAATTTAAATCAGAAATGAAATTAGAAAAAGCTAATTTTCTGTGTTAAACATCAATGATTGTGTGTGCAACCACTTTTAACAATAATGGATGTTGTATCTCCAGTCTTCAATGCATATGTAGCCCCAAGGGTCTAAATTAAACCCATAAAAGCTGTAAAGTTAACATTTTAAATGGGGCTATACCGTGCATCCTCAGTTAACAAGGCACGAAGGGTATACTGTTAACTCTACTATGCTCTAATCATGTAACCTATTGTGCCTAAGTATTGCAAAGAATACCTTAAATCATAATTTATTTTGGTGATAAAAGTCAGGCCCTTACGGTTTCTTTGATGTCATTTTTGTGATTTAGAAATTAGAATATAGAAGAATGAAGGATGTCTGAGTCAGTATGAACTCAGTGTGAGAAGGTCACTCTGAAAGCTGTATGTGCCTCTGAAGAACATGTTTCTAGGCTCTTCCTTAAGATTTATTGTGGTAATGACATCAATGGAAATTGCTGATCTCTAATTAGTATTTCTAGACAAAACAATTAACTAAAGCAGAGCTTGGGCTATAAATAAGTGTCCATAACTTGAAAGAAAAGAGGGGAATTAAAAGGTTGTTTTAAAAAACAACAGCAGCAAACTGGATTCAGTTAGAAAATTTTAAAGAGCATTTTGAAGTTATTTATTTCTTAGTGTGTTTCATGGAAATATGAGGGTCAATCCCCACTAACCTTAACTCTATCTCTAAACCTTTATTACCAGCGTACCTTTGCATAGGGAAGGTCTGTGTGCTTTGGGATGTTTGCATTCATTCTGATTGAAAGTCCATAACTTGTGCTACTGCACTTAGTTATCTCGGCTGTAAATTCTGAAGACTTAGGAATTTTTTAGCCTGTACCTTTCATGTGATAGGGGTTTTAAGTCAAGGATGGACATATTAATGACATAATTAAGCTAAATTCTGTACCTGAAGACAGAAAAATCAGGATTTGTATGAATGGACAGACCTCTGCAAGAGGATAGGGGATAAAAAAGCATCTTTAACAACCACAAGCAAAAGAAGTAGCAAAAATAAAAGACAACATTAGTGTCTGGTGAAAGGGAAACAGATGGGAACAGTCCTGAGCTCCAGGAGAACCCTGGGCCAGTGCTTTCCCACAGGTAGGACACCTCTCATCAGTCTTCGCTTTATCTTGCTTTGGGGAAAGAAGCAGCTGTAGGTCCAGCTGAGCTCGTGCAGGGCTTGGTGCAGCCTCCTACTGAAGAGGCTGGGATGGCCACCTGGGGGACCAGCTCAGACACCCTTCCGCAGCGTAGCAAGATTTGGGAGCCACTGGCTGGCAATTGGGCAAGGCACAGCCTTGATTTTCTCAGGGCAGAAAATGGGAGGTTAAGGGAGGCCAGCAATTTTATCTGTGGAAGCAGCAAAAAGGCTTGTGCAGGCCCAGCAAAAAGCCAGCCACTATAAGGTATAAAAGGTTATTTACCTCAAGGTAAATGTTTCCAGGGCCTGGTATGAAAGGTGTCCTCCTGAGCCAGGACTTCAGAGAGTGTGTGATGGTGTAAGATGAAGGGCCCAATTTTCATCTTGTGCCGTGTTATGTCAGTAAAATGTTATGATAGCGTGACAGCCCTGAAGAGAAATGGGGAGCAACACAAAACATTTGTCATACATTCTTGTGATGAATTAGAGGGCAGGTATTAGGGAGTACACTACAAGGGCAGTGCCCAGATGTTCGTCACATCCACAGAGAAGCAGCAGTCTGTTTGCGGGAAATTTTAAAAGCAAAATTGACTTGTTTTGCAGATGTGTGAGTAGAGGAAGAGGCTGCCCAGGCATGCTGCACTGTCTGTCACTGGAGGTTTTTAAGGACAAGTTAGGCAAAAATGAGTACATCCCATAAAGCTGCCATGGCACTGCAGCCTCTGCTGCTCAGGACCTTTTTGACTGAGTTACCTGAATGCTGCTCTGGAGAGAGGAGGAACAGAAAAGCCTTTTGAAGCATGTGCAGGAGTTGGATACATAGAGTATATTAAATAATAGAGATGCATTTTCATCTTTTATTAATGAGAAAGATGCACCATATTAAGGAATAAAGCTGTTTCATGCATTTCAGTAGAGAAAAATAGGGAATATGGGCTGGGGCTGTTTACATTGCCCTACTTTTGATTTTTCATCTAAATCCTTCTGTTTCTTGAAGTAAAATGAAAAAAATCATTGTGTAGGGCAGAGACATGAATGGGTACAGATATTTTATTACCTTTGTCTTCCTTAAAAGTATAATTTCTGGGCAGGATTAGAATATTGCAGGGATTGCAAGATTTCTGCTTCCAGCAAAGGCAAAAGTGGCAGCATTTACCCAGATCAGATCAACATTTTTGAAGGGCTTAAGGAACACAAATTGAGTGTGTGTGTATTCCTGGGCAAACAGTCCCCAGCTGTCAGAGCCCTCTAAAGTAAGGCAGAGCTCAGGCTCCAAAATAAATGTGCCTTTCACGTTTTCTTCATTTTTAATGTTTGTCAAAATCAAACTTCTGTTGGCTCTCTGCATGTTGTGGGGTCTTTGATGGAGCTCAGTGTTTCTTTCTTATCATTCCTTGCTCACCTTTTGCTGAATCTTTTATTCCCATGACTTGTGGCTGGGTGGGATTTTTTTGCTTACTGCCACATGTAATGAGGTCAGAAGATTGTGGAGAATTGTGGCCTTGCCCACAGGTATCTGCCAACATACCGTAGTACTTGACTTCTACAGTGCTCTTTTCTATTTTTGGTCAGTTCGTGCCCAGAAGTAAATAACTCTTGAAAAGTGCCTACTTTGACTATACTAGATGATGATGACATGATTTTGGATGATTTGGATTTGTACACAGACAGCATTAACAGGCTGATTCAGACCCTAGAGACTCACCATTAACGGTTAATTTTAGATGTGGATGGTAAAGAGACTGTGCCGGTATAAAGATGTTAAATTTCAGGAAAGCAGCTTAATGGAGATTTAAAAGCCGGGTCCATGAGGTGAAACAGGAGAATGTGTTCAAATGTGCCAGCATGGAAAGGGCAGCAGGGTCACATATCTACTTTGGTCTCCATCTCGTAATGGTGCCGCAGGAGTCTCTGCTTCCTCCCTCTGGTACAAACCTGCAGAGGCAAAAATGTATCCTTTCCAAAGGCACTGTGTGAAGGTGTGCGTTGATGAAACCGTATCGGGTGCAATGAAGTCTGCAAGAAACCAACACAGTTCATATATTGAGTCTGAGAAATCTTTTAGAGAAAGGGTACAGGAGTTCAGAAATAGAAAACAAAATGGATTAATAAAGTCAGGTGGTTAGGAAGAACAAGGAAATAATTTACAGGTAGGGTGAAGGAGGGAAGTGGGACTCTTGCCAGATACCGAGAGGTGTAAATTGGAAAGTTGAGGCAATTAACTGGAGAAGGTAATTTAGAAGATACACATTCAGTGAGAGAAGGAAATCTGGAATGCATAAGAGGCTGAAAGTATCAGATGCGGCAGTGTCTAGAGAGCAGCACATTTGGGATATGCCGAGTTGGAGAGGAAAGCTATTGCAGCAAAAGTATATGCAGTTTTGGGTGTATAGCATTGGTGCGTCGTGGAGCTAAGAGATGGTAATTCCCTCGCTGTTCTTCTGGCAAAACCACATCTGCAGTTCCATGCTCAGCAGCAGATGCCACTTGTTGAGTGATGCTGAAGACTGAGCAGAGGGGGAATTTGCACAAAACTAGCAACATTTTAGGAGGCTGAGGAGACTGTGTCTAGCTTTCTTCAGACATTTTCATAAAAACCTGGAGAGAATAAATACAAGTGTAATGGAGTATCATTGTTTTGAATGATACAAGTGCTTGGGGCTGGAAATAATGGAGTAAAATATATTTTAAAAAATAAATCCTAATAAGGAGATCCCAAGTCAAATTCCTGGTATTGAGATTTTTATGAGGTTCTGGAAGTCTCCTAAGCAGACTTCAAATGTGTCTGGGGAAGAGCAGCACACATACTATGTAGACAATATTATCTACATTGATGGAGGAAAGAGATGATAACTAAGTGGAGCTTTTCCTTCCCTGATGTCATTTGCTCAGTGATAGTCTCTCATTGTTTCAGCAGTAGTGAATTATAAAAATGTACCTGCTGTCAAATGTTCAGTTTTGGACAAAACCCTATGATTGTCTCAGGTTTTAGGCATTAAAACTCCATTATAATCTTAGATGCCCTGAGGAAATCTGCCTCCCAATGGTTTCAGCAGGATTAGTGGGTGCCTTGTGGTGCTGGAAGGACTAGTTACAGTGGACTTACATCCAGCATCAGTGGCGTCTTTCAGACACATTGGTGATCATTTTATGATGCTATATGTAGAATTTTTTACAAGAAAAAGAAAGAAAATTTAGACTTATTAAGGTGATTTCTCACATTTAACAGCTCAAATATAGACAGAATAAAATCATGGAGAAAATTGCTGGTTTCACCAGTATAGATAATATAGTTTTGCCATCAGGGATTTCTTTTAGTGGCCATTTTTTTGTGCCTGATTAATTGTCCCCTGAAAGACTGTAAAGGAATCACAGAAATAATTTTTCCCCATCTTGAAGGTAATTCCCTTCTTCTCCATTTTTTTTCTTTTATTTTTTACTTACTAAAATATGGAATACAAAGTAGCTTTAAGAATCAACTTGTCAGTAATTTAATCCAAACTATTAAATGCAAACCAAGCCAGTGATTGTTCTGTTCTTTCTAGTTTCCATGAACACTGTCAGGGTATTATGAGGATTGACTGTCCTGCCTATTGCTATAATAGATCTTGTTTTGTTTGTTTGCATTACTGTGGTACCTAAGAGCTCTAGTCATGGAACAAAACTATGCATTCAAATACACAACACAAGATGGATCTCCTCTTAGTGTGTTTGTAGTTACAGCTGAGAGTTTCTCGCTAGTCTAAAAAATCAACAGAAAGGACAAAGGTCTTTTGCCCCAATCCCTGGACACTGTATGTCCCCAGAGATAATCTGCATAGCTGAATTTTCCCACTTCTGTTAAACGGAATCTCCTTGCTGCCCTACATCTGTAATGACCTGAGAATTGCAGAAGGCATACACCCTAGTCAGTGCTGCTGCTTCAGCATCACAGGCAGAGGAACAAGCAAAGGGACAGAACCTGGTTTGGGTTTGTTTTTTGGGGAGGAGGCTAGGAGGTTTGGTGTGAAATGGAATGTAAATGGGTTACCCATCTGCTATTAAAAAGCAAATGAGAAAGACCCATTGGAACAGCTGCCCCAAAAAGGGTACATGGACCTGTGGAAGATTCTTTACTGGCATCTCCATCAGAAATACCATAATTTGAAGGTTTCCTCATAAACTACCACATTTGTTAGCATGAGAGCTGTCTCAGTAAAGGCCTGGACTGCAATGCTTTACTAAATTAGGGCTGTGAGCATCAGACAGTGACTACTGAAGCATCACCTAGGAATGTGAGATCTCCTGTGTCAGTGAGGCTAATCCCACATAATCCCAGAACACAAATCAGACTCTCAGTTTATCAAAGGCAGCCATTTGTTCCCTGAGGTAGACACGTTACATCATGTTTTCCAAAACTGACTTTTCTGCCAGTCTTTGGCAAATGCTGATGCCCCATGTGCTCCCTGCAAACACATTGTTCAGAACATCTTGTCAAACATATTCCTGGGGTCTTCCATGCAAGGGTATTCATGAGTTTATACAGTACTGGCAAATCCATCCTCAGAACAAGGTGTAGAGAGAGAGCTGGGTTGTTATGCCTCTTTATGGATGGAAGAAAGACAGCAGGTGATGGCCTAGAAAACTTTATCAGTGTAGATGTTGTATATGTTGTTTTCTGTTGGCAGAACCCCTCCTTGTGTCATGGCAGATGTGCTTCCCCACCACGGAAGGCTGTATTTCTTTCTTTCCTTTCAATGCTTTTCTAGCAGGCTTTTCTGTAGGGTCCAGTACTACTGCTTCTTTCTTATTCTTGTTTGTAGAAGGCTGGGAATGTATGCAATCAAAACATTGGCTGAATGAATTGCAGGCTTTAGGATGTGGCCTATGCTTTGTCAGACGCTTTGGGGTGAAAGTATATATTCTTATTTTATTTATTACACATTTTACTTCTAGATGTGGCTTTCTCTCGGGACTCCTGTGAGGTTGTGTTCCATTCACCCTATAGCACTGGTAGTAGAAGCTGTATGCCCCACAGTAATAGAGCAAGGCCTGTGCTTTTCTGTGGTCCTGGAATAGCAACCTGTTTTGTTTTGATTTCCTGGGAGACAGTAATTATTAATGTAGTCTCACACTTAGAAAAATGATGGAATTTCACTCGTTATGTTTACAGATCAAAGGTTAATCTTTAAACCAAGGTTTGTTACTATTTTTTAAGCTTCTTGTTTTCTTAACATGACTAATTTCTTTCTGTTGTTATTCAAAAGGCACACCACCAGGTTGGTGATTAGGAAATAGCTTTCTCCTACAGCCTGTTTTACATCTCTGTTTAGTCATTTGCACCATCAAGAGCCCTGTGAAAGCCTTGGCTCCCATACTTCTCTGCTGCCACCTTTTGCTCTGCTGGTGCTGCCCTGCTCTCACCACAGGTGATGCAAAAACTGCAGAAATAGCTTTCTGCTCTTTGGTGGGCCCACCGCTCCCCAAGTGTTTGTTAAGAGCAAAACTCATCCTATTCATGTAAATAAGATGTGCAAATAATATTACATGCTGCATTTCAGCATGAAAGAAAGCATTCCCTGTTTTTACCATTGCTTTTCCTCAAGGTCTCTGTGATGAATTGGGTTGTTGGCTAGAAAAATACTTTATTGATACTGAGCAGTCTTCCGGTCTTGGAGAGGTTCAGCTCTTGTCATTTTATCTATTTTAATAGAAATGGCATACTAGAGAAAATCATAGTCATAAATCAACTCAACACCCCACCCCACCCCTGGCTTGAGAATTATTTTTGGGCTATCTGAAATCGGCACGTATATTTCAAATTCTCCTGGACATTTCCAAAGTGCTGCTGTTGGAGCCCAAGTGTGAGAGAGATACTGTCACCTGGAGATGCGCCCTTTGGAAGGCATTACCTGGGTTGGTACTCAGCATAATCTGAAAGTCAGGCCCTGTTGATGAGTTTCAGGTTAGGCACCCCAAACTGCTGTCATTTCTTGAAGGAAAGTCTGTATCTATCTATTTAGTGCCTGTATGTATAACGCTGACTTCACACACAAATATATAAATTTGTGTGTGATGTGTACGTGTCAGTGGTTGTAGGCACATGGACACTCGCAGCTTTTTGGAGGCATCCTATTCACCCAGCATGGTTGCTGTGGCGTATCTGCTTCTAACAGGTGGGTGTTCATATGTTGAGACCAAGGAGCCTGGGTAGTACTTTCAGCTCTGACTGGGTTGCCTTAGACTCATCTTTCTTCATCTGAGCTTTAGTTCCCCCATTTGTAACCTCTTTTTTTTTTGTTCACTGTTTTTCGATCAGCTGTTGAAATTTGATCATATGAAACCGAGTAATTGTTATCATATAACTTATTTTCCTCACTGTGTTTACATGCAGATGGTTAGTCAATAAATCAATCAAACTGTTCATGAATACTTACCTTTAGCTTACACTGCTGAGCACTGTAAAACAGCAAATAGTTCAAGAGTTATTAGTATATTCTAGCAGGCACTGATTTGCTAGGACAGCTAAATCAAAATCCTGTCTGACCTATGCTGAGGCTGAATTTGACAACAGCTGCAGGATTCCTCTCACCAAACTTCAGGTTTGTATCAGTCTAGGCTTCTTCTACTGCAGATGGAGAAAGACAAAACCCTTGGGGGTATACTTCTTCGCTCCTCTTTTAGGAACAAAACATCGTCCATTACCCCTCTCCTTGGACTACAGAGCAGGCTGTGTGCCTGGCTTACGCTAGACTCCTAACTTTTAATGAACTGATGTAGGTGACAGGCATCCCATCCCTTCAGTCTTATGCAGTTAACTACAGCACAGTTTGGTGTCTGGCAGATTTGGAAACATTTTCCAAAGAAAATAGAGCCCTCAAAGTAACTTTGGCTAGAAATACCAGTAACTTAAATGTCATAAAAATTATGTTATGTATCTCATTAAGCACTAAACGTAATTGAGGGTGATCGAAGAATCTATATGAAACAAACATTGGACTGTATGAAGAACATTAAAGGTTTGATGAAGTAGCATGAGTAGTTTGGAGAACGAGGTGTAAAGAATCTTCTGATTTAATCTGTGGCTGAAGTAGGTTTCTCATCATAATTAAAGACATGATCTGTTTCCACCAGTATTTATGGGAGCTTTCTAGTAACAACTAAGGCCTCGGAAAAGTCTAAAGGGACCCATTTAGAACCATTCTAGATTTTTGTATTTTTTGTAGTAATTTGTATGGTAAGTTAATGTTTCTCTCTTTCCCTCTGCCCTTCCTTCACATTTCCAAGCAGAATCCCAGCTCCCAGTGCAGGGGAAGAGGTGGCATTCGCTTGAATGTTTTGAAACTGCCTCCTTACAGAATAAGCTTTAAATCCACCCATTGAGGAGGGGAAGGTTTGAAGTACTCCACAGGATTACAGTGACATTTGCTAGCATGTTCCAAGGAATTGGTCACCAGTCTCACTGAAATACTTTTCCTCAGTGGGATTCACACTGTTCGTTCCTCAGTTCTTTGGCAGTTGCTCTTTGGTGATAACAAGGTGATGATCAGTCAGGTAGAATTCCTGTCCCCACTGAAATCAATAGCAAAACTCCCACAGAGTTCTGTGGAACAAGCAGCTTGAGAGCTGCAGCATTTTATGCCCTACTCTGCTTGTTTAAATATTCCCAATTTCCTTGTTTGAAATGGACCATCTTTTTCACTAGGGCTACAAACAGTACATTGCTTTTCTGTTTCCAAAGCAAAAGTATCTTTTCATATTTCCAAAGAAGATATCTTTGTACTTATTAGCCATTATCCACACATTTCTGAAAGAACAGCATCTGTCATGAAGACCCAGGATGATCAAATGATGATCAAATGGATTGGGACAGTTTTCATACTAAGTGCATACTTGCAGAGCCTTGCAGGTTTGAGACCAGGCCTACAGCTTCTAATGAAACTTCAGATATACAAAAATGGAAATTATGCCACAAACTGAAATATGACTGCTTACCCATAGCAACGGAAATACAGTATGCTCACCCATAGAAAAAGGTCCTTCTACCTCCTTAGTGTCTGTTTTACAAAAGAAATTATTTCTGAAAGCTGTGACTGAGAAGAATGGAAAAAGTTTTCAAGGTAAAACTTCTGAATGTGCTGAGTGGGCAGATAGGAACTGTGAGACATGAGGAGTCTCCAAGGCTTATCATCATGGAGAGTCTTGCTCTCCATGGCATTTGATGTTGCCACTTGCTTTCTTTATCGTACACCACAATAAGATTTCCCCCCCCCCCCCCAAGTCTTCTCTTCCTAAGAACAAACAAATGCAGTTCTCTCAGCCTCTCCTCATGTGTCCTGTGCTCCAGCCCCCTAACTGTCTTGGTGGCCCTGCACTGGATTCACTTCCATGTGTCCTTTTGTGTGTCTTGTACTAGGAGCCCAAAACAGGGCACGATCCTTCAGTCATGGTCTCACAGACACAAGGAGAAAGCAAGAATCATTTGCCCCAGCCTGCTGGCTATGCTCTTGCTAATACCACCCAGCATCTGTTTGATCAGAAATGTACTCACGGTGCATGCATGTACTCATATTGGAGTTGTGCAGTGGGACCCTCAGGACTTTTTCTGCAAAGCCAGCTTGCATGTAGGAAATTTTTGCCCAGCTTGTCCTGTTGCATGGACTTGTTCCATCCCAGACATGGAACTTTTCATTTGACTTTGTTCTGCTCCCTAAGGTTTCACTCAGCCCTTTTCTCCAACCTGGCTAAGTCACTCCAAATAGCAGCCTTGTCCAGCAGTGTATTGACTGTTCTCCCCTGTCTGGCATTATGTGCAGGCTTGCAGAGAGCGCAAAGGAACCACATGCCAAAGTTCTTCATTGAGATACATGTTCTTCTCCCTGAAAAGTCTTTACATCTTGTGAGAAGGATGTGAAGAGTTGCAAGCACAAACAGCTTCATATTATGAGCTTGTAAATAACTGGTGAAAAATAGCTTTCTCAAGGTCACTGCAGGTAGTTCTCTACTGCAGAGTGAAGTTAGTACCACTTTATCATGGGTCTCTCACTGGATAGAGAAATGCAGGACAATTTCCTAAATCTTATTCTTTGGACTTTTTCAGGACGGGTCAGACTTAAGTATATAGATGGGAGGAAGTGGAGGGAGTGGACTGTACATCATATGTGTGGGACAGATCAGCCACGTGAGACAGTCTTTAACCATTGAAGTAGACTTCATGATCCGAGTATAGGAGAGGAAAGTTTTTTCTTTTTTTCCTTTAGCTGGTCTCCTCTCCATCAGATGATTTCCAGTCTGATGTCACACCTGGATGATTTCTGTAATGCGTTCAGATTATTCATTTTAGAGTTATCTTCATTTTTGCTACCTGTTCATTTTATTCACCAAGCTTTTAACCCTTGGGATGTTGCCAGAACTGCTGTATTGTTCCCCTATTGTATGTTCACAGTCACATTTCGAAGTGTTTTCTGTCCCTTCATGGAAGATTGTAGAAACTAAATAGCAATTCCCAAATCCCTAAAAAGTGATTAGCAGTTATTGTTCTGTAAGTGCTTAATAGGGAGATTAAGACAGGCCACCAGGTGTTTACACAATAACACTCGGTAGCATGCAAATTCAGCTCTAGCTATTACATGGTGTAAAGAGGGTAAATGCCTTCCCTCAGAGAGATCAGCAATTATTTTGGGGCTTGTATTATATCCCATTTTCTCTAGTAGGTTGTGCAGTTCTATTATTTTTGAACTTTTCGTTGCCTGATACGGGGTTTATCTGTGTTTATAGTAGCAGGATTGATCTGTAACCACAAAATCAGTTTCTGTTAAAGGTAGTTTTCTTGCATGATCAGTAAGCTGCAAAGCCACATTTTTAGTCTGCCTCTCTGTATCTAACACAGTATATTTATATACAGCAGCAATGGAAGAGGGCTCTGCTTCACACTGCAGGTTTGAAATAAGTGATAGTGAAATAGCTTAGGAGCAGAGCAAATTATTTTCTGTAGCGAATCATATCATTCACTGTCTCTTTTTTTCTGTTTCAGGAGGTTGGAAGCATTATCGGAAAGGTCAGGAAATTACTTTCTCTATTTTCATGTCAAAATATTGTGTATCAGTTGACTTCATCGGCCCAGGCTAACTTTTTTTCTGTTTCTTTAACAGAAAGGTGAGACAGTTAAGAAGATGAGGGAGGAGGTAAGACAAGCCTTGATGTCTTCTTCACTTGCTTTTCTTTCCAGTTCAGAGAACGGGGAAATTCAGCGTGTGCAAACCGACACTGCCATCAAGCGGGCAGTTAATTTAACATCACCATTCTTTGCAAATTGTATATAAGCGTGCTGGCCTGAATTAAACATTGTTGTTAATGTAACTTCCTTATCGCCACAGCAGTCTGGAGTCTTCCATTCCCGTGGCAATCGGCCCGCTGCTGTCTTATCTCAGGAACAGCTTAGCCAGCATGATTCTTTGCATTAAAACCACTGTATCTTTATTTAGCATACCAACATCTGTCCTGCATGTGGCTTGGCCTCTGACAGTGTTTCCAAAATCTGAAACCAAGTATTAGAATGATGCTACGTAAAGTTTGAGGGCAGACACAAGCTCTAGCAGAGCTGGAGCCAGGCTTGATAACGCAAAGTATCCCTCTGCTATGTCTTGGCAAAACCTTAACTTTTCATCATTTTGCTGCTGTGGGTAGGATGTGGTCAGGGTAGACCTGCACGCCTGCTATTCACATCCTTTGAAAAGGCTGCAAACACAAAATAGCTAACTAAAGCAGGGTAGTGCGTAAACCTCAGTTTCCCCAGTGTCCACAGGCTTCTTTCCCTGCTGCAGAGCAAGCGGCACTGTCTTCAGAGGATTGTGTTCAGGCAAGGCAGACGCACACTTGTCCAGCAAGGCAGCACATCTTACCATGTAATTTTCCTTCTTTGAAGCCAGTGCTAAAAGCATAAGTCAAAAGACAAATCCTACTCTTTATAACTTTAGGAGTGCAGACTGTATAGAGGATGGCTCAAGAAAGATCAGTTTGGTTCTGGTAAATCTGCAGAACATCACTATGTCAGCTGCTTTGTTGTTTTATACGCTGATAGAAGGTCTGTGGCAGAGAAATCTCAAAGTATTTGTAGTAAAGAAAATTGCTGAGATCCACCTTTAAATATACACAATAGGGAGTTCATTGTCAGGCTGACTGAGTTCAGAGCACCTTTTTTGTTAAGAGCTTTCACCCATGTTTTCACACATAAGTACATTTGCTAAGACTTTAAAAAGAATACAAGAAAAAAAAATGTTTCCAATATACTAGGTAATCCTGCCAGTTGATTAAACACTTTTTAGTTTAATTATTAAGTATGACTATGGGGAGATATCTTTGGAGATAAACTGCATGCACAAAAGGGAAACCATCATTGTAGAATGCTCCTGACTTCTGAGTTAAACATCTTAGAGAAGAGTTATGAGCCCTGATTAGTTTTTCAAGATACGCAACAAATGTTCTTCTTGTAGTCCTGAAAACCTACTGTCATGTACATGTGGCCACAAGAGGCTTTAGTTGTTTGGTTGTTTTTTTAAAATAAAGAAATGATATGCATCTTTATATCAACACAGAACTAAGAGGCTGTGTCTCCACATGATAACTTGGTCCTCCTTTAAATGACTGCCTTCTTCAGTACTTCTTTAAAAGCAAAATGCAACTTTATTTTTACTTCCCTGACAGATGTGGGCAGTTGCATGCCATCTTTATGGAATGAAATGCAACTCTGTCTTGCTCTGTACTGGGGAAATACGGTATCTCACTGTTGAGCAGCAGTATGCACATGAATAAGGGCTCAGGCACACAACACATGGGTTGGTTCATGGTAACCCTGAAGGCAAAGGGCCAAATTAACCCTGATTATCTCACATTTTCTACAAGCCCAGATCCTCAAGAAGGTCAGTGCTTGTGAGTGAGTTGAGGCTTCAGTGGCTTGTTAGGCTGCCCTGACACATTTCCATGCTTGAAACCTCAGGGAAAGTGTAGGGTGGGTCTTACCTGAACTGGATTTGATCATTATCTGCACTAAGATCCTCTTAAATATATTTACATCTAGTTGAAGTGTTTTCTTCATGCTGCCGTAGTGGCATGAAGGGGTCTAAGTATCCCTGAGAGCCAGCCTGGCTTGTCTCCAAGTCTTACAGTTTTCTAACTCCTTCCAGCGGGCTCCCTGCCTTAAGGAGATAACACCGTTACTGCTGCTTGTCCTACCGCTACCCCTTTAAAGGGTTGTTCAGTGCATATTAATTGACTGCCTTCACATGAGACACGTCTATAAGGAAGCTTCTCCACAGTGCAACGCAATGCCCCAGCTAGACAGATCGAGCACCGCCTTTGGGTATCCAAACCAGAGAGGTGCCTCTTTCCTAGGAGATGTCAGGGCTCCCTGGAGACAACAACATTGTCTGAAATTTTGCAGCTCTGGTCCTACTTACAGTTAACCCTGCAAGAGGGAAGGGAGAAGACCTGATTATGCAATTATTTGCAGCTTTGAATTACAGAGATGCTGTTTGCATACTGCGAAGGTGGCTGTATAAGTATTTATTCAGACAGAATCCAGCTTCCCGCAGTTTGATGGATTTTTGGAGTGTGATCAGTTTATACTGAAATTATATGATGTTGGGGGTGCGATTGTTGGGGAGGGAATTAGATGCCTCAAGATACTCCTTCCCAAACTATATACCTAATCCTACTTAGTTTGCTCCCTGGGAGATATAAATTTGTAAAATATGTGTTCTTTTTTGACAGAGTGGTGCTCGAATCAATATTTCAGAAGGCTCATGTCCAGAGAGAATTGTGACAATAACAGGCCCAACAGATGCAATTTTTAAAGCTTTTTCTATGATTGCACTAAAATTTGAAGAGGTAAGCGAATAAAATACGTTTTTTTCTTTCTTCAAGTTGAAATAAAAACACTGTTTGAATTTTCTCATGTTTGCTTTAATGTTAAATATGATTTGTTTAATGTTCTATTTAATAGCAGTGAAAGTGCTTGTATTTTTATAAATGCTTTTGGCAGTAACACTGAAGAAAAATAATGGGTCAATTTACAAGCTGTTTGATCATTTCTTTTGCTTTTTGGAGGCTTCGGGGAAAAGCAATTGCTTTTAGTAATGTGCACTAATGGTAGGAAAAATGTCTTGGAAAATTTCTGGTCCCAAAGTGGGTTTGATTTGAAACAAGTAATTGCCTAACTTTTAGCTTTGTTTTTCTATGATTCCATTTGGTATTGTTGTAAATTTTATGTATGTCAAAATGAATATATAACTTATTTAACTAGAAAATTTTTATTTTGAAAACAAACTATATGATTACCAATTATCATATTTAAAGCTTGGCTTTTAAAATTAATTAAAATAAAAACACTAAGAGTAAGTGAGGCAAGAGCTCGATTTACTGTAGAATAAGCGTTCTGTGCAGATATGTTCCTAAAGCACTGGGATCTCCCCAAGTTTCATGGACCAACTACTATTAGATATGGTCAGCACTTCAATGGGAAACCTCACGGATAATTCAGGACACTACAGAACATGAACCTTGGTCACTCAGGACAGGATTTAACTCTCTCTACTTTTGAAAATCACACTTCTAATCCAGACATCTCTTGTGTTATCTCTGGAGAGACAGAGGCAAATTGACCACCAACACAGAGAAGGTGATTCAGCTTCTCCTAAAGGGAGAGCCTTCAGACAGGTAGACTGAATCACCTGAAGCAGGAGAAAGGGGCTGTCTCTCTCCATCAGTGGTTGAACTAGAGGGGTGTTATCAGGCTAACAAATCCCTACCATTGCTGGAAATGCCTCACCTCCTACTAGTGTAGTGTTTTGCACACAGCTGTGCTGTGCCTGGCAGGTGTCCCTAGCTCCTGCTCAGGTGTTCTCAGTGAGAGCCTCTTTGGTTTGGACAGACATTCCTGGCAGCCCCTAGACAAATGACCCTTTTTTTTTATACTGCAGATGTTAATCCCATTTATATTTCTCCAATCCTTCATGGATTTTCAGATCTTCCTGTTTTCCCAGGAGGATATTGGAATATCCTCCCAGATATTCCAATCTTTCAATATGTTGATAAAGTACCTTAATGTTGTGGCGTGGTACATTTTGTGAGAATGCTTTTTTATTTTTTCCTTACCAATATTAATGAGATAATGATTTTGAGGCTAAATCCTGCAGAACCACATTCTGTCCAGCCCAATTTTAAAAGCACCTGGTCATCTCTTTCTCAGCCTTATCTCTTACTTATCTTGTACCAGTCTCTGTTTCTTGTGGCCTAAGAGGCAACGTCACGTATGGTACCATACCCTTCAGTCCATGGAAACCTGGAGAGAGCAGTCTCTCTGCTCTCTACCCAGAAAGCATTCTGCTTAGGGCCTTATCCTGAAAAATGCTGAGGGAATCATTAACGGAGAGAATCCCTGCCAGTTCCCACCAAAACAAGTACCCAGTGGAAATAACACTGCGCTGCTCATAAAAACATGGAAGGCTGTACATCATCAGAGCCCCACTCCACCACCCAACACGACATAGTCTTTGAAAGTGCTGTAGCTAGTAACAGGCAAAGAAACCTGAAATGCTGCCATCTGACTGGATTTTAGGCGTATTTACCCATGTAGATTTTAGTGGCTAGTCCGGACCCTTCGTGTGGGTATTAGCAAAGAGTTATTGGTGCTCCCTGCAGATCAAGTACTGAGGTTATATATTCTGAAATATCTGTATTTAGTTTTCATAAAACTGGCTTCTGATATATTTAAAAGAACAATGGCAAAGAAATATGCCTCTCATAATCAGTTAGGTTTCCTATAGTTATTCCTGTCAATAAAATAAGGTAACTGTAACACTTTGGTGGCAAAATAAAGTACTGTTTCAGAAAATACAAATGAGCTAGCTGCCAAATGTGATTTTTCATGCATGTGTTTTTGTTGGAGATTTCTTCAGTCATTTAAAAAATTGAAAATCCCAGAGCAGACGGTGCCTGGCCCAGCTACCTTCAAACAGAACAAAAAAGATGCATGTGTGAGACTGCTACTTTGAGAGATTTTTTTGGTATTTGCTGTGCATGCCCACGTGAAGCAATTCGACATGAAGCCCTTGAATCCTTAATTTCAACCCTACAGCTGTATAGCTGGGGATAAACAGATCTAGGAAGACACGGGAGCCCTGGAATGTTTTTCTAATGTTGGAAAAAAACTCAAAATGTGTCAGATAGGTAGAAAAAAGGAAAAATCTGGAAGAGTATTCTCTGTGTGGTTGCTCTGCAGCCTTATATCACTCTGCTTTGACAACCTTCCTGATAAAAGTTGATTTTCTAGCAGCCTGATGATGAATTTACAGGCTAGGCAGGTAATTACATAAACAACTAAAATTCACTGCAAAGGAAAAAGTGTTATTTAAAAATGGCACCAACCCAGGCAGACCACTGACATTGCAGGAGAGGACATTTTAGAGCAGTGACTTCCAGACTGGAGGCTGAGAACCAAGAAATGCAGCTGTACGTTCACCGGTGAGTGGGGCAGCTCTAGCTTTGGGTGTAGTTCTGCATAATCCACGGGAAGCACACGGTAGTTAAGCGCTGGAATAACCAGCAGGCAGGGCTCAGTGGTCAGACCTTCTCCAAACAAATGAAAAAAAGTTTGGCAGAATCCTTGTTCATCTGCAAACATTTGTGAAGAATTTTCTCAGCTCTAGGAAGAAGGAGGAGAGAAAAGGAAGGTGATAAAAGCAATTGAGATCTCTTTTTGACAGACATTAACTCTTGGTAAATCCTGTGGTGGTCATTAACAAGTAAGGACCCACCGCACAGACTCATACTTGCTGTGAAAATTGGAAGGTTCAACATTTCATTTAAAAACCAGTAAAGAAGAATTTTGATTTTTTCATCAGCAGTTTGGTAGAGCTTTCCTGAGCTGCCGGGCTTGCTTGCCTTGGGAAGCCTTAGACACTGTGACTCTGGGATGCCAAGAGCTGGGGATGCCGCAGGGCTCCAACAGTGGGAGCTGGCTCTCCCACACCACTTCCAGGCTCCCAGTCAGCCTGTCCTGGCTGAGGAGCAGCCCAGGCAAGCAGGCAGAAAGCCAGGCAAGGTCTGGCTCCCGTGCCTGCCAGAGCCCTGAGGAAATGGATGCAGTGCCACAGAAAGTTGAAGGTTAAAGAAATAGGAATCTCCCAGTTTGAAAGACGAAAGTCTCCAGCCAGCCCTACCTGGGAACCTGCAGCTTTGGAGGGGATTTTTTTCTGCTCATTTCTCTTTTGTTATGTTTTTAAGGTGGACTGATTCCTTTATGCACTCCATACTGCTAAGCCTGCATGTTTAGGTTTCACTCTTTTTAAATGACGAGGAGAAAAACAAAGAGAATAGCAGCTTTCAATTTTTGTGAAGTGCTTTTGAAGACAGTAAGTGCAGTGAAGGCTTTGAGGCCAGGCCACATATGGAAATGGGAGACATCATCAGGGTGGTGCTGTGTAGCTGAAGAGGGTTGTTTACCTGCATCTGGATGATCCTGTGCCTCCACCTGACACAAACGTGATGTAGTGAGCTGGCATCTTTCAGCTGAAAAATCAGCATGACTTGGGATTTATTTCAGATACTCGGGTGCTGCAAAATTCTGTTATCGTGCTTGCTTTATTTTGGATTGCAATCCCTCACTGACATGGGCACTAAACAAAATGTGCGTTACTGGCTGGCAGAGGAATGATTTGATAGCTGTCTTGTGGCATGCAGCAATACCTCATTCTGTTCAAGACTTTTTTCTTCCTTTTAAGCTGAGCAAGGTCACACCAAGCCATTTATTGGACAGAATGCTGCCGTCACAAATGTGGAGGTGCTATAGGAATCAGTGCTGGTGTCACTGAGCTTCCACACTGGTTCAATGAGGTGTGCAGAGTTCTTTGAAGTACTTTTTCTTTTTATATATTTTTTATTTTTTATTTTGGGGGCCCGATCACGCAGTACAGGCTGCTTTTATTTTTTTTTTCTTTCTTTCTTTTTTTTAACAAGTGGTAGTCTTCATATGCAAGAATGTAGGGAATGCTATCAGTTCTGTCTGCTGGAACTCTTGTTGCATCATAAATGAGTTGGATGAATATGAAATGCATGTTTTCTGTCCTAATCTTTCGGATAGCGTTTCTGTGAAGGGTGTAATATCTGTGCCATGGCACCTCACTGATGGATGAGATGGTCTTTTCAGCACACAGCTAGTGTTAGCAAACCACACTGAGATTCTCATAAGTTGTTGGACAAGTGCCATGCAGCTCGTGGCTTTTTTTGTGATTCTAAGTGCTCTCAACAGCATCCCATCGATCAGTGGGAGGATATACTTTATCTTTTCCTTCATGATGAAGACTTTAGAGAGATTGTTTTCTCTTGCCTAGAAGATTTTGAACAAACAAAATACATTTAAAACAATGTACACCTTGCAACAAGTAGTATATTGAAATGCTCATGAGACCATATGGTGTAGTCTCGTTGGATAATGAGATACATGGATATAGGTTACGTTATCTGGATACAGGTAATTGCTGTTCTGCTGAGCTCTTTGTACTCTGGTTATACATAGCTGTGATGGGGAAAAAATATTAGAAATTATGTAGCACTACAAATACTTATGGATCTGCTACAAAAGAGGACTTAAACCTGGGGTGCAGCAAACTATTTATCAAAATAATCTGATTTTCTTTGCTTTAGATTATTTATAGAATCTTTTGTCATTCCCTTCTTAACCGTTTTTCTCTGTATCAAATCTGACAAGACATTGCATGAAATGTAAAGACATGTATGGTGGAAATGTTTCTCATTGAGATGGTGGAAAAGAATCCAAATCAGGATTTGGTGGCCTGTGAACTCAAAAGCCTCTGCCTTTTCCATCTGCTTCAGCTGATCTAATCTGAGATACCACCTCCTCCTCCAAGTCTTGCCTTAGAGACTGTCCTCTGGTCCTGCAGCATAGACCTGCAATGCCAGACAGCAAAAGGGTTCCTCTGGCACAAGCCGCTTGTGCGGCTCATGTTTATGGTGCACCACCGGCAGAGCCAGCAGCTTTCCTGCAACAGAAACAAACTACGACTGGTTGCATGCTCCCCAGGTCTCCACGAACAGCCTGGGCGTTTGCTCTGAGACCTTCAGTGCTTACCAGGAATGACAAATCCTCTGCTAACTCTCACTGACGTTGTGATTGCAGGACATAAACGCTTCAATGACAAACAGCACGGTGACAAGCAAACCACCTGTAACACTGCGGCTCGTCGTCCCGGCAAGTCAGTGTGGATCCCTTATAGGAAAAGGAGGTTCCAAAATCAAAGAAATCAGGGAGGTAAGTCTTGGGATGTCTGCTGGGGACACAGGCTAGCTCAGCTCTACCACAGCATGCCTTGCCAGCACCATCCACTGCACTTTGCTCATTGCATGAACATGAGCATGTGCTGAGTGAAAAGCCTTGCCCTGGGGGGAGCAGGGCTCCAGCACAGCTGCACCCTTGTATTTTCCTCAAAGCTGAAGACCATGTGTGAAATAAAGAAAGAGCTTTACAATGTGTTGGTCTTTGATGCACAATTTAGCAAACAACAGTTTAATGACAGAAAATGGCTCTTCAGGTTTCTCTTTGGGCGCAGCCCCCTCCCCAGCAATACTCAGGTGATCCCAGGCCGGAGTGCTGCAGCCATTCCCATAGCAGTTACCACCCTTGCAGCCAGGGAAAGGCCCAAGTAGCACTGGGGAGTCCAGGTTAGTAGGTCAAACACTTGATCTACTTTGTATAGGTATTTGATTTTCATGCTCCTTTCCTGTTTCTCCCTAATCTCACTGTGCCACAGGTGACCTGATTTCGTGTATTCCAAACATATTTTTTTTTAATCCAGACTGTATCTGAAGGTGTTCATTCAATGTGCTGTGCTAGCAGCCACTTTTTCATCTAACCAAAAAATGCAAAAAATTATCATGTGGTGCCAGTTTTAATTCTTCCATGTATGACTGCAACAACATAGCACATGCCAAGCCCAGGATCCAGCGTTTCTAATCAGTCAGGCAAGAAAATTAGGTACCTACATGGTTATGTGGAGAAAATCTGAATAGGACATTTCAGAAAAATGGATTTTTGTTCTGGAGAAAGTGACAGTACTCCTAAATTTGTTTTTATTCCAACATAGAATGAGGTGTTGAATATCAAAATAATATGCTGATCCATTTTTATATTTGACTGTCAAAACAAAAGCTTTTGACAGGCTCTACCAAACTGAAACTTCCCTTTTTTATCTAAAATGTAAATCCAAGACAGTAGGCTTTATTGAGCTTTCAAGTGTCATTTCAAATGTAAAAAATTTTACCAGATATTTTTCTGTCAAAGAAAATTTGATCAAATGTCAGGAAGGAGTGGAAAATGCTTTGATCAAAATAGTATGTCCAGTATTTGCTATGAAATGTTAGTTTATGGTAGCCTTGGAAGGAAAGGTGAGCATAGAGGACAGTTAGGGGTGTGACTCCAGTTGATTTTCAAGTTCTTCCAAATTATTTCATTGGGATTCAAATTTTATTGTCCCAGGATTTTTTTTTAACAAAGTTCCCTCTCAAAGCTTATCTTCACCTTTCAGGATTTGGCCACTACTGAAAGGGTCTTTTCTCTCCTTTGCATACAGGGACGTAATAGCAGCGCATGCTGCTTCCAATAGCCAACAGCTGCCAAAAGCTGTTTCAGAGGTTTTGTTGCCAAGCAAACAACATGTTGCTCCTCCACGTGCCTCTTGCTTTGTAAACTGTGTTCATGAAAACATATAGGTTGTCTGCTGTAAACTCGCAGAACATTTCAGAGCCCTGCCATTTGAAGGGGTCTCTGTGCTTACTGAGACCTACAAATAAAAGGCAATTACAAATTGGATTCTTTTTTTCTTGGAATGCTGTTACTTTATTTTTTTATCAGAGTCTGGGAGCTGTGCCTGTCAGCAGTCCTTATTGTCCAACCAGCTTTTGATATGTGGCAGAAAGGAGTCACTTGTTGATGCTAAGGGGAAGAAAACAATATTTCTGTGCAGATGCTAGGGTCATAGGGGAACCTTCTCTTTTTTTATCTTTAATCCCAAAAAAGCTTTGTCAGAGAACTTTATATAGGTGGGAGAAGATACTTGTGTGTTGAAGTGCATTGCTGGGTGGAAGGAAGGTGCTCAGTTTGCCTGATGCAGGGCACATTTCTGTCTCAGAGGCTGGACAGCCAATGAACTGTTGGTGTTTGCAGCAGTTGGTGTCTGGGTCAGCCAGAAAGCCTGCCAAGCAGCTGCACACTCACCCTGGCAGGCAGCAGGGGAAGCCAGGCTAAAGTGTTGCCACTGGAGAAGGCATAGCTACTGTCAGAGCACACATTCGGAGGCAACCTCAGCCACGAGACGTGATTTCTCATGGTCCTCCAGATCTGTTAGGTGTCCAGGAGAACTGTCAGGCAGCGGGAACCCAGCTGATTTCTTAGTTGTGTTAAAATAGGAGCAGGCATGAGTGTGAAGCGTGTGCTGGTGAGCTCTAGGTTTTACAGCTGCTAATACTTTGGATTTCATTTTAAATATTGGTAACCTCATCTAAAGCACGGAGTGAGTGGCTTTAGGACATAGGTTTTTAAAGGTGAGATGGATCTGTTGGTCTGCATACATTAAATCACTGAAGTGATTGTTCTGGTGAGCAGTTTCATAAGCATCACCTATTAATCTAGTACAAAGAAGTAAAAGGATAGTGTTTGGCCAAACAGGTGTTTTGATAAGGCTGATAAGCAAGAAGTCACACTGCACACTTTCTTAAGCATAAGGGTAATGTACAAAACATTACTTGATTTTTTTGTTGCTGGCATATGAGCAAAGTCAAAAAATAAACAAGATTGGCACTGGAAGCAAATGCATAAATGACTGCATTATTTGGCAGAGTATTTTGTTCTAGATGTACAGATACCCAGAACTGTACATTAAACAGCAAATATGATCAAAAGAAAAAAAAAGGAGCATCCATCTCGAGATACGGTCTAACTTCATCATCACACAACACACTGAGTGTCAATTGCACAAGGGATGGTCTTTTGTGTTCAGTCATATGCTCAGGAACAACATGTAGGGTTGCAGTACTGTTTTCAAGATAAGATTACAAAAAAAACCAAAGCAAAGCATGACTGATTGATCAAATGATGGCAAAATTCCAAAGCCTATTATAGAGCAAGGAATTGATATTCTGGCCTTAAACAGCACTACTGAACAGAAGATGCAATCAGTAATTTAATCAGTCTTTGGAAAGAAGAATAACACTTTGTATGTAACTAGCAAGAAAACAAATTAACTCCTTGCTGACTGACACAAAGTCAATGGTTACTGAAATACTTTTTTTAAAAAAAAAAAGCCCAGACTATTGCATTGCAATAACAGTCAGGAATATATTTTGTTTGTAATAAGTGAAAATGATAACTCAATGTGAAATGCCTGGGTTTTTTCTCTGTTGATTGAGCAGGTCTTCCAGGATGTTTGTGAAATAATGCTAGGGACTGTTTTGACCTCATGTATTTTGTTCTTTCTTTGGGTATGGGTTTTTTTCAGTTAGCTAAGATACACTAGTGCCAAGATCAAATTAAAAAAAAAAAAAAAACACAACCAAAAAAAACCCACAAAACTTGCTCATTTACCTCCTTGGGTTCATTAATGAGCTAAAAGTTGATGATGTGCATATATTTAATCAACACTAATTACAATTTAGAAGTGCTTCTGTACCATCCTGAGATATTCCAGAGCATAAGGCAGCCCAAAATTTCATCCAGAGACACGAGTCAGCCGTCAGTAGATTAAAGAGCCATTTATCTGCAACATGTTCCATTAGCAGATGTTCTTCAGTTTTCAGTATTTTTTTCCTTTCTCTTTTTTTTTTTATTATTGAAAAGTACTTCATTTCAGCTTTTTTGGTTTTTAGTCAGCATTGCAACTGTCTGTCTTTGAGAGGGTTAAAAGACTTGTCCTGAAATTCAGGTCACAGTTTGATTCATTAACAGCTTCTGTTAATCTTCCTAGGATGGGAGTGTTTGCAAATTGGCTTGAACAGCCAAATCCATGTCCTGCCAGACCCCAGTTACCCTGTCTGGGCCTGGATTTACATACATGCTCTACCACGTATCAAGCAAAGACAAGACAAAAAGTTTAGAGGTGCATCACCTCTATCAATCACATCAGTCAATCACTGGCTTTTGAGAGGTGCCATTGTCTGCTCCACGGTGACGCTCTCTTTGCTTGGTCTCTGCTCAAGTCCACAGGAGCCCAGGTGCAGGTAGCAGGGGACATGTTGCCAAACTCCACGGAGCGCGCAGTGACTATATCAGGCACTCCTGACGCCATTATCCAGTGTGTGAAACAAATATGCGTGGTTATGCTGGAGGTAAGTGAGCACTCGGCGTATCACCTCTCACTCGGGAGATGCTCAAACACATTATTAATTTTCGATTGCCCTGGGTCCCCCAGGGGTGCTGCCTGCCCTCCCCATGCCAGGGATTTCAAGAGGACTCTGTTAGACTGTGCCCTTCCTCGCGTCTGAGAGCCTCTCACGGCAGGGTTTAGCAATCAAAGACTAGGGCTGTCACGATGCTGTCAAACAACAAACCAGATCCAGCATGGAGCTGCAGCCCCTTCTGATTCTGATGCAGAACAGGACAGAAAAGATCGAGGTGTTGTTTTAAACAGAAATAATTCTGCCTGGCGTAATTTAGATTTACCAGGACACTTTGATTCCTTAGGGTCAGGTCATTGCATAAGGCCAGAATGTTTCCTTTTGACAGCAGTTTTTCAGCCCTTAGATGAAGTGATACAAAATTAATTTATATAACAATCTGTGCATTTTAACCCTTCCTGAAAATGCCCATAATTTTGTGCAAGTACATTTCTCAACTGATTAAGTTGAGTAGAAGTTTGAAAAAAAATAATATTTTGGCAAATCAAAATTAAATATTTTGACCTAGTAACCATAATTTTTGACAAGGAACATGAAACATATCTGTTTTTATCACTTTTTCTGCTGGAAATTTTCTGTGGGTTTTTTTTTTAGTTTGGTATTTTACCTAAGTCTAGTCAAGGGCTGTCTCATGATGATCTCTGACACCCTACTGTTCTGTTATTCTTTAAAGAGGAGAGAAACAGCAGAGTGTTTGAGACAGCACTACGGCTGTTGGCTGTTCAGAAGTATGCAGTGCACCAGGTTGCATACAGCCTTTGCACCAAAATGTCATACAGCCTAGTGCAAATAAAAGCATAAAAACTAAAAATCCACTGTATTTTACCGGCAAAAAGTGACTGTTGCTTCAGTTCTTGCTGGACTACTGTAAAGAAGAAATTTCTTTATAAAAATGCAAGAGAACAGAAAGATAATATTAAAAAATCATTTTAGTTTGTTAAAGATGGAGTACATGATGGCAGTAGTTATCAGCTTTGTAAATACACAGCATAGTCTGTTGTCCAAGTGACATTTGTGGAATAAATAGTTATTTGCTAAAGAAGATGAGAGAAGCCACTTCCCAAAATTAGAGAGAGAAAGTCCCATTTTCCCACAGGTAGAGCCACTTTTCAAATAACCAATTTTGACATAAGAAATACTTAATTTTAGCGTTAGGCAAATCACAAGCAGCACCCAGATGACACTGGCGTAACTATGGTTTGCTGCTTCATTTAAGAAAATGAATGTGCTCTAATTTGCAGCATATATTTAATTTGGCAACCAACACTTTCATTGACACAAAATAGCCAATTGTAGGATATTAGTTAATGGAGGTGATATTGTCATTACCTTCTTTAGTTGTAGTTAATGCACTGAAATCAGAGCACAATTCTGCCAGGTGTTGCACAGACAGCTTGAAGCCTTTTTTACAGACACATGCTGCTCCTTTATTTACAAGGAGAAAGTTAACACCCACCCCACACCCACACACACCCCGTTAGGGGTTTTCCCTTTGGGTCCTTGCCTTGGGCTGCAGGAAACAAACTCCCTTGTCATGCATTATGAAAGCCGTAGTTAGGCTCCTGCTGAAGCCAGGAGGATTTTGTCTCCATCCTTACAGCTGAGTCAGAAGAAAGGCAGGATCAGGCTGGTAATTTGCAATTGAACAGCTGACTTAATTGGGTTGGTAAAACAAGAAACCTCGATGTGTAGCAGTGTAGAAAGATTGATAAGCGGGAGACGTGCTTTGTGTTAAAGTGTGACCACAGGCCAGACGCTTCCAAAGCATCAACAAATCTCAAAATTTTGTCTGTGTTTCCCGAAATGCCTTGACATGCTTAATGAGGCTTCATAGCTTCATCCAATGATGGCGGTAAAGAAGCCACAAGTGCCAGCGCTGCCTGTTTCAGCTGTGCAGCCAGGACCTTGGCTCTTCCCCTGAAAGCCTGGACAGCTGGCCTCTGCCCTGCTTTTGGGCTGATGGGGTGGAGGGCAGGCTGGGCTGGGCTGGGTCACCTGCATGCCTTGTTGTCTGAGGTGACCAAGATAAGGAGTGATTTTTTTAATGTGAGCTGTGCATCATTCTGCATTTTGATCGCTTTGTGTTTTTGTCTGCAGTCCCCACCCAAAGGTGCCACCATCCCCTATCGTCCCAAACCTGCCTCTGCACCTATCATTTTTGCAGGTGGCCAGGTAAGAGCAGACACCATTTTGGCTTCAGCTGGAAACCACACCGTCTTGGCCCAACCTCAGCCAGCGCCTGTTAGTTTTCAACTTTTACTCTTTTTGCCTGGTATAGTATTGATGTGCTTTGTCTACTCTGTGTGCTTACAGTTTGCGGGAAAGAACACTGCATTGCAAACTTGATGTAAAATTGTGATGACTGGTATTTTACCGAGATGTAAAATTAACTTCTGTAATTAAGAAAAGTTTGCCCAAACTGAGAGGTGTCCAAATCAAGTGCTCCCTGAGTGGGACAAAACTGCTTATTGTAGAGGTTGGGTTTTTTTTTCACTCTTAACTTGCAGCTCCACTAGCAGTGTGAGCAGTTTTGTCAGTTTTCAGAGATGATCAAACAGCAGTTGTGTCTGACAGGCCCTTGTAATGACCTCTCTCTGAATTTTTGTCTCAGAGTTTTACCTTCTACTCTGAAACAATATGGTCGGATGTATATGCAGATTTTCATAGTCTGGATGTAGTAGCTTTCAGTTCCTGGTAAGCCTACCACCCTTAGTTGTCTTAAAACAAGAAACGTGCTTCCTTAGTGACCAAAGCTGAATTGAAATTTAAAATAATTTTCCAGAAATTGGTCTATGGCTGAAAGTTCAGAATAATTTACTCCACACATATATAAGTTTACACTGCAGTGCTTTCCTTTAAGAGATATGTGTGTATATATGAGGCAGCCCATGTTACGAGTATTGTAATTGCCATCGCTTTCAGACTGTCTCTGTATAAGATTACTCAAAAGTATTGAAACTGTTTGCTAGAGTGCTCTGAGCAGTTTGTGTAAATAATTGAAAGTGTCCTATTTTAAGGCCTAATAGCTCTTTGTCATCTTCAGTTTTATCAGTTAAAAAAACGTTCTCACTTTTCTAATGCAACCTTGTTGATGTGAGAAAGTGTGTCAGGCACTTTCTGTGTGCTTTGAATTTCTGTTCTTGACTAAGCAGACCTTTTAAGAAAAAGCTTAAGGTGTGTTTGGACGTCAGTATAGAAAGACACTTCAACCAAGTTTCATAAGTAGAAATTAAACTGAAAATAAAATTCAGTCAGCAGTGTTAATTCCATCCAGCCTTTTGGCTATGTTATCATAAATTATTTTTCCATTCTAAATTGCAGCATGGCCATCTTTAAAGGTTTTGGGTTGTTTAATGCTTGCATATCAAGCAACACTAGCAAACTCAAATTTCTTGTTTTCCTTAACAAGTTGGGGGGGTCTGCTTTAAGTATTACTTTTAATTCTCTTGTGCTTCTTCGATACCGTATTGCATCTCACAACTGAAAGGAAGATGAACATTGCCTTGCCCTGCTCTGCCCCTTACCTACATTTAGCCTATGCAGTGGTTAAAAAAAAAAAATACAGTATTCCTGCCTGGTAGAAACAAATTGGACATTTCTACTCACTGTGCTACATTGCTGTCTAGGTGGGTACTCACAGGGTACAGCTTTGCTTTATGTCTTATATCAGTTTTGTGGTTTAAAGTGAGGAAGATTTGTAGACCAGATCATTCCTGCTGTTACTTATGTCAGTAGGAAAGTTGCCCTTGACTTTGATGAAAGCTGACCCATAGCTCATGCCCTTAGTGAAATGTTACAGTACAGATGTCTCAGTAGCCTCTACAAGGCTTGTGCTTGCTATGCTTCAGCCACAGAAGGACACGGTTCCTCTGCCAAGGGGTAAAGCAGTCAAAGACAGTTTTTCTCAACCTAATCAATTGAATGACTTTTTGGGAGCCTAAAAACCAAGGAGCTTTTTTTTTTTTTTTTACTGGGAAAGAAAATTTAAGACCCATCTTGTCCACGATGTCTTAAGATGTTCCCTCAGCTGGGTTTGAAGTAAAGCCAAGATCAGAAAGGACACTCGTGATCCAGCACGAGAGTCAGAGACCAAAGCATGGTTTCCAAACCCAGTTTGCTCACCTAAGCCCCTGCTCAGCACCGTTTCCAGCTATAACCCCTCTGAGGCTGCTCCTGTGCCTGGCTACACACAGAGCCCCCATTCAGCAAAGCAGTGTAACATCTCCTTAAGGTTGTCCTCATTTAGTAAAACACTGAAACACACGGTTTGCTTGATTGATTATGTGCTTGCTTAAGACCCACTGATGGCAGTGATCACCTGGTTTGGTGGTCTGGAACCTTTTTTTGTTATTTACAAACTGTCAGCAATAGCCATCCCCCACAAGATGCACGTGCGTATGGTTGCCCATGAGCATCCTATTGAGCCTGGTCACACGTACTTCTGCCTGAAAACTGCTCTTGTGCATGTTTGCCTGACTGTGGCCTTGCTTTGTAACTGATTTAAAAAGTAAATGAAATGTTTCTTCTCCAGAAGGGAAATTCTGCTGCAGAAATGTGCATCAAGCAGTTGAGGCATTAAAGGTTTTAATATCTGAACTCCATTAAATTAATTGTTTTATCATTTGCAGGATTCATTACTTTCTAAGAGGCCTTTTGTCAAATAAGCATTTTGCAAACTAAGCTAATCAGCCCTGTTCCTGTTTATAATTCTCGCACTACAAATATTTATACTTTATAATTTGTCCTTCTGCTTTCCTGCCTAAGCACAAACACATTAATATTTTTCTGACATGCCGTTACTTTCAGAAAAGCCCTACAGAATATAATAGAAAATTATAAATTCTCTGTAGGTTTTTTTTGTAGGCCATTACAGAGAGTTGAACAGAGCCAGGCTGTGCTCACTGGTGCCAGGCACGCCACCATATCCCTTCTCGCTCATGTGCTTCTTTTGCCTCCCCCACCTACCCCCGGTACTGCTAGAAGAGATACCAGAAACTGTACCCCTTGCGTTGCTCTGGTGGTGCAGAGGCTAGATTTGGAGGGAGGCTATTTGGCTTCTTGTGGAAGATAAGACCACCACGCCGGGGGTCTCCATCATGCTCCTATCTCCAAACTGGCATCCTGGGCCCGTGCCCAGGCACTGCAGGACAGGCTGCCGTCCAGCACATGTGCTCATGTACCTGCTGGCATGGCAGCCTGGGGCACCAGCCCCGCGGGGTGTACATGTTTGCTGGCATTTAACATCTGTGGCTGCTGGTAGCCAGACGAGGTGGCTCAGAGCCGGCTGGCATGTATCCTCCTCAACTCCCGCAGTGTCCCCAGCTCTGCTCCCGGCAGGTCATCAGAGCTCAGGCAGCGGCACTTGGCATCCCCTGCTTGCAAGAGGCGCATGGGCAGCCTGACGGACATTTCCATACCATACCAAGCATTATCAAGAAGCACAAGACAATTAAGCTTCTCTCAGTATTTACCCAAGGAGCCATGAGGAGCTTTTCTGATGAGAACAGAAACATTTCTTGTCCCACCTGACTGACCTGTGTCTCAACTGTGCTTGTTGTTTCCAGGCATTCACGATTCAGGGGCAGTATGCCATCCCTCATCCAGACGTGAGTCCAGCACATGTAAATTACTCCCTTTTTCTTCCTCTCCCTCTTATTTGTTCCGGGCAACATTTGCTTTCTACAGTTAACAATAAAGACACGGCCTAAGGACACCTTTCCTGAACAACATACTGTGTAGCCAAGTTAGCTCAGCTGCATCTCTTGCCTTGCATAATAATTGCTAGAAAGTACAATGGCCCAGGAACAAATGACAGTTATCTTGGTCTTTTTTGCATGTGATATATTTGAGTTCTTTTAATATGTAATTCTACAGTAATTAGTAAATATTAACAATAGCCATTACATGTAATAACAGTAGAGATGTCATTTATAACCAGTTTAGGGTTTTTGTTTTTCTCTACGGTAGATTAGAATGAACGATTAAACCTTTTTTTTTTTTCCAATATAATTTTAATTAATCCAGTTTTAGAACATGTAAGATGGTTTCTCTGCTCTGGAATAATTCCATTTGATTGGTTAGTTCTAATTTCCCATCCTGCCCTGCAGTTGACCAAGCTTCACCAGTTGGCTATGCAGCATCCCCCCTTTACTCCCCTTGGGCAGACCACCCCTGGTTTCCCTGGTACGTACCCATGACCCCCTGGGGATGTCCTTCTTCTTAACAGCTTTGTTTCCCATGGTCATTACATCATTTTAATAATAAATGTGGTCAATGACCAGCAATCCTTCTGTTTTTATATATTAATCTCTCTTCTTCCCCCCCATACCTCTGTTACCGTTCCTTTCATTACTAAAACATGCTTTGTTTGTTACATTTATTAATCAAAACCGCTTCATTTGTGCCACTGGCTAAAAGCCCTGAATTTCTTTTGTTCAGTCCTTGTAAAGTTATTATGGACCATACAGTATGTACCAGTTGGTCTCGAGTGAAGTACTTGGGAGCGCATCTTGTCACATTGCCAGTTTGATAACGTGGTTCAGAAAGAAGCAAACATAGGAAAACAGTATGTTATCATGGCACAGAAATACTGTTTAAAAACATTACGGCACGCTGAAACTCAAATTCCTTGCAGACCTAAATGTCTTAAGAACATCTGTGATTGTCACTGCTGGGACAAGTGCCTCTCTTCCTACTAGATGTGCAGATATAGCTACAAAATGCAATGGAAATTTAGCTAAATTAGGAACCGTGATTTTGGTCCATACCTGTTAAAGCTGAAGTTAAATTCCTGATTCAAGAGTGAGAAGTCTTTTAACCCTGCAATAACTCATTTTTACTGTACTTCACTACATACATGCTTGGCATCTCAAAACTTCGTAAAGTTTGGTACATGCTTTCTATGGCAAATAAAGTACTGGTACATGCTTTCTATGGCAAATAACATTTTATCACATACATCAAATTCTGTGAGCAACTTGATTGCTTTATATTCAATGTAAAATAAGCATATGCAACTCTGAATGTAAACATAAGTAAAAGGTGAGTAACTTTTTTGTAAGTGCATTTCTTTTCCATCTTTTCTAGTTGGAAATGACTATTTTTGGCACATCTTTACAGATAATAATAAACACCAAAAAAAGAGAAAAGGAGAGAAAGAGGCATGATGTCCAAAACACACTTTTGTTTCTTCATGATGTATCTGATAAAATGTCTACGAGTAATACTAAATTGCCTTTCCTAGCTTTATATTTTCCTTATTGTTGTCATTAACATGCTGCTCCTTAATTTTTTCCTGTTTATATTTGCAAGATGTACATTTCTGCAATGTTACTGTGAGTTAGAGCAGTAATTCCATTTTTCCTGAGCATTTTCCTTTTGTCCACCCAATTTACAAACAAATGTATGCGGCTTAGAGTATTTTGTACATTTCCCTTTAAATATTACCTTTCCCAACATTTCTTCAGCAACTAATCCCCCATATAATTTCCAAATTTTCCTAGGTTAATTTCCTCATCCTTATTTTAATATATTAATTTTTCTGTTTCATATCTATGTATTTTGCTAATTGTTCATTTGACTTCCACTTTCATTTTCTGTATTCTAGAACTCCTGGCAGACAGGTCAAATTTCAGCTCTTCATTAATTGCTCAAATAATGTGTTTAAAAAAACTTCAGAGACTATTTTTAGGGGAAACCCTTCATTTTCTAGAAGCTTTTTATGACCTTGTGAAATCTCATGTGACATTTGTTGCTTTGGTGGGTTAAAGGTTAATTAAAATAAGACTAATTTAAAATTAGTCCAGCCCTCTGAGTTTTGCATCTCTTGCTTTCTTTTCTGTTTCACTAGCAGTTCTCTGTTTTTCTTTGCTACTCTCTTCTTTTTTTTTCCCCCTTCTTTCTGTATCTTTCCTTCTTTAAAATATCATTTGTTGTGTCTTGCCCTTCTTGCAAACAACTGGCGTAACATTCTCCCTCTGTCCCCTGAATAGGACTGGATGCCACTACTCCAACCAGTTCCCATGAACTTACTATTCCCAATGATGTAAGTGGACCAATAGTCAGTATAACTTTCTCTTCTCTCGCTCCTCTGCCACTGGAGGGGAAACCTCTCGGTTTTGCCTGATTTATAAACACTAGTGCCCAGAATAAACTGTACCGCATTTAGTCTGCTGGGGAGGGGGGATTAGGGGTTAGTGACATGGTGGACAGAAGCAGCAGAAGTGGCTGTCCCCTCTCGTGTCAGGTCTCCAGCGATGCTGGTTTAGTTGTGTGACGGTGCCAGTGCTGCAGTGCTTCACCAGCTTCATTAAAGCCTGGGTGCCTGCTGCTTACAGTGGTCTTAGATGAGTTATCAAAATTCATCTCTCGGATGGCACAAGCACAGATGGTCTCAGCACAAAGACTATAGCAGGTGAAAAATGTGCAGCCCTGTATGCCCTGTGTTGGGCTGGTGTCCTCCGTGCCAAGGCATGGAAGGTTTGCACAGCAACAGCTTCTGCCATGCTCATCTCCGCTGCACCCCGCACTTACCTGAGACAGCATTTTTCACGAGAAAAAAAGCCACCGGTTACATAAAGGTGCAATATAAGGGTTTATTTGAAAAACAAGGGCAGAAAACATTGCTGCTCCAGCAACTCTGGACCAGCTGTGATTGACAGACCCCGTCTCCATGGGCAATGTGGCGCTGAATCTTAAAACAGCTACTCAAAATGCCCAACTGATACAGCGCATGTCATATAAAAATGCCTTCTGGTTTTATTCACTTTCTTTGCAAACAGGGTTTTTTTTTTCAGTTTTCATTTCAAATGAGTCACTTGGAAAATGTAAGACTTCCCCTCCAGTAAAGAAAGCTTTCAAGCATGAAGTGAGATCACAAATAGCAATTATATTACACAATATTGTAAGTATTCCTTAAGTAAGCCCCATTAAACTCAGTGGCAATGATTTACAGTAAGAAAAAAATACAGAATAACACAAAGAAGTGAAGGTGTGAGTGCTGTGATTTCGTAAGATGCCCTGCTGATGTTTCAGTACCTGCTTTACAACCCAATTTATTGTTTATTGAGAATTTTATAGGAGCACCGTGTTTATCCCTACAGTGCAAGTTTTTTAATCTCGCTTTCAGGCAGATGTTGTTCTTGCCATCAGTGATATAAATCCAAGGTCAATCTTCTGACTTCACTTCTTTCGGAGTTCATAGCAGAGCAAGATGGGGAGCAAGTTGGCCTTGTGCCCTGTAGTGCAATAGAAAATTAAAAAACCCCAACAGTTTTTCATCCAGGAGGTGTGAAATGCTCCAGTTCAGCACTGTCCTCTGAAAATCAAACACACATCCATGCATTGTTTCTAATAGATTTTCCTGGCCACGCAACACATGTCTTGCCGTTGTTGCTAAAGGAGTGAAAATGAGGCCAAAATGGGTTTAGGCAAGAAACAGCCTGCAGGGGCTCTACAGATGGTGAAAGGGAGTTCTGGTGTTCATATGGTGTCAAGGTGTATATTAAAGGAACAAAAGGCATGGGGCGGGGGGGTGGGGTGCGGAGGGGGCTGTCACACCCAGTGCTGCAGCGCTGGCACAGAGGGGTGGAAGGGCTCTCATGTCCTGTCGGGCGTCCGGGCCTGCTTGGGAATTTTGCAGGGCGAAAAACAGTTTCCCTGTGAATTTCCCATGGCATTCATTGTCTGTGCACCGGGCTGTCAGCAGTGCCCTGCCAGGCTGTCTTGGGTTGCAGTAGCAAGAGGGAACCGTCCCTGGGGTCTCCCAGCATAACCATGCGTACTAGTGTCCTGTGGCCCCATCACTGCTGCAGCAAGGCTGCGCTCCAGGCAACTCAGTGCCAAAAATGAGGAGATGAGGGAGACAGAGAGACACGGGGCAGAGAAGGAGTCAGGTGAGGAGGCACTGGCACCCGCGTTTGTGTGTGCTGTAAGTCAGGTGCTGTGCACAGAGGGTGGTCAGGGCAGGAGAGGCAAGAGCAGCTGTGCAGCAAAGCCTGCATGGGTAATTTGACTGCACTTTCCAATAAGCATCCTCTGGTCCTGGTTTTGACAGGCAGTCATTGCGGCATGGCAATTATTTATCTGGTTGAAGGTGAAGGAAGGTGCAGGCAGCCATCCCCTGCCTGCCCCGACTCCAGGGATCATCCCCTGTGCTGCCTGAGTCCCCCGGCTCTATTATTGCACATGCTTACACATGCAAAAGTCCAGCACTCATGAGAAGAGCATGAAACTTGCAAATATCTACATGCTCTGCAGCTACCAGTGTATACCTACATGTGCTACACTTGTTTTTTAAAACCAAGATAATGATAAGCACATAAAGCTGAAACCTCAGTAAGAATCTGAGGGGGCAAAATCAGATATGAAGAGAATAAGGAGCTCAGACTTTAGCCTAGTCTACAGAAAGTAGATATTAATAGCCGTTTACAATTTGCATAGCTTCGTATTAAAATAAATTTTCTTCACTCCCTTTGGTATAAAGTCAGTGAAAAAAATTTTTTCCCCTGTTATTAATAATTCTTGTAGCAACTTCATGCTGCTTTCTTCATACAGTATGATGATAATTGCAAGTAACCTGTTGCTCAATAAAAAAGAGATACAAGAGAACAAAGAAATGTGTTTTACAGAAAGTTGTTTTCCCCGTGCTAAAAGCCGAGACTTCCTCTCTAAATAATGAGTTCAGAAGGTTTGCCTTTCTGGGTTTTCTCATAACTTCTGGGTGAGCGAGCAGAAAGAACATTTCTCCAGATCCCTCTCAGAAGTCACTTTGGTTTTTATCTAGTAGCTCCTCTTCCTCATCAAAACCTTTTATGGGGCATTTGGTCGCCTTTCTTTCCTTGCTGGGATCTTGTCTGGCCTTCTTCTGCTGCCTAAGTTACACAGTATAAGAGTCTTTCACATAAATCCCAGAATAAAGTGGTGTTAACAGTGGCACGTCCTCAAGGGCCCGGACAGGATGGTATTCCTGCATGTGGCTAGATGGGCACAGAGATCAGATTTCTTAAGATTTGATGCTCCAATCCCTAAAAATTTCCATTGAGAGTGAATAATTAATAATAATAGTAGTAGCAGTAGTAGTAATAATAATAATAATAATCCTTAATGAAAATATGCATATTTTGCACATACATGGGAGAGACAGGCAGAGGCAAGTAACAGGAAAACAATTACCCCTCAGAAATCACCAGGAACATTTTGAGAAAGCTATAAATCTGATCCATACTCCATGGAAACAGAAATGTCGATCCATCCAAGTTGGAAATGGCCTACTGAAGAACCGCCTTTATTTCCCCATGGAGCCAGAAGTACTTCCCTGCAAATGATGGAGAGGGGCCCACATGTGCAAAATACTCTTGGAGCAGCCCACAGTGAAATCCAGTGTCAACTCCATGTGATGCTCCAAGGACATCTGCATGGCACTGCCTCTTCCACAAGCGGTGACTGTGGTGACTGAGCTCTCATCTTTGGAGGTCTCCAATCCATCACCTGAGGTGGGGAGAATTGATACAAGCCCTTAAGGGGAATACAAGGGTGGTGTCCAACTCTGGCTGTGACTTCCAGCAAGGCCACCCGCCACCTACACGTTAACAGGAAAAGTGCACCTCACCCTCCCTACAGCCCTTTCCCAGAAAAGTCCTGAGAACAAGTGCCATTCTCTTATAAAACTAAGCTGCTGGCTAGGTCCATCCTGGCTCAGAAACTTTCCAGTTGTATGAGAGGGTTTAAAAGCAATGGTTAGGTGACGTTTTCATAATCCACACAGGACATGCTAGAAAAGGTCCTGCAGTAGTGTAAATCAAAGCACTTCTACTGAAGGCAAGGGACCTGTGGATTCAAGCTCAATAAATTTACCTTACTGCTGAGAGCCTCCCATGTGATAGAGAAATAATGCCCAGAGCAAAAATACAGAATTAACCAGATCCTGTCAATTACAATGTTTAAGGGGATGTGTTATCAAAAAAAACCAACTTTTTTTTTATGTTTGCACATGGCCTGATTTTTGTCTCCCCTTAATCCAAGAAAATGGCATTTGATTCCTCCAGTAGACTTGTCCAGATGAGCTCAAGAATCAGTAGAAAAATTTTGCAGAGTTAATATTCATCAGAAGCAAAGTGAGACCATTTGTGGGACAAGGTACTATTTATCATTAAAAGTAATTCCCCCCAAAACTATCTACTGCTCACTTTAGGGAACAGGATGGGAACTGATGTTGGGTCCTCAATAAACTGAAATACACACAAATCTGCAGGGGGTTACAAAACAAGTAATAAGGCAGCTCGTTTCTGAACATGTTTTCTTATTTTTCTACATGCCTTCTTGCAAGGCCTGTGAAACCGTTATAGTCCAGATTTTGTATTATCCTGGCAAGGGAAATGAAGTTTGTTTTATTATTATTATTATTATTATTATTATTATTATTATTATTATTATTTTTAGTAGTAGTAGTAGTAGTATTGAGGCACAGCGTATTTATGCATCTTTTTCCAGGCCCTGCAGTAAGTCTGTAAAGAACTGTAATCATACCTCAGGACATTATTTCTCCCTATAGAGTACTAAATAAAAAATACCGAAAAAAACCCAATCCAAACCTGGAACTAAGAAAGCTTGTGTCTTTGTGAAAAGAGCCTCTTTCACGATGAGCACCTGCTTGCTCAGCTAATGCAGAGGCTTTGCAGAGCCAATGGACTTACTCTGGGTTGGCGGCAGGGAACCAAGAGGAACCACGTATACTTGTGGACAGGTATGGTCAACCCCTCTGCCCCAGGCAGCAGATACCAAGTTGCAGAGGCTACTTCCTTGGCCCTTTTTACCAGCACTACATTCATTGTAAGAAAACAATCTGACTTTTTTACCAGTATTTAAAAAGAACGTAAGCTCCATGCCACCTCCGTGACAAGCAATACTCTGCAGCATTGGACTTGTATAATAAAGCAAAAACTGAAAGTCTGATTGCTGCACAGAAATAATGCAATGTGATGGACATGGAGGAACAAATCTGGAGGAAAAACCCAGCAGAAAGCTGTTATTATTTAGCTGTCAGTGACTTTAGCATTGTGGGAAGTATAGATATATATATTTTTAGCATTATGGGGAAGAAAAAAAAAAAAAGGGAGAGAGGGACCTGAGCCAGATGTGGGATAGTATATTGGGAGAAACTATCAGCATCAAGAGTTTGGGGCAGGAGGAATCACAGTGGACCTTCCAGTTCCACCCTTTAAGAGTCCAGACTTCTGATTCAGTCCTGTTTACACTAGTACCAGCAGAACTATACCGAAGGACAGAGTAAACCTAGAAAAGAGCAAAAAGCAGAATCCATGTTTTAGGGTTAGTTTGGGTGTTTTTTTGGCATGAGGAGAAATGACGTGCACTGAGGTAAGGCAAGGCACATTGGAAGCAACATAGAGAAAGTGAAAAGGGAACAGTTTTTCCCTGGTGTTCACAGTCCAAAAAGGAGGGGACGTCAGCTGATATTTCGAGATGTCCGGACAAATGGTGATGCTTACACACAGCACAAAGGCAAGCTCCGCAGGTCACTGCTGTGGCCCTTCTTGAGCGGCAGCAGGAGAAATGAGCTCAAAAAGAAATTGTCAGACATATGGACTATTGAGCTTAAAGGCAGATACCAGCTGCTGCTCGGGTAGTCTGTAAGCCTTAGGTAGAATTCTGGGATACCAGTGGAAACTGTTTTATACTTCACACTGGTTTTATCCTTGTTTTTCTAAGTGTATGCTACTGCTGCAGCCAGAGACAGGCTGCTGGGCTAGGTGCGCATCTGATCTGAGCTGTTCTGCTCAAGTCTTGAAAGAGTTAAAATATGTATGCATATACACACATATCATGTGTGTATATGTGCGTATGTGTATATTATACGCATATATATTTACAGTATATGTATTATACTATAGCACATAGTAGGCTTGGTATAGTCTATAGTATGCTTGGCTCCTCTCTCACATGGGCCAGCTTTATCACTTGTTTTCTGGAGAATTTCCTCTTGATTTAATCCGTGAGATTAAGGCTCACTGTGTTTTGAGCAAGCAGGTGAGCATCAAAAATAATGCAGCACCTAAAGTTCTTGAAGACAGCTATATATTTACCGTCTCCACATTCCTTAGCTCCATCTGCTGAGCTCGGAAAAGCAGCAAATTCGTATCGGTGAAACGAAACAGCATTGCATGCAAGGTAGCACCGTTCAAAGTCTGGGGAAGCTTGCTTTTGTGGTGAGGGACTTCCGTGGGACTAAATTATGCATAGCCTGCCAAATCATGTGAAACAGCCAGCTACAGAATGATGGGGGGGCAGCTGACAGCATTAGAAAGTTCAGTCTTGAAAAGAGATATGTGTTTGGGTGCAGTTTGACATGATATTCATGTCAAAGCAAGGCAGGGCAAGTGTTTTATGTAAAAGCAAATGTCCATGGCCTGACTGACCAAAGCTTTGTAGATGAAAACCAGTCCCTTGAGCTTCTTCCAGAACCCATCAGCTCTTAAATATTCAGATACTGCACGAATTTCAGCGTAAGTATGCATAATGGGAAAGGCACAGTGAGACAGCCTAAGCACCCCAGCACTACTGTCCTTCCCGCATAGCAAATGGAGAAGCGTATTCTGTGTGAGCTGTAGGTTGTGTCACGAATGGACAAGGGTGTACTGTGTGAGCTATGGACTGTGTCACAGCGTGCAGAGCATCTTCAAGCAGCCCATTGTGATGGCAAAAATGGATGACTCTGAAGAGCTTCAGACCAAAGGTTACTGAACCTCTCTTCCAGATGCTTGCAGCACCAATATCCTTGACCAGTCTGGACTGAATCCTCGCTACCTAACTCAGAGTCAGCTAGGAGACTGCAAATGCTTTGTACTGATGCACCTGGGCTACAAACCTTGTTGGAGGACCCCCAGCACATATAAGTGGCAGCCTCCTGAGTGCCCCACAAGTGCTTTCTCCACCAGTGCTCTGGGCTGCCCCACCTTCACTACCTGCAGACCATGGAGGGCAGACAGGCGTAGGGAGCAGATGCTTCAGGATCCCTGTCCTGCTATCTGCCATATATGCAGGCCTGTTCGTGTGTGCACAGAGACAGGCTGGAGGCTTCTTGGTGAGGTTCACATAGGTTGTCTGCGCTGGCATGTGCAGCCACACACTAAGCCAGGACCTTGGGATAAGGCCAGGGAGCTCAAGGCCCTCCTGTCTGAACAGAATGGGAAATCCTGCGTACATTTCCTGAAACCCCACGATGGGTGCTCCTCCTGTGCTTGGTCTCTGTTTTGGCTACCCATGTACCCGCTTTGGCTTTCTGCTTGTCCCTGACCATGAAACAAGGATTACAGGGTGGGCGGGGGTTTCTTCTTTTGACGAAATGGACAATGTGGATCTGTTTCTGGCAAGATACTCCCAAGTGCTACAGCACCAGGAAGGGTAACACATCAGGGCCTGTAGCAGCGGGAAGGGTGGGAGCAGAAGGCAGTCTCTGCATCTTGCCACGGCCTTCTGTCAGACTGGCAGCACCATTCCAGTGTCAACAGACCTGTAGAGCAAAGTTTCCATTTTCTACCCGTTCTGGCCATTGCTAAGCTTCTCAGCATTCATCCTTCCTTAACACGAAACAAAAGTCCTCCTCCTCATCCTTAAAGAATCCAAAACATCTCAGCCTCTGCTGCTGGCTTGGTGCCCGCTTGCTCCTGGGGCTCCAGGTGCTGGATGAGCAGCACCCCAGCACAGCTGTCACACTGCCTTACCCAGCTGCAGCAGTTACCTGCGCTGCTAAACACCTTCTCGAGGTCTTGCACACAGCTTCCGAAAGCTTGTAACTCCACCAAGAGCATTTAAACAACCTCTAAAACACTGTTAATTGAAGATGACAACGCAATTTTACCAAAAAAACCGGAGGGAATCTAGGAACACACGCACATCCACACGCCCCTGCCTCAGGCTCAGTTTTATTCACTAAACAAGGGGTTTGGTAAATTTCTGTAAAGGAACGCAGACAAATTTCAGTCTCTTCCTATGGCTGCTTCTGCCTGCAGTTGCAGATCTGTAAATCCCACTGACTTTAACAGTGCAGCACCTGGCCGGGGCGGCCCACATGTGCCCAGGGCAGCCTAGGCCAGCAGCGCAGGGGACGGTGCGGAGCCGCACGGCGGCAGCTGCCGGGGCCCAGCCTGGCTGCCACTGCCATTCTTGGCTTGCTGCGGCCGCTGGCGGGTCAGGCTGGGCTGTGTTTTGTATTTGTCAGCACCATGCCACGCTGTCATTTTCTGCCACGCAAGACGGTGAAATAATCTGATACCGAGTTGATAACTATGAAGTAGCGAAACTTAATTTAGAGGTGTGCGATCATAAAGCCAATAGACTGCGCTAGTTATTCCTTCCAAACGGCACAGCAAAAATCTTTTGTTTTGATAGTGAGCTTTTCATAGCCGTGTTTTTAGCAATACTACAAATTGCAGTTAATTGGGTTTTGCTTGTGTCTGTGGCACTAATCTCAGTCTTTGTCCCGCTCCAGTTAATAGGCTGCATTATTGGCAGACAAGGCAGTAAGATAAATGAAATCAGGCAGATGTCAGGAGCGCAGATCAAGATTGCTAATGCCACAGAAGGCTCCGCAGAACGACAAGTTACAATCACAGGATCCCCAGCAAACATCAGCTTAGCACAGTACCTCATTAATGCAAGGTAAGTTTGCTTTGTAAGTGATAATGCTTCTGTGAGATTGCTCTGTCTGCTCTTCAGCAAATGTCTGTCCTGGATAGATCCAGAAAGTTGCTTCGCAGTGTCCATTTTGCATAGTATTATTCAATTCCTAATGATCTGTAAAGCCTGTATCATTAGAACCTGTGTTTGCTGTTGGTTTATATGGAAAGGAGCTTAATCTGGTGCAATTCCAGGTACACAATGAATGACACAAGCTGAAAAATCTGAATACTCACATTAGCATCCACCTAAAATGTAGGCGGATAAATCAAATGAAATGACAATCATAAATTCTTTAGAAGAAAATACTTTTCACAGACCCATTTTACTGTCCTAGATGGCAAATATAGTAAAACATTGCAAAACAGACTTGATTTACTAACTGGAAATTGCCACTCAGAGTTGATATTAAACTGACGTTTGGTTGCTAAAGAGGCACGGGATTTATTTTTTCGGAGACAGCATCACATAAGTGTAAAAAACATTCCCTAATGAGACAGGATGAGACTATCTGCTTCTCTGCTTCCCAGTGACAGAATTAATGAAAGCACTGGCTATTTCGCTAAGCCATTGTGATGGCTTAAGTCTTTACCAGTTTTGATATGATTATTTAGAAAACTGTTAAAATTGATACTGCCTTTACTTGCAATTACCCTGAGAAGAAAGTGCAATGGATATATTGCTGTCTCATAGATTTGCTTGTAAATGGTGGACCAAAGCAATATACTGTGGGGAAGGGGAGTATATATGGTTTTTATTGCTTTTTTTGTTTTCCTTTTTCTTCCACTCCCCACTCCCCCACTCCCCCCCAAAAAAAAACCCAAAAAAACCCAAACCCAAACCAAAAACCACCATGATATGAATCAAGCTTTGTGTTTAACTATGTTTGCTGTTAAGGTAGTAGAAAGTATGTGATTTATACAGAGGGCTGTAGTCATAGTAGGTTTACAGCTTCCTATGATCCAGCCTCCTCTCCAGCCCAGTTCTGTAGTGCACCACTGCAAGCCACTGTAAATGCCTTAACGGGGGAGAAGGACGTTCGTGCAGCTCTGTGTTACAGCAAACAAAAATACTCCTTTTTATAGTTCAGTTTGAAAGTAGTTGCCTAGGGACAAATATATTGAGGGGTGGCATTGTGAAGCCTAAGATAAGCCATTTCCAGAATCCTAAAACAACCTACAGCTCTTCTGTTTAATATTCTTTGTAGCAAATATAAGTCACTTCCATAAGCCCTGTAATCAAATAAAAATGTGTTCCCTCCTTTAACCCTTAAGGATATGTTCTTCTCTTGGTGTTCAGGGATTCCCCACACATCGAGACGAGAATAGACCCCTTCATTTTTAGTTGCACAAACACCATATGGCATGCATCTGGATCTCAGAAGATAACAATTTAAGATCTTCAAGACAGCTAAAGCATGCAAATAAATTAATGCACTTATTAATGGAGTTGCAGTGAGCTGCTCACCAGAGACAGAAACTCTAGTGAACAAACCTATGTTTGACTCACTAGAAAAGCCTGTGAACTCTTATACTTCTGTTTATTGCTGTTTAATGATTCTTTTGATGGAATGGGATATATATCTGAGGTCTTTTAACATACCTTTGCAAAGAAGAAAACTTCTCAGCATATACCATGGATACTCTTATCTATACCCTGTGAAACCAGAAACAAAATACTTTCTTCCTGTTGAATTTCTAGATAGAAGTCATTTGTTACCATCATCTACAATAAACCATCATATATTATTATGTACCATGTGTTGAAACTGTATTTAGATGAAGTGACTTCATTTGTAAATGAAGACTCTTAAAGTAATGTATAATAAATTAAGCTCTAAGGTAACATAGGACATTAAGGTGACTTTTTCATTTTAAGAAGTGACACTGTTCCTGATTTCTTCTTTCACAAGAGAAACTCCTGTCCAGTTAGGTGCCAACACAGCAGCAGTGCTAGTTCGCAGTCACACTGGAGGAAGAACTGAGAAACTTTCAGCCACCAGGGAGGTCTGCTGTAGCTGGGGTTAAGGTGCTCAGGCAGGTTTCTGAGAGGCAGAGCTAGGCTGCTGCTGCCTGCGCACACTGGAACCGATTTCAGTGTCTGTCAGACCTAAACCTGCCACAAGTACTGCTGTCTCTTTTATAGATGTTGGCATGAAATAAACAGTGCTGGGGAAGAGCGGAGTACAGTGCCTAGACTATAGTCTGGTATGTCAAAATAATTATAATGAATAAAAGCCATATAAGCATTCAGGGTAAGGTGGACTTTTTCCCTCTCCCCCACAAAATACGTCATTCTCGTGAATTTGGTTTCCAGGGCCAGTATTTCTGCATAAATCAATGTCTAAAAGCAGCATAGGATGTAAAAAAATAGTACCTGTCCAGTGTCCTGAAACGTTCTGTGTGTATCTTTAAACTAGCCTCCAACCAAAGCTGCCATCTATAGAATAATTTATCAAATTGTTTTAAGACTTTTATTGTAATCTGGTGTCAAATATGTACATAACATACTCTAAATCATAGATATATAAATACATTGATACAATAAGACAGATTTAAATCTTTCTAAAGTATTGTTTTAATTCTGTATTGATTACCTGAGTGCTGACCTCTGTATGAGTAGAATGTGTCCTAGCTTGTTTGCAGAAGTGTCTTTTTTTTTTTTTCCTGTAAAATCTTCTGTCTCTTAACTTGTCTTCACTGTAGTAACTGGATTTTCATTATCCAATTCCACCTTCTAGCTTTCATTAAGAATGAACTGCAGTTTAGGTTTCCTGTGTAATATGGGACTTTGGATTATAAATGAATTGTAGCCAGAAGCACTTGCTCCTTGTTGAAGAGCAGTTTCCCAAAGGTATTTCTTTACCGCCTTTTTGACGAGAGGTTCATTCACAGAGCTAACAGCACCACCAAGCCACACTTGAGCTTTATTTCTTTCACTAGTTTGGGGTAATGCAGGATGGGGCCTTTGGTGTGTATATTCATCTAGTGTAGGTCTTCAAAGGGACAGTGTAAAATTGGCACCGTGAAATTTTGTATGAAGGCTGCCTCATCCACTTTCATATCCAACTTTGTTGCATCTACAATTGGTTTGGGAAACTGCCGTTGTCACAGGGCAGCCAATAGCTAACCTGACATACTTTTACCTTATGTGTCACCATCAGTAATAAATGTGAAGCAGGGCAAATTATTGCTTTAATTGTACCTGTGTGAGTACATGAGAGCACCAGGGAGTTTGAGTGGCTGCTACCAACACCAGTGTTTAACCTGTGGGATCTATTCTTCCTGCTAGTGCAGGAAAAAGCTCACACTTGAATACCCCCTGTGTCAGTAAGGATTTTTTTGTTCTTGTTAAATGCAAGGCAGGCAAATTCAGAGTCACTGAAACACCAAGTCCTACATTATCTTTCTATATGCCTCCCTCCCAGAATAATACTGATTTAGAAATACAAAAAAAATCCAGTAATATAATCTGCATAAACTGAATTTCTCAAAACCTACTAAGGTATCACCATGCAACTCCAACACGCCAAGTCGAGGATATACCCTGGAGTTGCATTCACTGATTCAGTATTATTGACGTAAACCCCGCTGCGCAAGTACATTGCAAGTAGCAAGTAGCACAGCTGACAGCACAAGGATGCTCTTCCCTCTGCAAAGGACTACTCAGCTGTGAGGTTAGAAAAATTCTGAACTGCTCATCCATGGGGACAGATAAACACCACAGGGTAGGAAAACCAAAGCTTTACCTCCCACAAACGGGTCTGCATTTCATGCACTCACCCTCCTCCCCTCCCACGTCCTCAGAGAAGATGTGCGCCTTCTAACTTCCCAGCAAAAGCCACCAAGGAGTTAATACTCCAAAAGCCCTCTTTCTTTTGTGGGGAAGAGAGGACCTGCTGCTCAAGTGTTCCTCCCAAGCTCAGACCCACTTCAGGTATCCTTTAGACTCACCATCAGCAGCACTGCTTTGGGAGGCTTTAATCCAGCATCCCCATCCCCTATACAGCACTGGTCAAGCACTTGCATCCTTGCCCTTGCGCAATGCAGCCAGGCCTTCTGGCCCTTGCCTTTCTCTGGCCATAAATAATAGACCAGGGGCTGTTACTCTCAAAACTGCATGTAAGTCTAAGTTGAGGAAAAGTAAGGCTCTTCCAGCCCCAGAGCTGGGCTACCATGCTCCCCTTCCAACCTCTAGCCTGGCGACAGCTGGTCTCTTAAGTCTGCACACCCAGCCCCTGGCACCATCAGCAACCAGCACAAATGCTGTGCTGGGAAGCTTCCCCAGGCCTGATGGGATTTGTGAGAAAGTGGTAGGTCCTGCCAGACAGGTCCTCTGCATGGCCGGCCGGCTGCTCACTGGCACGCCACGCTGGGAGGGAGAAGCTGGAGCAGCTCCTCAGCTCACTTCCACAGAAAGCTCAGGAGCCTGGCAAGTAATTACTGAAAAAAAACCCAAACTTAGAATTAATGCACATGTGACTGCAGCTAGCGAAGATTTTCTCACCCGTAGTCCTATTTGTTTGATAGGCTTCCCTGTCTCCCAGCTGGTCACACGTGCAGTGCACCCTTGAAATTAGGATTTAGGTTGTCCGCTGACCCAAAAGCCAGCGTACAAGCTGCAACAGATGGCAAGGGGAGGAATTATCTAGGTCAGGGGTCCTCAAACTACGGCCCACGGGCTGGATACAGCCCCCCAGGGTCCTCAGTCCGGCCCCCGGTATTTACAGACCCCCCCGCCGGGGGTTGGGGGGGGAACCCAGCAGCCGCAGATGGCTGCCTGGCACTGCATCCATGCGCCGGCCCCCTGGTTAAACAGTCCGAGGACCCCTGCTCTAGGTAAACATTTTGCCATCTGAAAAAAACCCCGTATTTTTGGAACGACTGTATTTTAATGTCTAAAAATGTAGAGAAAAGTCCGAGTGCACGGGCCAAACTCACCTCACGTGCCGATGGGTGGTTAGATTAAATTGAAGGTGGTTTGATACCTACATCCTCCAAAGAGCCTGTCATTGCCTTGGGCTCAGAGGTTGGGCTAATCTGAACTTCCCTGTGCTGGCGGGGCCTGTCTGACAATGTGTGTGTTGTATCCATGCAGTACCTTGTCTGTTAGCGGGTAAGCTCTTTTATGTTCACTGTAACCACTGCCACAAGCTCAGAAAGGATGCCACTGCTGTGGAAGCCGGGGTGTATTTCAGTTTACCTTTTTTACTAATTTCCTTATAATCAGATTGCATAAATATTTTGTTGTGATTTAAAAAAAAAAAAAGAAAAAAAGTCTGGGAAAAGTACAAACCGAAGTGGCTAATCAGGTTTGTTTTATATGAAAAATGCACATTGATCTCAGTGAACAAAATGAAAAACTAACTTTCTTAAAAATAAAAAAAAAAACACCAAAAATTTATGCCTTAGCTGGAAGCAGCAAATCATTGCTCAGTCTCCTCTCATCCTAGCAAAATGACAAAGGGTACTATTCATGTGACAAAATTGACCAATTGAAAAAATCAGCAAAACCCCCCGCGTCCCCCTTTCAAAAATACCGTTAATTTTGAAAAGCAAAATTCACCATACCAGTGCTGGGGAGTAAAATTCATAGTTATTTTAAGTTTTCTTTTCAGTTTCATTTTTTCCATCTTTTTGCCATTACCCACATTCCTTAATTTCTTTTTTTCATGTGTAAAATGAACTAGCAACCCCCGCAACCTTTTTTTTTTTTTGAAAGAACTTTAGAGTCTCAGTAATGTTTTCACCATCAAATCATGAAAAACCCTTTTGTTATTTCTCTTCTTTAACACATAACATGTTCCTCCTTTGACCCTCATTTTCCCTTTTTTTCTCTCTCCTCCCTCTCCCTCCCACTCGTCTGTCCCCCTCGTCCACTGATCTAATCCTGCCCTTTTGTGGTTGCTGTCCTCCCTCCCTTCATCCCTTCCTCCTCCTCCTCCTCCTCCTCCTCCCGGCCCCACCACCCTGGCTGGACCCTCCCAACCTGTTTGTTCCTCTTCCTCTCTTCGTTTGCAGCTTAGAGATGGCTAAAGTCAGCACCCAGACCGCTTCCGTCACGACCCCTGTTGACCTCAACATGAACCTCTCTCAGTCTGCCACCCCTACCTCCACCCCCACCTCCATGGCCGTGCTGGCGGCCGCCTCCGCCGTTACCGTCAGTACCCCCCCTCCCCTACCAACTCTGCCAACCACCCACTATGCCGTTCCTGTCTCCAGTCTGCTTGGCATGAAAACTGTCCCACTCCTGGCACTAAATGCCGCGGCCGCCGCGGGGGCCACGGGGAGTTTGTCCGCTTACACTGCCAAAATTCCTTCGACGAGCGGGGTTAAGAAATCTGACCGCCAGAAGTTTGCTCCATATTGAAGGGATGAGACACAATGCAAGCTTTGCCAGCTCTACCAAGAGTCTGTGGTAGATCCTAGTTACCAAGGAAACAATACGGCATCTTTTATTTTCTGTTAAATTGCTAGTGTTAACTGTTGCCAACTCAAGTCGTCTTCCGCTCTCCATAACGACTAACACCCGGGCACCACCTACCAACTAGTTCCAACAGTGGGCAGGCGCCGGCCTGGGGCTTTCGCCCCACCAGTGCCATCCCTCCGCCAGGGCCGGCCCTCCAGCAGCCCCGCAGGGCTGCCCCCACCCCAGCAAGGAGACACCTGGAGAGGAAGAAAAACATAAACGAGGCAAAATTTTGACAGCTGGTTACTCCAGCAGTGCTGCCTGGCATATAAATATACTTAAATCCATTTGAAGGGATCCCTCCAACTACAGAACATTTTTCTGTGGCAAACTGGCACCTCTGATGAATTTTTATATGGCTAGAACCTGCAAATCTGCCGCTTCTGATGATTGTTAGTGCCCCTGAAATCCCACGTAACGTGCTGGCCCCCTTGGTCATTCTGCTGCTCTCAATAGGCCTGAAGACTCCTGTCTTCTCTGCCCCAACACCTGCCTGCAAGCAGGATATAGGGGCTACAAAATACCAGAACCTCAGGTACTTCTGCATACAACAAATGAAGCTTTCTGGTCTGACCAGCTAAATTACAATTATTGGAAGACAACAATAAAAAAAATATCAGGCACCTGTGCCTTTGCACTTCATTCTTTTAAAGGGTGCAACAATTTTCCTCTGGTTTGGAAAAACATGATTTTAAGAACGCCACTTTAGGAAGGGAGAGTAGGCTTCACCTTTTACACTCAAGACATTTTACTCTCATATATACTGACAAAGTACTTACTTCTGTAAGTACTTAGTAGTAGGTACAAATCAGACATGTACAGTCTCTACTCTGGTACGCCCTCCCACATACACTTTGTTCAGCCAAAATGAACATTCTTTGTTAGGTTTCTGTATAAAATACATCCCTATGTAACTCACTGCTAATCATGCATTCAAAGGTTGCTAGCTGAACAGATAGCATCCCTTTAACAAGAACTTAACAATGTTCAGATTAACTAAACCCAGAAATCTAGTTGCAGCCAAACCAAAGACAGCTGGGTGATGTAATGGCTGGTTGCTAGCTGTTGGAACTAGTTTTTAACTGCATTTTCTGTTTGTCCATCCGCCTTCTTTTTAATTTCTGTTGCATAACTCAGTAATGCAATATTTTCCTCACCACTTCCAAATCCAGAATCCCATTAGCCCGCCATGTTCATCCACTTTGCACTCCTTGGACACAAAGCTTTAACAATTGAACTGTATTCAGTGCATTTTAATATAAACTAAAAACACAATGCAAATGCAATACTTTTTAAAACATGGTATTTCAAAGTGTGTTATTATTATTGTATAGGGCTAAGTACTATCTCAGTATTTTGTGTCATTTCTGTATTCTGTGGGCTTTTCTTCACCTTAGTACCTTTGCACTAAGTTCTGTCACTGTAACCATTTGTAGAACTGCCATTGTTACAGTTTGCACTTATCCAGAAGGGGGTTTTGGTTGGTTTTGTTGGTTTTTTTTTTTGGTTGGTTTGTTTTGGGCTTTTTTTTGTTTTGTTTGTTTGTATATAATGAAGGAAAAACTGGAAATAATGCAAGGTACCTCAGCTATTTTAAAGCTCTAGAAAACTGCTGTAAAATTGTTCTGGACTATTGTAACTGTTTCAATAACTGACACTTTAAAAAAAAACAAACCACCACTCTCTGTGTGAGAAAACTTGCCTGCATTGAAATGCTGTTCTATGCTGGTTGTACTCAAGTGTTATTTTTTTAATAGTGAGAAGATTTTTTTTTCTTTTTTTTTTTTCTCTTTGCCTTTTTTTTTTTTTTTTTCTTTTCCTCATTTTTGTTCCTACATTTTAGGCTGTCTTCAGAAGTTACTGGCCTGGGGGCTCTGTAATGTATCTCATCATGCCCTAGTGCATTAGCCACCAGACAGGACTTTTCCAAAGCCCCATGAGACAATGCTTTCTATGGACTAATCTACAGAGGAGTTTCTGCCATTTCTAACTTTCTTATTATTCTGAGACATCAAAAGAAAATACTTCCTTTACTCTTTAAGCAACTGTGCTTCCTAACTCTTGTGTTGCTTTCATTACTGTTCCAGTTTTAACACTGTTGTGGCTCATAACATAAAGCAAAGAAAACTTATTTTTGGGGGTTAATTTTCATTGATGTTCATGCTTTGGCTAATCTGTATAAAAGCATGGGCCGTTAGTGTTCTAAACCACTGTATTCAGCTAGAGACTTGACAGTAAATTAAATGAGACGTTTTTATAAATAAATTTTTTTCCTGATTTAAAAAAAAGACGTGGTAGCTTTGTGCATACAACTGTTGTGTTGTTTAAACTTTGTTCTTTGTAACCAAGTTGCTAATTTGTCATTTGAGAAACACTATTTTATGGATTGTCAAACTAAGATCATAGACAAACTGCTTGTTTTCATTAACAATTAAAGGTTTCATATTATCATGTTTAAGGTCCCAGTGCTCATTGGGAAAGAGTGTAACAACTGTGCAATACTAGCAACGTTAGAAAGTACATTAACCCATTGTCAGGGATGGTAAGTCTTTTCAGGATTAGATAAAGCCAGACTGTGTAATTAGTAGAATAAGCATTTCTGCAAAACTTTGTTCATTTTTTAACAAAGTTGCTCTTGGAGAACTTCTTGCACTGCATAGAAAAGAGAACATGGCTTCTTGCTAAAAGAAGCCACTGGTTTGCATCTCTCTTGTTTTCCCATACTGACTGTAAGATCAGACACTGGGGAAAGAAAAGCAAGAACAAAAGAACAAACTTGGGTTCCGAGTACATTATTGCTCAGACCCTTCCTATTCTCCCATTCCCAGCAGCACTGTTCAGAGAGGCTTCTAGACAACACCTTTCACCCCTCCAGGAAACTAGCCCAGCAGCTGGGAGGATGATGACAATTTGCATTAAAAAGGGTGAATGGAGAGCTGGCCCAGTGTTTCATCCTGCCCTGACACTCTGCTTGAGCCATTCAGCTCCTCCTTTCCATCTGCCAAAGTTATCTCTTCACACAGAAGAGAAAGAAAGGGGCTGGCCCTGAGGTGTTGCTGCATACAGCGCTTCTGGCTGTGCTCTGGCCCCCTCCCCTCGTAGGGCACTGGCAATACTTTTCATGTTTATTGCTTTATCCTCATGAGAAAGCATGAGGTTTTGGCAGTGCAAGCGAGTAGCATCTTTAACGACGTGAAACTAATTCTACAACCTCCATCCCTACTCTGCTAAGGTCTATACTTGTCTCCGGGTATTTAGTTTGGGTTCCCAGTTCCTCTTACTGCTCTGGCCAAGTACTCACGGGGCATATCGATATTTTTTTTCCATCGACTCTAGGGTACAGTGAGCTCCTGTGTGTCTGGGTCATGAGACTGAGCCTGGAACTATGATATGACCAAGACTTGGCAATCTGTAGAAGTCAACAGCTTCTTCAATACAGATGCAGCCACACAACTCTTGACAATAAAGGCTGCCAAGGAAGATTACAGAATGCATCACTGCATCCCAGCACTCAGGAAGCTTTACCCAATGTTGAATTAGCTATTCCAACCATTAGGTTAGAAGAACTATAGTCTGTAGTACTAACCTTGACAAAATTCTTTGTTATTATTACTTAAAATACATTTATATGACTTAAAATACATTTTAACTTCTGAGTCTTTAAAGGAGAGCTGAAGCTGCTTTCACAGCAGAGGCCTGCATACTCTTTCATTTCCTAAATGCACACTCTAAATTTCCTCAACAGCAAAAGCAATTTCTTTGGCTAGTGTAAATGAAAAAACAACAGCAACAACAATGCCAACAAAAAACGAACATTATTGCAGCTCAGCAGTAAGTAGGTCAAGGCTTTGCTCTCCCAGTAAAGCTGCTAGGCAAAGGGCAGCAGCAGCTCTGTCACATAGAGCATCTTTCACATTAACAATTCCCATATGCCTTGCAGAATTGGCTAGAAAAGACTAGGATTTAACGAAACTAGTGCAGGGGCACATCTGTGTATGGAATGAGGAGAGATAAAATAAAGACACATGGACAAAGGAAGGAAAAACCAAAGTCTCTTGTGAGAGGGCTTTTGCAAAAAATACAGGCAGGAATGCGGTAAAATCTAGGCTGAAGACTCATTTTAATTTAATTATTTTAGTTGGAAAATATTTCTGAATGAGAAGAAAAAGTTCCTGGATACTTTTAACATACAAAATGGGCAAACAAAATACAAGAAGGTACATCTGGAGGGAGAAAAAAGAAAAGTAAAAAATAATGTTATCCAAGATAGAAAACTAAACCACCCATGCCCAAAGGTAGCTAAGAGAAAGCATGCACTTGATATGAAAAGGTCACTGCCCACACAACTGTGAGTTTCCAAATGAAAGATAATAGAAGTTCTGCAGCTTTCACATCATGAAATTGGTATCAGAGTTCTGGCAAACATCTCAAATCCAAGCAGCTCTGTTGTGTTTCTCAAATGAAACAAACAGAAAGTACGAATGCTGGCTGGAATATTCAACCAGAAGGAAAACCAACAGAGGTATTCAACCACATAACCTAGTCCATTGCTAATACGCAGAGTGTTTTCTGTTCTCAGACACAGCCAGAAGGCATCTATGGGCCCCAAACCGTGTGTTTGTGCCAGTCAAGGCTCCTAGGAAGCTAACAGCATAAACCTCACTGGTTCCATGAATGTAGGCACCTGGCAAGTGCCTTGGCCTCACCAGGCTGCATGGGCAGGGAGTTTCTCTGAGATTTCACAAGACAGTCTTAAAGCATGCGCTGAACCTTCCCCACCCAAACTTGCAGAAACAGAAGCATGCCTGGTTTTTGCATTTTTAAATATCAAAGAGTATGAAAACAAGAGTGCTTGTCTGAGATGGGAGAGATACCAAAATCCAGTTTCTTCCAGAGCCTCAATCTCAGCTGAATGTATTTCAGCACTATTTATGTACTCGGAACAGGACCTTCCCCTTCTTGGGCAAGTGCCACGATTATTGAACAAGAAAGTCACATATGCATACTAATTCAATCATTTTACAGTGGCACAGCTTCTACAGGAAAGACTGAAATTTTTAGGCTGCTCAACTAGATCACTGGAACTGCATGTTCAAAGGGGACAGCACAGAGAGGAGGGATTTGAACAAAGATCTCTTATATCCTCTGTAACTGCTGTAATCACCAATTATGCAAGGTATTAGTCCCTCTGCTATGTTTTTGGAGGAAAGACCTGGTTTAGACGTCTGCATAAGGAAATTGCTTGCATTTCTTTCCACAGCTAACAGGCCAGGATAGTTCTACGTGAAGTGATGAACCTTCATTTGAAGATCAAATGAAGGCAGATACTGAGAAACTGCTTCACACCAGAAAATTTCAGTGTCTTGTTCTGAGCAACACTTTCTAGGGAAACAAGTACATACTGCCTTTCTTGCTACTGAAGTGTACCTCCTGCTTGTTTCCAGGAAGGAATGCAGTAATGTTGATTAACTCAGTTTCTGCATCAATGCATGTGTCCTGTCACTCTCCAGACTGGCATGTGTCTCAAGACAGTAGCTGAAATGAAAGAGAAGTGTCAAATTCACCTGATGGTACCTAACAATCGGAAATTCTGAAACATTATATACTCACAGTGTAGCTTCTAATGACACCTATAGCATGATTCCTCTTGGCTGTATGTCCAATTTCCTAGTGCAAACTTTCCTGATTATAAGAAAAAAAAAAGTCTTTGTAAGTGCTGAAAATACTCCAGTATTAGAACAGTCCTCATTAGAACTATTTCTAGCTCAGTGTCTTTTAAAATGATGAAATGCAGAGAATTACAGTGGCATGCAATCAGCAAAATTTTTCTCTCCTCAAACTGAATTTATTGGCAAGGGGCCTGACCAAAGCTAATGTTAATGTTCTTTTTAATTGATATTTGTAATTCTGAAGCAGAATTTTAAATTTTTATGCTTTAGTGGAGGAATTACAAACAATCATGTTAGCAAATCAGAACAATGTTTTGTTTGTTGTTGCTATTTTGGTTTGGTTGTTTCTGCGCAATCACTTTTGGGCTCCTCTGTACCAAATACAGCCCTTTTTCCATATCTACTTCTAAGTCATGACAGCAGCAGCTTATTTCTTCCATGGTAGGAGAGAAGTTAGCACACAGATTATTGTCTGTGATTGACTGCACTTGCCAGAGAACAGCTAGCTACCAACAACAGGCAGCTGCAGTTTGCTGCTCCCTGCAGAGCTGCTAGTTAAAACTCCATTGCAAACATGCACGCACACACACATTTTGGTCCTGGAAGTCACCAGTTTCACAACCACTGAGCTGGGGAAACACAACAGTTTTTTGGTGGCAGGAGATCCACAGTTCTTAAATTTGGGCAAAACTCAATTATTCTATCAATAAATAAGGATTACAAATGCTAAGTCTTCCCCCTAAATTCTGGTTGTGTTTTCTGGAAACCCTGGAGATCAGAGGATTACAATATTCTTCTCAATTCCACTCTGCCAGAGATTAAAATTTTGGTTTTAATAATGGCTATGAACAGAGCTAGTTATTAGGACTACTTTCATCTTTATTGTTAAAAACAGAATTCCAGAAAATTGAGAAGTTAGAAATTAAGGAATTACAAATTTTTAAAAACAATTATTTCCTCTAGTTAATCTTCTAGCTGAATACCTCATCAGAAACCCATAAAATTGTTTTCTAAAACTGACCACAGATTTAAATATGAATTAATTATGCCTATGTTTTTAAGACACATTTACCTTGATAAATTAGCTTCACCGTTCAGTAAAGTTGGGATAATTCCCTCTTCCCCTTTACAGCCATGCTACAACCACGGCTAAAAAGCAGGATGATTTCTTGACTTCTTGACACAACAGCACATGCATGTCAATGTAATGTATGAGACAAATAGCAAAGTCACTCCTATCTCTTCACAAAGCTCTCTAAAAGCTTTGTTTCGGATGCTGAAGAAACATACAGTTGCACACAATAAGCTGTATAAAACTTGTATACAACACTATTTGTGCATCTGTGAGGTTCCTCCAAAGAAAAAAGCACCAATTCCTAACCAACCAAGAGGGACAATGCTGGCAGTTACTTCCTCAGCAATACATACACACATTGGCTTGTCCACCATCTTTACTCTCTCAACGGAAGTCATGGAAGGATAATGAATAGCGTGATGAGTGATCTGGTGTTTACTCTTGCCATCTATTCCTACTAATTAAAACAATGGGCTGCACTGGTTTTGGATTTGAATGAAGAAGCTCCCTGCACTGTAACTAAACTCACTGCCTTTAGCTTCTAACCACGAGGTACCTCTAAAGAGGGCAAGTGAATGAAAACAGCTAAACTGTTTTAATGCTCAGTTCCTTTCCTATTTATCAGCAGCTGAAACAGTGATTTGCAGACTGATGTACAAAATGAAACTAAAGTTACAGATATATGCACAAAATGGAAGTGTAAGTTATAAACTCAGAGGTTAATATTTTTATATTGTAAAAACACATATGTCCATGACTATCAGTAAAATCTCAGTTTAACCACCTGTTTCTCTGACATCGAAGCCCAATGCAGAGAGTGGTTCTAAAGTTCAGTTCTAACAAGCTAGTATGTGTTGGTGAGTGAGTTTGGTGAAAAGCAAAGATAAGCAGAACTATTAGAAATTTAGCTTAGTTCTTCTCAGAGTGAATTTGGGAGGATTGTCTTTTGAAAACAAACCCAAAAAAACAGTCCATCTGTTAATATTGTACCACACTCTCAGCTGAAAGTTCTTTTGATAGTGATAAATGGATCTAGAGCTCTTTAACTACAGCATGACAGGTACCTTATACATTAATATTCAAATGTTTCATGCTATAGGAAGACATTTCCAGTTTTGGCCCAATTAAATTTTCTCCAACTTACCAAAACTTTAATTATTTGTTTCAATACTCTCTGAACATTTCTGTATTTCAACACTCTCTGAACGTTGCTATCTCAACAACAATAATAATGCATCTAAGACTGCAGTGTTATGTCAAACATTTTAGCAATAACAGCTACTTACACTCATGGTTATTGAATCAACCAAAACACCAATGGCTGTAAACCAGCATATGTGAGCAGGAATAAATGGATGCACCAAACTGCTTGAATTTTGACAGCTTTATAAATATAAAGAGCTGAATCCAAGCATCATGGTAAAATCAAACCACACACTTTTCCTATTTTTTCAAAAGTCCTCAGCAAATTTGAAATGTTTTAAGATTGGCAAAAGTAAAAAAATACACTTTGGCCAGGGGAGGGGGAGGAAAAGACACTTACCAAAGCTCAAGGTAGTTCTGCTTTCTCTGTCCTAGTCTTGTCAAGTCCACCAGTTCTTGATTTTACTTCATCTGTGTTTTATCAGAACAGAAATCAATTTTAGATGCTCTGTGCCTAAGATATTTTAAGAAAATTTCTAGTATTTACAGCTAGAGAAATGATTTTACCTCATCAGTTTCCAGTGCAGTACCTCCCTCTCTAGCATTCTGTCACCCTTTAATGTAGCTAGGCAAATATGTAAACATTGTGTTTTCATCCCTCTGGTTCAAGAAAAGTGAGGTATGCTACACAAAACAAAATACTATGAAGAAAAATACTTAGAACTGCCTATGGCACATCACAGTGTATATACACTGTGGAGAAGCTGTAGCTCAACGTTTCTGAGCTTGGTCCTTACACAGAGAAACTGTAACAGATCCTGAAAAAAAAGGTACATATTTTATTGGGAGCTGGGGCAACAGATGGAAGAGCACTCAGAAATTTTAAGATAACATATATGTGTAATATTTTCCTTTCCCTACCCCCCCCAATCTCAGAAAACTCTATACGCTATCACTTTTGCAAGTAATTTACTTCTATATACAATAACCCAAGTCTCAAAATTACCAGATAAGATATATCTAATCTTCCAAAACCTTAGAGATTCTTCAGTTACTTATTAATTCTATTAAAATAACTCTGGTAGGAAACAAATAATTTTAATAGGAAAGATGCATTCAATATTGTAAAACATTTGAAATATACAGTTTTTACAGCAAGTAATACACCACTGTAGATCTATAAAGATTTTTTTTAATACACTTGGCTCTTTACCACCACATGATCCTCTTTAAATAAATATTTAACAAAAGCATTTCACTTCTAACAATGGAAGTAACATCACGGGAAGGTATTATCAACCATGATGCAGAAATGCTACAACAAAGCCCCTTTCACCCGCCAGTCTTGAGACAGCAAATCCTGCAATTCTTCTTCATCTTCGCTACCAACAGCTTCATCCTCTTTCTCTTGTGTTGCTCTTAATCTCATGGCTTCCTTTAACTTCTCCTTCATCAGATCCTGGCGGTTACGCAAAAGCTCAACACGGCGATAACATTCACTGTTGAAAAGTAAACCACCTATTAACACTTGTGGCCTTTCCACATTAACTATATTTTCTACAGTGCTGGATTTTGCTTCTCCGACTTTGGATGAAGCAAGCTCCACAGTTTCCCATCAATTAAAAAATAAGCTTTCAATACGCTAGCGTACTTTCTCTGTGTTAATCAAGTGGAAACAGACCAGTGCAGAGAGGTGTGGTCAGTTCTCTTAACAATGAGATCTAACTCAAACATTTAACAACTGCAATACCACCACAAATCATTTTTAAAAAAACACACTGAATCAATATCCACTTCTATACTGGAAGAGATGCCATTCTTTGCTCCACTTATGGTTTTCATAAAAAGATGAGCTATCAATCAGCTACCAATTTGATAACTTAGTGGTGGCATCTCTGAAAATCAAAAATCAGCACAAGTGTTCAGATTCTTTATGTGCTTACTGTGTGCTGTTACAAAACATTTTAAGTGAACACAATCCACAAGTTTCCGTTTTCCATTTACTTAACAAGTTCTGTCCTTGAAATATGTTTTATAACAATTATTCTAGCCATTTTAACAGGGTATTTTGTTGAAAATGCTAAGTAATATCAGCCTGATTTGAATATATCTTTCCTTCCTTCATTCCTATTTGCTAGGAAAAGTCAACAAGGAAAAACTATTATCTAGATCCTATTTCCCCTTGCGTTTCTGCAATAGGATTACTTACAGGCAGTCACAGCTGAGTATTTGAAGGCTAAGGAAAACATGAATGTCACTGAAATTAATTTGATTTTGAATTTGATTTGAAGTAGCCTGCACTTAAATACACTCAGAGGACAAAGCTACAAAAGGAGTATTTAACAATTTGGAAATTTTCTTCTGGGGAAAAATAATTGTGGTAACAAACTTGAAATTCTCTACAGATTTCTGAATTTGATTCTATGTTCTACAGCATCCTAAGCTACTGGGGAAAATGAACGCTCAAAGACAGCCGGGCTTAGCTCAAGCCCTCTCCAAAATTACATGAGCACTGTTAAAAGACATTCCTGTACCACCAAAGCTCAGTTTGAATCCAATGCTGTTGTTACGATATGCTAATTATCTGTAGCACGTAAATCTGTCCAGATGGTTTAAGTGTTCCTTTAATTTTTAGTGTCTCCTTTTTGTTGCAAGGTTCATTAAAATCAGAATTCATTTTTTTCTTTTCAGTCACTACCATTGCTATAATCACTGTTAATCAAATGTTGAGCTACATAAAGATGGTGATAATCTGTTCCACTAAGCTGTATTTCAGGTTACTTAAGAGTTTAAACTAATGCTTATCCAACCGCTACAGCTACTATTTCAACAAAATGAACAAAAAAGCCCCAGTTCATGCAATGAAGTGCAACATTCAAGAAAACCTTTAAGTACACTTTTATTAGAAACAAGGAGAGTTAGTCACAGAACAGGAAATTTTCAGTCCAGCAAATCAGTGGTGAAAACACAAATCTTGTTATTAAAATTTTAATTGCAGTACAGAATATCAGACTTTGTTTTTTAGAAGTGTTCACATAAATTCTATATCAATCAGAATTCACAGAGAAATACAAAGGAAGACATTTGAGAGAGGGAATAGGGATAGTTTGTTAAAAGAATTTGCCTACTATTGCTTTACTTTGCCCATGCCTGCTTGCTGTACTTTCAGTGATTCCAGTGCATTCTCTCTTTGCAAATAATTACGTAACTGCACCAAAATTCATGCTTTTATTAGGTATCATTCTGCAATTTGAAGGAGTCTGTCCTTCCAATATTTAGTGATTAATGACAGGTAATATCACAGAAGATTAACATTAAAAATGTTTTTAGCACTCTAGTCAAATAGTGATACATTACTGCTGGAGAACAGAAAGTTGGAGGAAAAATTGATCTACTTACATCTGCTCATCAATTTCTCCAATCTGACGATCTAGTCGTCCCTCCTCATCATCTTCTGCCACTATCGCTTCTGAAATCTAAACCAGAAAAGCACTAAGAAAATTCACCTTCATCCTCAATTCCACTGTTGTTCCTTTTTGATCTCTGTGTCTTTCCTTCCTCCCCTCTACCTCCAGTCAATGTCAGTCTCCTATACGTATACTCTCACCTTCACAAAAGACTCTGGAGGCAAATACAGAAAAAATCTGATCTGGTTTAATTTGAAGTAGAAATGTTTTTTCTTAAAACTAAAAGCAGTTTGGCTGCTTTGGGGTTAACCTTTCAAATTTTCCAATATACTACTATTTGAAACTAAGCATAAACAAACTATGTGCATCCAAAGTCTGAGGTTGAAATAGGACTATACCCCAATGCCTGGAACTTAGCTACACATGCTTATTGAAAGTATTGGTTAAATATTCCCACTAGATCCCGAAGTGTTTCTAATCTGTTATTTTTTGCAGCATATACTTTCTCAAATCTGAATGTCTGGGAGATGCTATGCAATCAATGGTCCACGCATAACTGAGAAGATTCCTTCTAAGCTGAAGAATTATCTGAATGGCTAATGCTAGCAAAATGTATCCACCACCGCTTTTGTATGAACATTCGCTCTGTTTATAGTGCTGACCGCTTTAAAATGAGCAACAATAAATTTTTTTGCACCACTTTTCTTAGCAGCTGACATATAAGCAATTATTTACAATTAAAATTTAAAAACTAGCAAATACTCTAAAGGAAGATTGAGAACACCAGGTATCTTTAGTGACAGTTTGATATTATACAAAAGGGCAGATAAAAACCTGTTTCGGGAAGACTTTCCATGCAATGCTAAACAGTAAAAAATGGAAGTACAAAAAAATTGTGACCAACTTCTGTGTTACATGCACAAAATCTTTTGTCACTTTCCCAAATTTTGGGGTTCCTTTCCAGAACATGTAAATTAATCATAAAACCCAGGTTACCTATACTTTATATGAGTGGTAGTTTGTTCTGTGTTTTTCAGTTGAATATGAATATATCTCATCTGATGAGCCCACAATTATGTCCTCTTTGGATACAGGACACTGATCTGAGATATATGCTATCTTATTTAAATAAATTTAACTAATGTAACTAGATATATATCGATGACTGGATCCTGACCAAAAGCTTTTTCAACTTAATTTCCCTTAAGTAGAAAACAGAAGGAACCCTTTGCTCATTTATAAAGTGTATTTAACCACAAACTGCATTGCAACAAACAGCTGAGAAATGCAGATTTCAGTCATTCTGCTGCAGAGCTGCATGAAACTGTTGTTTTCCTTACTGTGTATAGTATTTAGAATCAATAAAAATAGATTCCATTACTTACTGTGTTGACCTGTCGCATTGCCTTTTGAAATTCATCCCATTCTTTGTCCATCTGATCCTTTGGAGCATCAACTTTTCGCACCTAAGGAACATGAAAAAACAAGCTTATTAAAAGTTTATGTCTAGTGACTCTTTGGGGCACTGTAAAACACCTGAGAAATCGGACAAATTACACTGTGTTCTCAGAAAAGTCAGGTCAGCATGCTTCAGTTTAGCTAATGTATATGAGTAAGAGAGTGCAGCTGCACAATGATTTTGGTGGAAAAATCTGACTCTAATCCTGGATTAAAACAACATCCTTGACTGCAGCATTAAAGAATAATTGACTAAGAATGGATGGTGTGGAATGTTTGGAGTAACAGAAGTGACTAAGTCTGTTAATTTGATGGTCTGCAATTTCACTATGTCAGGTGATAACCTTTAAATTCTTCTGTAAACTGCCTGTTCAATCATATATAGTAGCCATCTCACAAGCCAAAAAGCAGTGAATTATTTGCCTTTGGCATAACATAAAATATCAAATGATATTTGTCGCTAGTATGACTAGTGTTAAGACAGTCTGACTATATTTCAGATCTAGTCTAATTTTGTTGGCTAACAGAAGAAATAGTACAGCTACATACCAACTTTTAACAACATGCAAAGCTTATTCTTCTGTGGTAGGTGGCATTAATTACTAAGAGAAGACTGAAAAAGTAGTAGCTGTAAGAATTCACTTAAGAACTACAACTAAGGTAATCAAAACTCTGTTAAAAACAAGCAAATAAACAAGATAATCTACCTGTGTGACCAAAACTTCCACAATTCAAGACTGGAAGATGTGGTACATAATATGTGTTAGATGACAGATTATGCCTGGCTCTGGACTGGGTGGAAATTATATAGCTAGAGGAACTAAGCAGTTTCAACAGAGTAATTCATGACACCATCTTTTTGCATTAGTTTTATTTTTTCTTTATTTGTTCCTCTCTTTTGGTAACACATCAGTCATCATGATGGTAAAGACAACAGTTTGGTACATTTTATTCCTGAATGATTATACAAAATCCAGTAGTATGAATTAAGTTTGTAGAATAAATTAGAAGCTTCCAAGCAAACTACGTACTGGGAAGTAATAGTCATCATTTCATTTTCTGTTCTGTGATTATTTCTATCATATGTGTATGTACTGTGTTATTACGCATTGTGGTTGTCTTTTGTAATTCATAATTATTTGTATTTCTTACAATAAATTTAAACACTAAAGATATTATTTTTCCTTGAAATATTTATCTAATCCAGAATTTATATGCTTTACAAATTACTAATGTAAAGAATTAATGTTTTTCACACCCACAATATCCCTTCCAAAGGCTCACTGTTAATTCTGAAAATAATTATTTTGTGTATGAGTCCAGCAAAGAATCACTGCAGTCATCTCAGTATAAGCAATGTCACGAATATTTTCCTTCCCCTGCATATTAGCTAAATTTAGAAAGGGCTGATTAAAAAGAAGAGCACCTGAAAGCAATTCAAGGAAGAGCTTATTGGAAAATGTATCCACTTGTAGATTTTAGTAGCCAAGGCGATGACCAGAACAAAAAATCATGTTCTCAGAGATATAAGCAGATTCTCCTTTGCCTGCTAGGCAATCCTGCTTTGTACAAGCTTCCAAGCTCATGGTGAAACTAATTATTTGAAAAATTTAACACTCCAGTTAGTCATATGCAAAAGAAAAAGTGTGGCTTTTTCAGCTACATATTTCAATGTTCAGAATGTCACTATTCAAAACTATTCACATATGCCAGCACGTGGGCATGAGTGGTGCCTAAAGAACCTTGCCAGAGCAAGAGATACCAAAAGCTTGTAATTGGGACAGTGGGACTAACAGAACATAAAGCAGCATTATTTGGAAGGTGTTCAAATCAGAATTCATGGCTCAGCCTCACAATCCAATTTAAATACACCAGCAGCCTTCTACAGTGTGAACAATATGGAAAAATACTCCAGGAAAATAGAAAAGACTTTGAGCCTACAACACTATTATTTCAATAAACAGAGCAGGAAAGCCATCAAATCTGTGGCAAATTTTACAAAACAAACAAACAAAAAAGCCCCAACAGCAACAAAAAGGGTTTCTAATTCAAATATCAGTATTTATTTTGGTCATCATTTGCTACTGTGCAAGTTGAAAGTAGTATGAATGATTCTGATCCAAACGTCAAGATTTTCAGTTGTGTTTTTTTGAGATGCATGTTGAATGCATGCATTTCTTTTCCGAGCACCAAAAAAATCCACAGTGATAGAAGACAAGAGGGCTGAAGACCAAGTTCAGTGTTGTAATATGCCAGTACTAGAGATTACAGTGTATGCCACAATCTAGCTATTTTCACTCTTAACAGGATGTATAGCGTCAGTCACATAGCAACTCTTTAACACGTTTCAACAGGATCTTTCAAAGGACATTACAGAACTATTGTTACATCCTTAATTCCAAAGCAGAACTGGATACACAAATTAGGTGAAATGCTTTTCCTGGGGTGACTCAAAAGAAATAAAAGTAACAGGTGGACTGTTCAAATCTCAGTCCAGCATTTCAATCAACAAATAACATTTCTTCAGTCTTCTTTAAGAGCCACAAAGGAACCACAATCAAAGTATCTTCCGAGAGTTTAACAAGCTTTTCCCACCCACCCCCATCCCTTTCTGTATTTTCTAATTAATACAGAATGAATGGTTCAAAGCTGTGACAAGGCAGGTTTAGACTGGACATTCGGAAGCATTTCTGTACCAAGAGGGTGGTCAAACACTGGACCAGGCTTCCTAGAGAGGAGGTTTATGCCCCATGCCTGTTGGTGTTTAAGAGGCATTTGGACAACGCCCATTAACAACATGCTTTAACTTTTGGTCAGCCCTGAACTAGTCAGGCAGTGGGACCAGATGATCGCTATAGGTCCCTTCCAACTGAAATAGCCTATTCTATTCTAAATAGTTCATTTTCTTACATTCTGATATGACTAATTACCTGGAAAAGCATCCTTACTCCTCAGAAAGCATTACAACTGGCAGAAATAAATCCAGAAGCACAAAAAGATCATATGACTTACTTTTGCATCCACTTCAGGATCATCAAAGAAACCTTCTGGCAAAGCTTCAGCCGTGTTTTCTTTCCTGAAATGATTGACTACTATTATCCCAAGTTAACACTTTACAACCTGCTTTATTGTAGAGTTAAAAATAGTCAAGAATAAAATCCATAATCTTGTAGAAAAGGACCCAGAAACAGAGCCAGTTCTTTATGCCCCGAGTTTTACCTACAACCATCAAAACTTTCTTCTTCAGCATGGTCTTACCTAACTTAAACTACACAGACAGGTCTAAATCTCACTGTCACAACAGGAGCTTAGGTTTCTTAAACTATTCTTTCCAGTGCACTGAGCACCCAAACATTTTAACAGCACAGTCTGTACTTTTGAAAACCTAAACCACTGTCTAAAAAGTGCTCAAGTGAAGTGAACCATTACTATAGAACAAGCAAATGGTTTTCTTTAAACTGTTAAAGCAGAGGTTGCCATTAAGCTTCCAAAGTATCTTGCTTTGTTAAAATTTAAACTTTTATTTTAATTTTATTATAATTATATATATATTTATATATATATAATTTATATATAATTATAAAAAACTTAAATTTTAAACTAAAATTTAAAAATAAAACTAAACAAAGTTAAAATTTCCAAATAGAGATGTCTGACACTGTATGGCATTGCTCCATCTCTTATCCTACCCCTATTGTATGAAACACCTGTCTGAAATAATGCTAGATGCTGACACACACACAAACTATGCAGAATACAAGTTGACAACATGACATATTTCTAAGTGATCACTGTCTGTATTTCCTGGAAGAGTAATGTTTATTTACAATTCCCAAATCCATCAGAATTTGATTTGACTGCTTACCTTTCCACTATCTTCTCCTGTATCTCTGCTTTCTGTATGGATCCTGAATGGGAAACTATAGGAGCGGCTGTAGTTTTGCTGTCAAAGAAGTCTGTAAGAAAGGACAGAAGCCTATGAACAGAAAGAACAACTGTTCAAGCTTCTTTATAAAATTCTGACTAGACAGGAATTTCAAATAACACCTTATAGAATCAAGGGAAGAACAGCCAGACATTATTTCACATGACAACCTCAAACAATTAGAACATAAATCAGTAAGCATGCCAAGAAAACACCACACAGTAACAAGCCATCAAAGAACCTCCTTTCTCTCCTTCCAACGTTACACACCCTAACCAGCTAACAGCAATAATTAGAAAAATACATGAAACCACTCCATCATCACAACACAGCTTCTCCTTACTGAATCACTATTTCAGTCAGCATTACCTGCAGGCAGAGAATTAGCTACTACTTCTTGACTTGGAGGTTTAATTTCAGCGTTATGCGTAGCAGAAGATTTGTCTGATTGATCTTGTTCTTCCTCTTCATCATCATCATCATCATCATAATTTCCTGACAATAAACTGGGACCTGGATCCTTTGAAAGCTTTTCATTTGCACTATCCTGCTCCATTTCATCAAAAAAATCTGCTGGTAGCCTAGTAAAGAACACACAACAGAACTATTTCAGACTTCACACAGATCAGTTACAGTCTACCATATGAAGCCTATTCAATCTGTGAGCAGTATGATTTTTTGGATAGTGTGCAACACCCTAAACCACACAGCTACCGATGTAACCACTCTCTGAAGGCAGCACATACTTGTTGCTTTCATTTGAAGTTTCCCAGAAATGCTCAGGTTAATTCTGAGAACACACTTCAGTTCCATTTCTGTATCTAAATACTGAATATCAGAAACATTAATAAAAACATCCCATAACGAAGCACATTGGGAGGAATGGCAGCTTAGGTAATTCTATGTCCGCAAAGTCATTTGCATCAGTATACCTACTGTGAACACATTAAATACAAAATTCATAGTTCAACGGTCACACTAATGTCATGTAAACCTTGATAACCTTCATGTATAACACAACTACTTGTTTTGGATACCTACTACTGCTCAGAACTGCAGCTTAGAAGAGCCACACAGCCTCAGCAATGAGAAAACCCAGATTTGCTTAGAATAGCTGCAGGCCTGCAAGCCAAACATTTTTCCAGGTTATATTTTAAAATAATCATACTGATCAGTTTAATAACGAACAAACAAACCTCTCAACTGTTAATTTTGTGCACATACTCAGAAGTTTTACAAGGTAACAACAGATAGTATCTGTGCAAGACAGTAACACTTTATCCTGTGAAGAAGTGTACAGGAAACCTGCAGGCCTCATGTGATACCTAACAACCACATAAAGATGTCCAAATCCCTTCAGAAATCTTTAGTGGCAGTAAGATGTTTAACCCAATCTCTTGAAGTCATTTATATTTGCGAGAGTTCAACTGCATGATATGCATTTCCAGGAATTTTCAGTAACAAAAAAAAAATCTTTATAAAGATATGTTGGTGACATTTTTTGGTGTTTTTTGTGAGCATCATTCAAATGTACAATTCAATATACGTTCTAAATTTGTCTTAATTTCAAACTACCATCTCTTCTGCAGTATGCTAGCATTAGAGTGCATGCCACAAGCTAGTTATTTTCACTCTAAGAAACTGTGTAATGCCACCACGTATTAATCCTTAAAGGTCCGATAGCGACAGTAAAAGAATTCCTGTTTTGTCAGAGACACTATAGTTAATACCAGATTTTCTCATCTGCACTGAGGAAGATGCTGCCATGTTCAGGAACATACACATTAGAAAATTAGCAGGGATCTGCTGATTCTCTAAACCTTTACCCTTGGCTAGGAAGGAGAAACAAGGAAGAATAGGGTGAGAATGCAGCAGCTGGTACAGTAATAAGAAACTCTCATGTAGTAAGACCTACTTACCCAGATGTAGATGTATGTGGCTTTTCATCTGTACCTGTATAAAACCAAGAGTCACTTCTTACAATCGGTGCTTTTAAAAGAAATATCCCTCAGACAGACTCCTACTATAGCAGCAAGTTCACAAATGCACACCCAGATAGATAAGATTTCATATATTTACACGATTAGTAGCATCAAGGGAAAAAAATTAACTATCTTTCCTGTAGCATGAACTTTCATACCTGGTTTGAAGTAAACCAGTAGCTTGATCCCACTGAAAAGGAGTAACACCACTTCTAGGCAACCGCTTCTGCTGTTTAATTTACAATCTTTCTGGTTGTTTGGACCACGCCCACAGCTCCATGACCTAACTTAACCCAATAACCCAGATGAAAACTAGGTAAGCTACCAAAAATGCAGGTTTTTCCTGACCTGTGAACTCACAGAGAAAGAGCAAGGCAGACTTTTTCCCTTTTCAGTAGCAACAGGCTGATATTAACTCAAGTCTTATGCATCCACACTCACTTCCATGAGAAAAAAACAACCCAAAAACATTCAAGATGTAAAGTGGCTAGATTCTGGCAAGTGCTTGGTAAGTATTTTTCTCTCCTTACCTTTTATTCTCTTTAACTCTGTGTTGTCTGTATCAACAGTTTTTCTCTTGACAGGATGAGATGATGTGCTAGCAGCAGAACCAGTTGCTGTCTGCTTTGTACCTTTTAATTCCGCAACTCTCTGTAGGGAAGTACAAAATCCAGCAAACTGTCCTAGCAGGAACTTCTGGATTGCAGCTTAAAATACAGTGCTTTTAGAACAGTTTCTTAAAGCAAGTCAATATCTTTCTACAACAAGAGCACTGAAATAGACATCACGGATACCAAAACCAAGACCAATGTTCCTGTCAACCTCTTCTTGAATGATGTGACATGAGGGCAGAGGAATTGACACTTGCACAAGGGAGGCTATATGAGTGAGAAAGGAGACTAAGATCAGCGACACTTACAGCAGTAAGACACTGTAGGAAGGATCAGGAAGACTGGACCTATCCTAAGATCCTGGAATATTAAGCATCTTAAAATTAAAACACAGCTGTAGTATTAAAGACATTAAAGTCACTGTGCCTTGCAACAACCATCTACTCAGTATGCAGCAATGAACTAGGAACCCCTCAGTTCTTTTGGTCTTTTCCTCATTACTTGTCTCTCAGTTTCCACTAAGAAGCGGCAGCAGAATTTAAAGGTATAAAAAAAAACTGATTTAAGGTTGCAACCAAGTTACAAGCTCCCTGAAATCGCTTCACAAATTCTTTATTTTTACTGCTAATTTATAAAGAAAAAGCAACATATTTTCTTAACCACGTGTAAGCTGCCACTTGATAACATACAGGTGAAAAAGCAATCCCAAGGAGGGTTTACAAGTCGGAGTCGCAGACAAGTGACAGTTGAAAGTTGTCGCTAACGTGGAAATAGCTTTACTTCAGAGTACGCCCCTTAGACACGGGACCGTTCTCTCAAGTGCTGCCCTTTCAACGGGTACAGTTTCAAGAAGAAAAGGCAGCTCCGACATTCAGGCTAGTTCTGACACGACTCTCTCCTGACAGATGCTCAGCGGTTACCTGTCAGCGCGCACCCCGCAAAGCGGGTGCCCTGGAGCCGCCCCGCTCCCCCCCGACCCCCCCCCAGCGCCGAGCCGCCCGCGCCGCCCGGGCGGGAAGCCCCCGGCCGCTCACCTCACGGTGCTGCTTGCCCAGGGCGTGGGTCTGCCACAGCAGCTCGCTCTTGACGGGCGCGTTGCACAGCGTGCAGCTCAGGTGCCCCAGGCTGTTGTACGTACCGGCCGCCGTTAAGGGAAGCAGGGCGCTGCGGCACGGACCCCGGCACGGACCCCGCCCGCCCCCCACCGCCCCGCAACGGCCACCCCCTCCCACCCGCCGGGCCGGGCCGGGCCGGGCCGGGCCGGGCCGGGCCAGCGCCCGAGGAGAGGGCTAGAGCGCCCAGTGCCGAGGATATTTGGCGAAGGGCGAGTCGATCCGCTTCTTTCCCGCGTTCTGCCGCTGCTTCTCCCGCATGAGGCGCCGCAGCTCCTCCTGCCGCACCTGCTTCCGCCCCGCGCCCACCCCGGCCGCCGCCATCTTCCCCCGGCGACCAGAGCGGCGGGGCGGGGCCGGGACCTAAGTGACGCTGCTGCCCCGCCCCGCAACGTACACCGGATGGGCGGGGGTCCTGGTGGGCGGAGCTTCGGCTGGGGGCGCGGGAAGCGGAGCCCGGCCCGCCCGCCCCCCAGCCCCCGGGGGAGGCGCAGGAGCAAAAGTAAGGTGATGGCGGCAGAGAAGCGGAAAAAAACCTTGGGCTTGATCAGGGTCTTCAGTAGTTAAAGCCTCTGGAGCACCGTCGGAACTAGCCAGGCATGGTACTGCAGCTGCGGGCCGCGTCTCTGAATAAATGCCCTTAAAAGTGCCGGAAAAGCCACCCCGCAAAATAAGTAAAAAATAAACAAGAAACCCAGTACACCCCGTACGTCCCAACCGGGAAAAGTGCTTCTAAAAAACAAAAACAGAAACGGCTTTTCTTGAAGCTTCAGCTCACGGCCGGTCAGGGTGACATCGCAGGCGCCCCCCCCCGCTCCCGCCCTGGCGGTCCCCCCGCTGGAACAGCCCGCACCGCACCCGCACCGCGACCACGGACAGCTGGGAACGCTCCGCATTTTATTTTTGCTTTTTCATTTATGATAGTACAATAATATAACTAAAAAAAACCTCCAGCCCCAAGTTCCATGGTGTTAAACTCCACTCCAAACGACGAGTGCCCATTACAAGTCAAAGAAGCGTTACTCCAGGTTTACAGGGACACTGCCTTCAGGAGGACCCGGTCACAGGGGACACGGCTACAACCAGGCGTGTTTTACGCTGTTCCCAGAAAGCAAGCTGTCCCGCGGCTCCCTGAACGGCGGATTTAGTTCGTCTCACACCAGCCTGCAGGAGCAAACGGGGCAAGGAAGCGTCTAATTCCATTTCCACGTTCGTCAAACGGCCAGAAGGCAAATCAGAGGTGGGGGGGTGGGTGTAAACGCAGCCAGAGCAACACAGCAGCCGGAGGAAAACGATGGGGTAAGTGCAGCCACGAGCGCCTTTGACACGAGCAGGGCAAGCGGCTGGGGTGAGGAAATGATTCAGTCGCAAAGTATCACAGTACATCTAGAATACAGCATCCGTGAGAATACAGATCTCAATCTTAAGCTATATTAACGTTTACGAATACCGGAGAATATGTTAAATCTCTTCTTCCTTCCCCTTTCTCCCACAGCTGTGGTCTGCTGCAATTTCGAAAAGCACAGGAGTTTGCTTTTACTGAAATTTAAGGCTATTTTGAAAAAATGAAGTGTAGGACCCCCCCTTTCCAAACCAAGTATAAAAGTCAATCAACTCCAGGTCTTAGATAACTCTAAACACAACCATCCATTTTCCAAACTGAATCAACACATTTTTGTATTTGGAAGACAGAAAATTTTATATTCCAAAAGCTTGTTTTCAATATACAGACTTATGTCCTAGAAACCAAATATTCTGATACCATGAGTTACCACCATAAGGTAACTTCAGCTCAGGACACCCACCCTTTGCTGAATCCAGATGTGCCGGTGGGAGAGGTTCATCATCATTCTCTTTGCCTCAAAGTACCTGATTATCAAAAGATCTGCTGTGGAACATAGGAAAGTTAATCCACCTGGCTTTGAGACAGGCTGAGGATTTACTCACACAAGCACATCTCAAGAAGCAGCAGTTTCTGGGAAGGTGTGCTGGGAAGACGATGTCTGCCTATAGCCTTAGTGTTCTCATCCAAGAGAGAAAAATGCAAAGGAGCAGCAGAAACAGACACAGTCTTAGCCATGACCACAGCTCCCAATTCTCTTCATGGACACAAGATGATACTTAACAGACATGCACCTGTGAAAGTTCAGTACATTAGAGGACTTACATTTGAGAGGGTGAGGATCCTTTCCATTACAGGAAAGCAGGTAATTTTGCATTCCCTGAATTAAGCAACGATGTTGCTGGTGGTTTAAGAGTCAGATGAATCTGGTCTAGAAGCAGCACCAAGCTAGGTAGGGTTTCACAAAAATAGCTACAACCAACTCTTCTTCCTCCTAATCTTGACGTGCTGGGGAAATGCAGCATGACCAGACCAGTAGCCTAGGAAAAAATATCCACAGTCCCAGCAAACGTACCATTTCCTAACGTGATAGACAAGCTTCTTAGTTGAGACCTTGAAATCCTCCACAGATGCTGAGAAGCAAGTTACATATGGAAAAAATACAACCTTGAAGAAACAGGTTAATGGTAAAAAATACGGCAACTCCAATTTTGGTATAGTCAAAAGGCATGTTTAGAATAAAAGTGACTCTTTCTAATGCAGAGCTATCACTTCATTTGTTCAATGGCATTTTTCACTGAAGAAATGCTCCCCCAATTACAAACATCAAAGATAATACTTTAATAATAATACTTTAGATATTATTTAAGGTTTATAATTTATTAGAAGTTAACATCTTTTTGCACACATTTCCTATTTTTATCTTCAAAGGCAAGCTAATCTTAAAACAGTCACATATGGATAAAGGCTCACTACCTAAGGGACATTTCTAAACATCCTCAGCCTGACTCATTTGAGGAGAAAGAGGGGGTGTTTTCCTCCCCTAGAAACAGGTTCCTTGCCACTGCATAGACAACTAACCTACTGATCGGAAGCATTAGTGAAAAAGCAACTCCCACTACAGGTACATTAGCTATGGGCTCTGACCAACAACTGCAAAGTTGGCTGCACCTGCTGACAGTCACCATCTCCTGCAAAAGCTTTTTTTCAGCCAACCGAGAAGGCTAAAGCATGGCACATATATGACTGCAAGAATCAGTCATAACCCTCAGACGCACAGCATTGCTAAAATAAAATTGTGTCACTTTGTAACATGTTATAAAAATTCACTGATTACCTTAACAGACTAGAAATAATCACTGCAATTTTCCATTAAATATAGCATCATGAACTCAGTTAAATCAGAGAAGAAAAAAAAAGTACAAAAGCCCTTTTGAAATAGCTCCCTAGTTATACTTTGCTTGAACTGAACCCTTGGTATATAAGCAGCATGAGTAATCTCGTTTCATTTCCCACTGTAACTCAAGACAGAACACAAACAATAAAAATAAGAATAATCTATAAAAAACACAGTACATCAGAAATCTATGTAAAAAACATAGGTCTGTATCAAGGAGCTCAGTAACAACTTAAAGCACCACTCAAAATTAGGTACCATACATGTTACAGTACATTCCATTTATTATGACAATTTAAGGCTAAAATAGGTACGACTCCCTTATAGTCAAGCTTTCTTATATTTATAAATGCATACAAACATTAAGTAGATACAAATGCGTATTTTTTTATTGCTCTGAACTGTCTACTAGAATGTTCTACTATCCCAGATGTCATCTCAGTTTGCCTTTTTCAATCAAGCTGAAGTCCTCTTACTATTGCAAGTTATGGCACTTGTACGATTATAAACCTTCTTTGATTTGAGCTGTAAATAAATGCAAAGACATATCAGACAAAACTGCCCATCACTGCAAACTTTATAACTTAGTTAACTAAACATTTGTCCATAAGATATGTAACAATTCACCACAAAGATTATTTCTGCCATTCTTCTGGAAGGATTTTCTTTTCAAAATAATAGATATAACCAAGCGGCTAACAAGACAATCAGCAAGAAATGATTGACTGGTACCAGTCTAACAGACTGGGCTTTAAAAAAAAAAAAACAAACCAAACAAAGGCTGAATACGTGCTCCAAAACAAAGAGCAAACTTTTCTTCTTGCTCATAGAGCAATTATGTTTCCTAATTATGTAGGGCAATGCCTTATTCTGCCAGTGCCAAATTCTTTGACTGTAGCTTGTCCATTTCTTGACCAATATTTCCTTCAATGGTATCACACTGGGCAAGAAAAACCTGAGAATAAGAAATAAACGAATGTTACTGGGGATGCAATTATAGCAATGGCAGATGCTTCCATAAGAACAGAAACTGCAGTTTCCATCATGAATTTGAAGAAGCCAACTCAACCACCACCTTCCAGTTCAGTTTTATAACATCTTATTCATAATTTTGTTTACCCAGAATCCAACAGAAACATGATATTTGGTAAGGCAATAACATGGTTGCCCATCCTCACTGGTTCTGCTGCTGCAGTGAATTGATCCAAAATTTATAAACGACAGTAAGGATCATAAAGGTTCAGACAAGTTAGTGCTTGAGTTTGGAACATGTCTTTTAAACTCCTTTCTAACACACATACTACTTCTGTAGCTGAGGGCGCAAGTGACAAACCTAATCAACCAAATCTAAAACAAGCTTTCATTAAACCAAGGCCTCCTCTATTTCTCAGGACTACAGGCCAACACAAACCCTCATCTTTATCAGTAAGTAGCTGATGTGCCTCAAAAGACAGAAGGCTCCTTTCTAAAAGGGACAGTCCACAGCACCATGAGCTTTCTTAGAACTTGCCCATGAGTTCTTACAAGTACAGCAACCCACACAAAGCAATTAAGAGCCAGCGGCCACTCGTCACTTTGCCTGTGCTGTACACAGCACAAAGCACCAGCACATTAAGCCAATAAATAGTTTTAGGCCAATTCCAACATATGTGAGTACACTGTAGTTTCTGAGAAGACTCTCCCACTACCTATTTATGGCTTGCACTCAAGTTTTGCTATGTCTGCGCTAGACTTTAACAGTTAAACCAGGTATTTAATGTTAAAATCACATTAAGAAATCTCCTTCCCTCTAGAGCAACATACTGTTGTGCCAAGTGAATATTTCTTAACCATCACAGTTTTTTCAATCACCTGTCTTCAACCAATCCCTTAAGCCAGGGGTCCTCAAACTGTTTAACCAGGGGGCGGCGCGCGGATGCAGTGGCAGGCAGCCATCTGCGGCTGCTTGGTTCCCCCCAACCCCCGGCGGGGGGGTCTGTAAATACCGGGGGCCGGATTGAGGACCCTGCAGGGCTGTATCCAGCCCACAGGCTGTAGTTTGAGGACCCCTGCCCTTAAGCCATCATCACTCCTGTAAGGACTTGAGGGATGAAAAAGTCACAAGGTGGTAACAACTGCAGTTGCTGGCTGCAAGTGTTTCATGTCTGCCTCCCCATTCTGGAAAATACATGACTGCCAGCAACAGAAGGCAGTTAATGGCTCCCGCTCACTTTCAGGAATACTTAAGAGCAATAAGCATAACTTGCCATCATTTTCTTGCTCTGGAAAAACAAATTGTTGTTAATTGCTCTAAAACCCCTTAAGATTTTTCTGCAGTCCTCTACAGGTTCATAACCTACAGTTGCAGAACACTGTGCCTATAAAAGCACATCAATAACTCTGATTCTGCTCCACAGAAACCGTTTTATGCTTTAACAGCAGTTCTTATACAAAGCCCCTATTTATGCAATAACTTCACCCAAGAGTGCAGCTCTAGTACCTTGCCATGAGGTTTATAGCCATACCTCTATTAAAGAGTTTTGCTGCTTTGGTTAGACACGTGGAATCAAGAGCATGTTCAGAGCTCCACACCACATAGCTATGCCAGCAAACGTCTTTATTTCAATTTGCATTATCTGAACTTACCTCTATAACTGAGTATAAGTGCTTTGTCCCTAAAGCTGTAACACAAACCATTTCTACTATGAAGTACTTCTTGGTAGGGCTTCCTCTAAAATAGATGGCTATTTCAAAAAATTTGGGTAATGGTAACAGAAAGTTTTTAATAGGGTTACAGTAAAAGACAAAACCTTTCAACTCTAAACATGAATGCAACGTACTTTCACAAACAATTTTCAGATAGAGTCTAACCTGCGACTGAAGCTAGCATAATACAAATAAACCCAGTAATATGAGTAGCATTACCATTCATTTATGGAAGTTTGACGTGGGGGGGGACAATGCCAACACAGGATGAGTTCCAGTATTTATTAACAAACCTTCAGTTCAAGGTCTCTAAGGAAACAATGCCTAGGAATTTAGAAGCATCATACAATAGCAAAGCAATTAAAAAACCTACCCCTCAGTACAACTGCTCTCCTGTACAGATTTTACTTCAGAGACTTACTCTCTGTAGAAAATTAGTGCATTGCAGTGGAAGCTAAAATTTCCCAAAGAACACCTCTAGCAAGATCCAGCAGGAGTCAGTTGAATGCGTCCTTGTGCCCAGACCTCATTCTTTATCCCAGTCCTCCAAGATACAGGAAAACAGGAATGATCCTGTTTTCTTTGCAAGTGAGCAGAATTACAACTTCAGGCAGCCATAAGGCCAAATGCTAGTATAAATTACAAACATCTGAAAATAGCATGAACCACAAAAATCTGTATTTTTGTATGCTGTTTTATAAAGCTATCAAATACCTCCCAAAGAGAGGTCATAAGATATACCAATGTAAGAGCAAACACTGGCAAAAATCTAAGCTCCAAATATCCTCATTTTCACAAACCCTTGCTACACAAGCGCTCAGCGTCAACGGGAAACAAAAATAACCCCAAACTCACCTGAACCCTTTTCACCAACCCTTTCTTTTTCAGTTTGCAATCACTGAAATTCTCTGGCAGATTCTGCAGTAAAATAAACAAACAAGTTGATGCAGCTTAATGTTGAAATCATATTAAATTACAGCAAAAACTGAATGTATCAAAGAATCCTCTGAACAGGCATCATGAAAATGCCATGCCTTCTCAGTAAGGATGATTACACGAGAAAGAATTTAAAAGAAAAAGTCATAAATTCACAAAGTCAGGGATGCGGCATGCTGATTGCAAAGAACTGAGCTAGCAAATTTACCATGGTCTTTAGGTAACATACAGCAATAGACTACATACACTGCTTTTGTCTGCTGTGGTGTACATCAATTGTTCTGCTGCACTTTAGGGTTTTTTTCAGCGACTGTAAGATTAAATAATTTTTTACGAACACATTAACTCAATCACCTGCCATCATTAGGATGTATCATCAGTAATGCAGGCATTGCCAGTCTGAGCTGTACATCTCATCTTCTCTGCAATCTACTCATGGAATACAACACGTTTTAAGTGTCACATGCTGACAGCTTTTAATTTAATTCAAACTGCATCATTTTCTGTACTCCTACAACCCAACATATTCATGTAAGTTATCTCAGCAAACGTTATATGCTTTGTCCTTTGTGAGCTATGTGAAATCCGGGTGTCGGTGGGGAACAGTGCTCAGGTTTATGATGTTTTTTTGAAACAGGTAAAACACCTGTACAGATGATTATTATTATATAGTTTATGCAAGTATTCTTAGAAACACTGTGCTCTCACTGCTGAAGATGCAGAAAAATCTTGGGAGTTTCTCACTGGTATAGCTTTTATTTTCCACCCTAACTCCATATCAAGAATAGTGGTTTCCCTATAATACTCTGTTTCAACTAAAATGCAAAGCCTCACTGGGAGATTTAGATACATAATCTCTTATAACAATTGAAAGCTCTTTTCTTTTAGTGTCCAGCCAAACACAGGTTTTGTATATAACCTAATATAGGAGACAGAAACATATAAGCCTTCACACCAAGAAGCAGCCCATCATGGAAAGTGAAACTATAGGCATCACTGAGATCAAGATCCCAGTAAGTTCAAGGATCACACAGCTCCAGGATTTGTGCAGTAATCAGCACACTGTAAGTGATAACAAAAAAATAATCACCAGGCTTAGCATGCTTTTCCAGAACCATGGGTGAGGAGAAAATGGGCACATTCCCGAGTCAGCTAGAACACATTCTTACATTTCTAAAGGCAACCAAAAGAGGCTTCAGGGCCTGGGGATGGTTGGCAAGGGAATCTGCAGCTAGTGGGGCTCATTGACAGAGCTTTAAACTAGACTTGAAGCAGGAGGGAGATAATATCAAGCTTGTGCCTGACAAGCTGTGGGACAGCATGCCAAGGTTAGAGGGATGGATGCTAGCAAGGGCCCTCACCCTGTTGCTCTGAGATGTGCTGGATACACTGGAGCACACCTCAAGTCTCACGGAGATGAGCGAGGGGCTCCTGAGGAAAGAGGAGCCAAAAGGGAACACCAGTGAAATACTTCAAAGGAATTAAGGCGTGTTCCTCTAAACACGTGACACAGCCAACAGCCCAGCTGAAGCGCCTCTGCACCAATGCACACAGCACAGGCAACAGCAGGAGGAGTTGAAGCCACTGTGCTGCTAGAAAGCTGCAACCTAGTTGTCGTTACTGAAACTTGGTCGGACAAATTCTATGACTGACATGCAGCTATCGATGGCTACAGGCTGTTTCAGATTTTAAATCCCTCTCACTCAGACTCAGCTGGAAGAAGGAATGTACAACGCTGCTTCTCGTCTCCTAGGACCGTATGGAAGCTGGAAGTGGGAGTAACTACTACCACACTAACCTCTTCCCAGAGTCAGGTTTTTCAGTTTATTTTGTTAGTTTGCTTTGGAAGATGGGTTAAGAGAAAGAATCTTCTGTTCCTGTAGTTCCAGATTCCATTTCTGTTGCTCCAGTACCAGTATTCCCAAAGGCCAGCATTGTTAAGCTGGATAAAACTCATAAAAACTTTTATCCCTTCTCTTCCAGACCAGAAAAGGTATTTCCCTTGCAGAGCACTTTTATGTCAGACTGTACCTCCTGAAACAGAACCAGAAACGTATTTCTTTCAGGTGGAAAAACCACCATCACCATGAGGGACACAAGAGAGGTCAGTACGCAGATTAAGGAACTCTTCAGTTGGTACTAAGATGCACTCCATCACCTATCTATCCTTTCCAAATTCTCTTATTTTGTGAGAAAGAGGAGGAGCTCCGAAAGGAAATTACCAGGTTAATGCCAGGAATCCGTCAGGCACAATGCAAATTCTCCTACAGGAGCCTGTTCTACACTAGTCACTTTGTTCATTTACGTAACGTCACCTTACTTCCTTGGATTTATAGCACAGGACAGGTTCAGGAGCTGTTACTACTTTTTCAGCGATGGTCTGCCTAAAAACCTAGGTGTCCATTTTCCAAAGCACAGCTTTTTAAAACTGTCCATTTGGAAGCTACTTTGCTCTTTATGAGGCGTATTTTACAGTACCATGGACTGCAATAAGCTCTTGCTCACGGCAGCATGTTAAACCTGCCTGTCTCCTCCCAGGAAGTAGGACACTGAAAATGTTGTCGTGTGTTTTTCTGTCCAAATATATTACAAAACAATTGAGAAGCTAGTTTAAAGCTGTGGGTGAATTCTCTTCAAACACCAGCTCTAGTCCACAAATAAAAATGGCAGTCTTGAAAGTATTTAGTTTTCACAGGGAAAAAGTTTAAAAAATATTATAAAGTTATAGGAACTGCTGTAAGAGAGCTTAGACATAGGACCCTGTAACCACATCAGAAAACATTCCCGTTTTTCCCTTGGATTTTCAACAACACAATTCACTTTTTAAAATGAACAAAATATGACAAGAAATGTTTAACATAAAGAGTATTTGATGCGTACTATTTTGACTCCACATATGTAATAGCCTGAACGAACAAAGATCAGTTAGGTCTAATTATTAATGGCTGATTCTCACCAGAAAATGAAAATGTTATCTCACTGTCAAGGAAATTCTTCTATGCCTTGAAGTTTTCCATGACTTGGAATTTCTTAATAAACAAATTAAAAATGAAATTATGTACTAGCTCAGATACGCTGCCCATCTCCCTTTGCTTATTTCACACTGTATTTTCTGAAAGACATTCTCACCTACACAAGTATTCCTACCAATCCGAAACAGCAAATTAACAGTTTTTTATTGTCAGAACAGGCCTAAATTAACTTTCAATAGCAGACTGGGAACTCCAGCTAGGCTTACCATACACAGTCTGCTTCTAAAACAGATATTGGTAACTGGACTAAACTTTGAAATCTGAGTTCAGACTATTTCTAATTTTGACAACATTTTTCAAAACTGTTCTTTATAATTACATCTGTGCATAAAAACTCCTGTTTGCTTGCACACCCTCGTAACTGCGGGTTTTTTTAAATCACACCTTGTAATCCCCTTGACAGAGACATAGAGTTGGAAGGCCTAAATATACTAACTTACCAAGCTGCTTAAAAGATGTTTTGCAATCAAATTAGTAATGTTCACAAATCTTAACATAAAATTAAATCTCACAGTCTCTGTTTTACCTTAGTCAGCTTACGTCTCCTCTCCAGGAATACGTTGTCCAACTATTCAGGGTTTAACAGGTGAAGCTGGCAATAAACCTTAAGTCACAATAACATTTCCAAATTTAATGAAAATCACAGGTAATTAAAGAAGGAGTAGCTTAAGCCTAAGCAGTGCTTATGCAAAATTCTTGCCAAATCTACATTTTGGTGCTAGCACTGCTTGCAGAGCAGTATTTGGATTAGTATATGGCTTTCTACTGCACAGCATATTCTTACATTTATAGCAGGTCTCCTCTTTGCATTGCACTTCCTCTGTGACCAACCCCTGCTCAAGTCTCACAGTCATTGGTCTATATGGTCTTAAACTGTCAGAAATGACTGCAGTGCTGGCTTCACCCCAGCAACTCCTGTAGAACTCCTGGGCACGGGTTCCTTATCCTCCCCCCATCCACCCAGAAACAGAGCCCAAGTCTTCCTGTTACCAGTGGCTATATCCCACCCCACAACCCCAAACTCAGAGCTGCTTAACCTTTTGTCTTGAAGAGTTCTCACCCTGCAGATACACAGATGTTCTTTTGTATCCACAACACTCATACTTTATACAAGAATTCCTTAAAAGCAATCGCTGTTTACACAGTGATAAATTTGTGTATTTTCCTGCCTCTAGATCCTCTCTGTTCTTGAGTGTTCTTTCAACTACAAACCCAGCATTCCTCTCTCCTGATCACTGCTTATGAAATACAGACTCTCTTGCATTTCTTCCCATCTCCCAGCTGATCTCCTAATAAACCCGCCTCCCTTTGCCATAGAACATCACCTCCAGCTCTGCTCAAGCTTCATGTGTTTTGGAAGTGGTTCCAATAACAATTTTTAAGCTTAGTGTTCCCGCCACATCTTTGTTCTCCTCTGGTTATTTCCTAAACCATAGACCCCAATAGGTAGTATCTGATGCCTGAATCCACTTTGTAGCAGTGTAGTTAGTTAATAAACAAAACAAATGCTAGCCAAATTAATTATGACTATTTTATCAGAACCAAAGGGACACCATATTTAAAAGAGACAATCTCCTATACTAGCAGTCACTAGCAATAATAGCTAGAAAAATTTGTAGTTTGTTATCAAATTACTTAAAATAAAAATGACTCTGCTACACACATGCCACCAATGCTAATGGGTTGAAAAAAGTATTTTTTGGTGGTACTCCATCCATCTAACAAGACAATTTTTCATTATTTTCTTTTATAAATCAAGAAAATATAGTATTTTTGTGTGCAGTTTTACTGACTATCAGCCCTTCACTTTTTTTTAAACTTATTGTTAAATAAATTGGTAAATTAGGTAAGCACATTACATTGACACTGAGTCTTCTTCACCTAAGTAGACAACTGAGCAGCTTCTTTAAAAGCAGCTATTAAACAGCAGCATTTGTCAGCGGGTTTTCTGAATGCAGAAGCTGTAACTAAGCATTCTACTCTCACTGAGGTATGACAGCATTTTCGTGCTCCATGTGCTTTAGAAAAATTTTCCCAAAAAACTTTGACTTCATGGTTATGATTCATATTTAAGATGTGATGTAAGAATCACAATTAACAAATGCTTATCGAATGCTTATTTATCCTGGTAAATTCAAAGGTTTAATAGTAAGTTCTCATGTTATTCTAAGTAGCAAAACTTCCCAGAAGCCTGGGAAATGTTTGTTACAGACACAGTAAGGTGGTTTTTTCCATAATAATTACTTTAATCCTTGAAATGTTAATTTGGTATGGACTTACCAGATGACAAGTATAGCAGGGGCAAGGAGACGGTGAAAAAAGCTTAATCAGAACAGTATAGTAATTTAAATAACTTTTACAGAGAATTATAACCAAAAAAAAAACCCACAAGAAAGGAAGATGGGCCATCAGAACTTAATTATGAGTCAGTCATGTTATCAGTGTCCTCAGTACTGATACATGCAATTTGACAGATGTTTTTTTCATGAGTCTATATAAACAAAATCAATGACTGGTATCTCAGAAGACAAAGGGGTTTCTTTCAGTTGTTCGTACACTCTGTTCTCCGCAATATAATCTTCCTAGATTACAAACATGCCATTTAATAAGAAATCATTATGAGAACAAAGTAACCTCTCAGACTGCAATACTGGTGACAGACTTCATGTAAATTAAAGCAGGCTCACAATAAGTAGTGTCATGACTGTGAATTTAAATTTCCTACAGATCTCAGAAAAGATTTACTTCGTTTTTCTTGAAATACCCTTCAGTTATTTACAAAATTATGCCAGTTGATCAAGTCAAGGATCTTCTCTGTTCTGCTCACTGAGATTTGTAACAAATAATGTACTTTGACTCCTGGACCAAATGGTTTAATTGCTGAAATAAATGGCATTTCTGGTGATGCACACAGACAAATCTTCGAATGCTCAACAAGACGAAATTTGTATCTCTCCTGAAGGAAACTTCAAAGGTCTGTGGCTTATGGGAATGTCCAGCTGTGTCATAGCATTCAAAAATCTGTAAGGTGCTCGTAAGATCCCTCCACCCTTCCTGCTGTGGAAGCAGTAGCTACTTAAACACATTTAATGTTAAAATGTTTAAGTTACAGTTAACTCTACCCAAACTCATCCCTTCAAGACATTCCTTTCACACCTCTGGCAGTGACAACACTGCATTTTTTTCTCCCACCCCAACACTGCATGACTACCAAGCTACTTCTCCATTTCCCAAATGACTTCTTTTAAATACACAGTTGTTGAACACAGTCTAGTAAAAATGAGTATTAGTTCCAAACTCAGCTCCTCTAATTAACAAGCTTGTCTGGTAACAGTAAGAGGGTGACACCCCTAGAACAGATAGAAAACAACATGCAGGCTTCATCACCCTTAGCTCTCTATAACCATACAAATCTCATTTTGGATCAAGCCAGATGTTTTTGATTGAACCAAACAATGTATGACAGCCAAGACACCTTAAAGAGTTTTCACAACCATTCTGCCAAAGAAACAAACTGGAACATTTATAGTGTGAGTTTGCCGGTTTCACTTTTACAGTGCATCCATTCTTCTGTCTCTGGCTCGCTCAGTTCCGCCCCCCCCCCCCCCCCCCTTCCTTATCTCTTTTTAACATTCTTTTGGTTGAATCAACAGCATATCTATATGGTTAACAGCGTTTAAGAGATTTGTCAGAACTTGCCTTTTACTTGGCTAACAAAAAAGTATACTAAATACTGTATAAAACAGTTCTGAGATACAGATAAAATACTCTCTGGAAGCTTTACGCTTTCCTGCTTTGCATTTCTATTTACCTTTTTTTACTTCAGTGGAACCCATTTAACGTTCATATACATACCTCATTACTCTTCTGTGTTGCTACCTCTATGTATTGCACAACTACAGTACAGCTATGTAGTACTTCAGGAAGTTGGTGGCCTGTTCATCTGATCTGGTGTAATACCAAGACACTGAACAGCTAGATTCCACTCAACTACATGTATTTCATCTGCAAGATTTCACAGAAATCTCACAGAAGTTCAGTTTTGATGACAAAATCCACAGCCACCTTTGTATATTAACACAAATAAATATGGACTTTGGTATGTGTAACATAATTTCAATAATTCGTAATACAAATCCTCACTTATTTCTTGCTAAAAAAAAAAATGAACTGAGGCTTGTCCATGTCATAGGCTCTTATACAACAAAGTAAAAAACTATTAAAAATATTAAAATATACTAATTATAATAACTTTTAGCTTTGGCAGCTCCAGTTCCAGAAGAGACAAAACTGAGACACAGGGAATCCATTATTTCCTAAATCTAAACGTGAAGTCACTAGGCTATAAGCCTTCTAAAATCTTGTACTAAATCTGAAAGTCCTTTGTCCAGTACTATTTAGAGTATTTTGGATAAGGAGGTAGATAATAGCACATTTTCTGTTTAAGCCATGCAAAAAGTACCAGAATCAAGTTAACTTGGGAAATTCAGTTTGGATTAATTAGGAAGCAGTGAAAGGGTTTTTCAAGTACTGACTTTTTTCTAAATAGGGCAGATTCAGAAATTGAAGGGATCAGAAATAAGCTTTAATCCCATCCAATTTAAACAGTTGTCACCTCTGCTATTTTCATGGCAACAGATTGTAAATCTGCCACTTCAAACAGGAAATCAGTTATACAAAGTCTGTATGTCTAACAGGATTCAAGAACTGTCAGCAAAGTATTTTCCTCTATGTGAGGCAGAAAAGGAAAGAGAATTTTTGAGACTTCAAAATACTTAGCATATTACAATTAAAAACAAAATAGTATTTTAAGAACTGCTGGCTATAACAAACAGCAAAGGCTAGTCTACCATTAAAGGTGTACAATATGAAAGGGGGAAAAATAAGTTAATGAGCTTCCACCATTCTTAGGAACACATCCGTATCATATAGCATCTGATGATGGCCAATTCAAATTATTCCTCTTTGATTTAGTCTGCAGCTGAACTTCAAAGTGTCCATCAAGTAAACTACATTTGGTTTACCAATTACAGGCATTTGCATGAAATATTTCTGAAACAATCCCACAAAGGGTCACTGTACAAAGGAGTTAGACCCAAAGACATCACTACCACAGAAAAGCAGCATTTTTCCTTCAGAGCAGGATATTATGACCTAATTACATAACAAAAGTTTACAGAGAATAACCAGCAGAGAAACAGAATAAGGACATACCCTAGTTGCCACAATCTTCTATCTCTACACAAAGTCCCTTATCCTCACCTAGCTTTCAGCTACTACGTGATATAGGAAGATATATATTGCACTCTGGAAATACGCTGCAAGGTTATGATCCATTAATGACTGTGAAGCACTTGGATATACCCCAGTACATTCCAATGAAAGAATCCAGTCCTCAATGTGCAAGCATCTCAAGTAAAAGTACTGTCAGTCCACATACGACTGACCAGAAAATTCTTCAGTCTTCAGGACCTCCTTGTTCCTACATGATATAGAATACAAAGTGTATCTGTTGTTTTGGGGTGGTTTTTTCAGACCTTTATTATTACCATGAAGTTTAACATGAAAGTTTGCCAAGACAAACTAAAAGGGTAAAACTTGAGTAAAGGATACCCATTTCATGTAGTCTTAACAGGCTGCTGCCCCAAAATGAAGCTCTTCTGTGGAATGGGGATGCATACACAGGCATTAATGTCACCATTTAGAAATAGATGCTGCCAAGTAGTCTTTTGGAGACATACAGGGGCAAGAGCTGGATATTAAAGAAAAAATGAGCAAACCAATTAACTAATTTTCAAAGCTAAAACAATTTTTTTAGTATTTTAAAATATCAAATAAATTACAAGCAGATACATTCTTAACAGTAGGTTTGGTCTCTGTTGCAATTTGACAGTCTTCTGAGGTTATTTACTTACCATAGCATCAATCTGTTCCAGGATCTTCATGAACTGCTCTGCAGTTCCTTTTATCCTCTTGTCCAGCTGTTTTAGTGCTTCTACTTGGAGATCCTTTGCTAAAAATCCCTGAGGAGGAAAAACAGAGGGAAGGAAAATCAAAATTATTCCATAACTTATAGAATATCCAGCTAAGAAAATGCATCAATGCACCACAGCAGAAAACACCTTCTACTATTTCTGTAGTTTCAAATATGATAGGGACTAGTCTCAATCTGTAATCTTATCAGTCCTTGAAATGCTAAATATAAGCTCTGCTAGGTTTACTTAAAAGATTAAACAAATAACAGACTTTGAGAGAACTCTTTATGCTTTTCCAGATCTAAATATAATTTATCCAATATGCAACAATATTTATCTTTTTCCAAACAGTGCCATGTCTCTCTCTAGCAAACTCACAAGCAGCATTTGGAATTCAGTAAGAATTTTACAGGACCTTTGGACAGTTAGGAGGGGCAGCCTATTATGGACTGCTCAAAAGCTTTACACAGTACTTTTTAAAAATACTTATACCTACAAAATTGTTTCACAAAGATATAATATGATACAAAACCAGCATACCTTCTGGATACTTGTGAACTCTTTATTAACTTCCTCTAACTTATTAGCTATTTGCTCCACTGACTTCTCCAAATCTTTTAACTTCTTTAGTTCAGCCTCTTCTTCTGGACTATTCTGTGTATTCAAAATTACAACATTCACAACTATGGAACAAACAGAGACACTATGCAGCTAAAAAGCAGCAACAGTGGTAATACAGTCATAAAGCTTCTGCTGATTAAAAATATGTATTAACCTTGTTTTCTTTCCATAAGCTTCTTCCAAAGTTTAATTACAAATATAATCAAAGCAGCAATATAAACACATTAAATGATACAAATTTGAAAGGAAAAAGGAAAAGTGCGAACTTCTTTTTGTTAACTTATCACCTTTAAAGTAAGGGTAACAATTTATATCATGAGATACTACCTTGTCCTCTACTTGGCAAAAGCAGCCACAAGTCATTTCACCAGAAATTACCCAGCAGACTCAGTAGCTACAGATATTTTTATTTTTCTTTTAAACTAGAAAAATAAGATGAGCAGATAAGGTCATCAGTGCACAGAAGGTTCATGAGTACTGACAAGCAACAGATTAGGCAGAAATTTGTCAATAATGTAAGGCAGAAATCAGTCAATAATGGAATTTCAGAAATGTACAAGCTGCCAAGTTATTCACACCACAACATGAGACCGAACTCAACTCTGTGGGTAGGTATACAAGATTAGATTTATGCTGTAACTTGTTTCTGTGTTCAGTAGCTGAAGCACTGACAGAAATTACAATAATTTAAGGGGGGGGGGGGGGGAAATGTTCAAAGGCAACACTTACCCTTTTCCCAATCAACATGACTTTGCAACCATTTTTAATACCAAGTGCCGACAATGGTTGTTCCAGTTCTTTCAGAGACTTCCCTAAATGGAAGAGGAAAAAAACCAGTTAAAATATAGTTAGCAGCCTAAGTGTCTTTTTGAAGACATTGAAAGCATGGACACATGAAAGTGACTAAAAGTAAAGGTATCATCATCAATTATTGATAGATTTATACATTACCTTTGTATATCAGTTTCTGAAAAGGAACTGGAACCCCAGTGACTTGTTCAATAAGTACAGCCATGTCTTGTAGTGTAGGTTCACTATCTTCTTGTTGAGAAGCAACCCGAATACTGTGTTTTTCATTACCTAAGAAGAAACAGAGTAACAGTAATACTTATTTTTACCTAGAAAATATTACAGGGAATCTGTTTTTAATATTTATTTCTGCAGAAGTTCTCAAATCACTGATTCTCGCGTACGATAATAATTACCAATCAAAGGATTCTATTGCATGTCTTTCCTCTTGAAGTGACTTACCTCAGCTAAAAATTTACATTCTAATAACCTGAAATGTTTAATCAGGTGAATTCTACTGGCATAATGCTCCTGCTAAGTATTATTCCCCACCTTTTAAGAGTGTAGATGGTGTCGACATCCCACAAGCTAAAGCATGAAAGTCACACCTTTCTGATGTATTCTATTTCCCACTTGAAAGAACTTTAAACGGCACAAGTCTTGGGGAATCTGAGACAATTTATCACTTCCTTTGCTTCCTACTCCTCATAAATGAGAAGCAAGGTATCAATGCCTAACCTCTCTCCCCTCCACCAGACACCCAAGAGAATTCTCACAGTCCAAAAATTATTATTTCTCCCCATAATACATATGCAGCCTGAACCACTTTAAGAAGCCTCAGCCTCTATGACACCTTTCACTTATGGGGCATCCTATTCAAAGTCCCTGTGAATACTCGCATTCAAACAGCAGGAAGTTTTTAGAAAAAAGGAGTATGTCTGTGAAACTCTGCTTTACAATAGACCCTTTTCTATAACCTTCTGCTCCCACACACTTAAGGCTTGTCAATCTGAAAGTACCCACAGGAACCAGCCACCACTGGCTCAAGGGAAATCAAGACAGGCATTTTTACTGTGCAAGAAGAGAGAAGTCCTTAACAAACACCAGAAATAAAACTATTATCGTTAAGTGCGCATATCTTTTACAAAGAAGAGCACTAGAAATATCAATTTTAAAATGTTCCAGCTGCCTAGAGTCACATGACAAACTTGCAAGCTCCAACAATATTTCTTAATTCCAAAATTACTTTATGCTCAAAATCACATCATACAAACTCTCCCCCAAGCAATTTCCATAAACGGACTTTCTTCCCAATCTGTGGTTTCTCTGTTCGTTTGTTTTGGGGCTGGGGTGTTAAGTCCTAACCTCAATATATTTCAAAAGGCTGTTTTGATATATATAACTGCTTTGTGTAAAGGCTGTGCCTGTCAGCAGTTAGAAAGAAAAAAGAAACGAACAGCAAATGAGAAAGAGAACAGCTGAAGTTTGCCTAGCAATAGAAACAGTTTTAATTCCAAATTAAGAGTACCACTTTGGGCAGACTGTAATAAAATATTAGTGTAAATTCACAGCAGAGTGAAATCACCATGAAATATATCTCATGGATTAGAACTGGTATTATCAGTTTGCTTCAGTAAATAACAATACTAATTTAAAGCAACCACCAGTACGAAATTCCAAAATATTTAAAAAAAAAAAAAGCCTAAACACTTATAAAAAACAGGTCCATACAATTTCTTGCAGATTGTCAGGTAATATATGTGGGTCTGCTACTATTCTCTTTCTTAACCCTTAATAGCATCTTTCCCCACTTTCACTCATGCATGCAAAATTTTAATAAAATGTTTGCACTAAATAGTCAACTAGCATCTGACAACAACAGATAAAAATTGGACAACTTAAGTCCAAGATGAGCAATGCCTTTTATTCGCTATTTATTGATGTCAAAGTAATTACCAGACAAGAAAACAACTGGAAAGATAAAAATATTCTCAGATAAGAAGACTCTTGGCAAACAGCAAGATATTGGAATTATAAATATTTTAGTATCGTTAAGCTATTGTCATCTTTGCAAACGAAAACCCCTCAAATCAAATAGAGCTTTCTGAGGGCATCAATGAGCACGAGTCATGAAGATTCAAACAGATTATTCCATAAAGTTCCTACCAAATACTCTTAGATAAAACTGCCAGGTGATAAAGGAAACATTTTCACAAAATAATGTAACAGTTTGAAAGCACAAACGAGCAAGCAGAAATAAACAAGCTCTAAAGATGGAAAGAATGTCACCAACATAGTGCAAAAGGAAGAGGAGCAGAATTTATTATTGAATAATTTTAAAAATAATCGTTAAAAATTAACAAGCTTTGTTAACAAAAATCAGCTGATTAATATCTTCCCGATTTAATACCTTACTATCCTTATTACTCCTACTACCTCACCTAGATCCACTTCATCAAAATTTAATAACGTTATTTCCCATCTTATTTTTAAAAACTACGGAGTCCAGGCTATTCTTACCTCTTTGCAGTAACTTCTTCTATTTATTTGCAGATTTAACCACATCTTCCCTTCCACCTCCTTCTCCCTCCTCCTACTTCTCTTCCCGAAGAAAAAAAGATCAACCATACCAGCTGGCCTTTGAATAACCAGTTTCATCAGGTCACCATTCAACTGTCATACTGAAGAAACCACCAGTACCCCTTGCAAGCTGGCATCTCACCAGCGACAAACATTCAAGCTTATTCAACAAGCAAGAAGGCAGCCCACTGAGTAGCACATGCTTTTAGCCTACAGTGCCGACTTTAGTGATATATTTCATCTAAATGAGGATTACTACCAAAAGAGTGACTTCTGCTCCATGCTCTCTGGCACGGACAGCCTTGTTAACTGTTCCCATCATCTCCTTACAGCAGATCTACGCCCGTTTAATCATCTTGTTGATACAGAAAAAGCTTTTTTTTCTTTTTTCCTTCTGTTGGATCCGCTTAAGTGATCCAGCTTGAGGGAGGCGGCGACAGGTGGCCAGGACACATGTGTAACGTTACGGTAGCAGCCGGGATCGAGACCAGGCAAAGCGGAGGACGAGCCGTGACCCGCTGAGGCCGAGGCAGGCCGGGCCGCTGGCCCAGCAAGGCCCGGGACGCTGCCGCCACCCAACAGACAGCCCCGGCCCCGCCACTTGCTGTCTCCTCGAGGCCTTGCGGAGCTGCAGCCGCGGGCGCCCCGGCACCAAAGGCCGCCACACGCCCACCTCCCCCACCGCTTCGGGCCGCCGCCGGGCGCCTTCCAGCGCCGCCGTCCGCGCGTTTCCCGCTCACCCCGGCACCAGCGGCAGCCACGGGCCCGCCCGCCCTGCAGCGCCGAGCTACCGCCAACGGCCGGACCCAGGCTCACGGGGAGCGCGGCCGGCAGGGACGGGCGAGCCCCGGGGCCAAACCCGCACGGCCCCGCCGGCGGCCGAGACACCTGGTGAGATGTAGCGGGCCGCGCTCGCCTCGGCAGCGGCTGGAGGTGCCCTCCCCCAGGCGGCTCTTACTGTAAGTGACGGTGACGGTAACCGGGGCTCCTGGCGCCGCCATCTCACCCCGCCACAAGGAAACGGTTCTGCCGGTGCTTCCCGGGGCGCGCCGGTAGCGCGTCACTTCCGCTTTAGGCCCCGCCCCGCCAGACGGGAAGGGGCGGGGCAAGGGGAGCGTGACGCCCGCGGGCGGGGCGGGGCCGTTTGCCGGCCTCACCGGCAGCGACAGCCGCCCCCTTTGTAATTAACGAGAGGAAACAGTTAAGCGCCTCAGACCCAGGAGCGCCGGGGCCAGGGGGAGGGACGGCCGCTTCCCCCGTTACCCTCCGCCCCCGGCCGGCTGGTCAGGTGTAACTCGCAGGTTCCTCCGGCCGGTTGTTGTGGGCCCCTTCTGCCCCCTGGCCTGTACTGCTGCTCCGGGCAAACCAGGGGCAGGGGACCGGGCCGGGGCACGCCCGGTGTGTGCCTGCCTTTGGGATCAGAGCCGTGCTCCACCTCTGCAAAGCCTGTGCTCCAGCAGCACAGAGCGCTGGTAAGAACTGGGGGCAGGCTAAGGCCAAATTAATTACCAGAAACCACACAAAAGGATTTGCTAATCTACGTTATTTTATGTCTCCATAGAACACAAAGTTAACAATAACCTTATTTGTTACAGCTTTCAAGGAGGTTACAAGTACAACAGCATAAAAGTCTCAAGACTGCAGTAGTTTAAAAATTGCTTTCAATTATTTTATCAAATAAGTATAGTAATAAGGGAGCTATTTTACAGAGTAAGCAGCAACGTACAGTCTTAGTTCCAAGAAAGAGAAACGTAATACGAAGTCAAAATAAACCTTAGCTATCAACAGCCACCACTACTCTTCATGTATTACTTTGTCCATAACGCACAGAAATCAAAACCTATTGGACTGACTGCTTCCACCGAAGAGAATTGTGCCAAATCTTCCATTAACAGAAAAGTCAGTAGTAGAAGAACTTCCTTCAAAGAAAGAACACCACTAGCCATTCATATTGCATTCCTGGATGTAGTGATATTAAGGTTACACTGGAAGAACAAGTTTTCCAGGATTTTAAAAAAAAATACTTAATTTGATTTATAAAGTACAGTTCATTATATTCATTGTGCTCTTGAAACATTTATGTTGCAGGGATCTTTGGCAATCCAAATTCATCCACCAATACGCCGTCCTATAAGAAAGAAGAAGCAGCAACAGGTTAACAACTCTCCACCAACCCGAACATTTCACAGATGTTCCCTTATGATTTCTATAAAGCAATATATGTGTAACTGTCACTGTGGGGACAAAATAAGAAAGAATAATATATTATATATAGTAATTTAATAAGAAAACAAGAGCATCAGCGTTATTCCTCACTATGAAGCTATATTAAAGCCCCAAAAGCAAACATGCAGATGAGACTTACATTTTTAAGAATAACTATTCTAGGAGCTGTAATGGTACATGCAGTCTGACAACGTTAGACAGGAGTTGCAAAAAGCCATTTTACGTCCTTAGAATATAATAACGAGCATTTAGTACACTGTATTCTCTCATATGTAGCATCCAAAACACATAAAAGTGTTAAGCATTTTTTTGTTCAAAATATTAAGGATTCCAAGTATGAAGCAACAAACACAAATGTGATCAGTCCAAAACAAAACAAAAAAGTATTTTGCTTTTAAAGAGGAAAGGACTCACTTTGTTTTTCGTATCAGTAGGAGTGACCTCTGGGATTGCTGGAGCAGATGCGGCTTCATCCAAGTAGGAATTGTCTTCATCAGCTAAAAGCTCATCACCTAACGCATCCAGTTCTGAAATTGAATTACATTAGTTAAAAAACTATGCAACGAACTCCTTTTGCATAAGTAAAGGTCCTCTTACAGAGAAACAGGATTCATACTGAATGCTTACATTCATACTCATTTAGCATTACTTGAGTTATCAGTTGGGAATAAGCACACACACACACAAAAGAGAGAGAACCTTTCTTCCTTCATTTGTAGCATTCTGTTAGCATGTATCTCATGTTTGTCTCACGCTCTTGTTGCTAGTCTTAAAGGAAAGTGTTAAACCAGCTTTTATGGTTTAAAAAGTGTTAAAACTTTTTTTTTTTGAACACACTTAAAATATTTGACTAATGAAATTTAAAATCACTGTATGACTGTATGATGATTTTTACATTCAGTAATGTAAAAATCATCCTCCGCCTTCCTAACCTGCTTCCAAGTCATCTTCATCAATCTCTGGTGTTCCATAGCTACGACTCAGTGCCTCCTGGACTTCATTGGCTTCTTCCATCATATCCTCTAACTGGTCTTGTATGTCCTGCAGCACGAAACAATTTCAACTGGTCTATATTTAAATAGTTTTAGTTACATTTATCAGAGCTTAATCAAATTCAGTTTAATAATTCCAACGTACACGACACTCAAATTTTTTGATGCATAACCCATGTTTTGAAGCAGCATTAATACAAATCAAGACACATGCATTCAGTACTATATTATGGCCTTTATTATTAAAATTGTAGTAAATGTATGAGGTAGAAAAAGAGGAACCTTGAAACAACATCTCTGCAAAATCCTTTTAAGTATTCTTAAGAGTAAATTGAAAACCTCTAATAAATTACAGAGTCCAGCATTACCTTGAAAAGCAGGGAAGTATGAAATCTAGAGAAATTCTATCTGCCATCTGAAGAATAAGCACGAACCTGAGTTATGCCTGAGCAAAATTTAGAAGATACTTCAGCACACCTACTGGCACTGTGCTTGGGCACAAGTAAGGAGACACTTACCTGAAGGTTTACAATGTAGGCCATGTAAAAAAACAGCATAGGAAAGAGAATATAAAGGAATCAAACTCTTACCAAATGCCAGTGCTGAAGTGCAGCATACTTTATATTTACAGAACTTGCAGGGTCCTTTTTAGGCATTTTATGAAGAGAGGGCCAGGCCTTACAGACCTCTTGAAATTATTTTTTTTGGTTGGTTTTTGGTGTTCCTTTGTGGCTTGGGTTTTTTTTGGCAGGGGCAGGGAGGGGGCAGTTTCTTTTTTTGTTTTGGATTTTGTTTTCCTTGAACTAGGGAAGCAAAGCACTAATCTGCAAGTTGCTAAAATGGGGGGGAAAACCAAACAGAAGAGAGACAAAAAAGCCATAGCAGGAAGTATTCACCAACATTTATGCTGAAGTGCAGAGGGAAAGAAGGGAGAGATTAAAAATTAGCTCAGCAAGGAAACAATAATCAGTGCAGTAAGGCCAACAACTGATTGTGTAGTACCAGAGAAACCAGGAAGGAATTATGATGGTGGTCCCATAAAAAAGGAAGGCAAACTCACATGAACTAAAACAATCAGCTTACCTTTGAGTTACACAGTCCACTCATCACTACTTCAGCATATTGTTTCTGTTCTTTAATAATTTGAACTATAGCTCACCTCAATTTGATCAATTTTGACTTGCTTGTAAGCTTTCTTCATTTCTTTCACCCCCAGTTTCATTGCATCCACCTAGAACAGAGTCAAACAACATGCTTGTAGCTGATGTAGCATACACAAATTAAGCAAATGTGAGATTAATATACTGGTACCGTTGTCTTCGTATCCTTCAGTGCCTGAATAGTGTAATTTGCTTGTTCCATATTAAAAGACTGCTGTGACAGATTATCCCTCTGTTGTTCATACCTGTTAGAAACAATGCAAATAATGGTTTTAACACACCACACTATCAGCAGTAGCCTAAAGACAGGAACAGATATGGGGTTTAAAAATTTATTACAAACAATCGCAGAATAAACAGCTTCATAAAAATGTGGCTGTTATACATTTCTGTGTATTTAAAACTGACAAAGCTATTCCTGAACTAAGCTTCTGTTTTAACTGCCAATATCATATTTGCATAGGCTTACACTGTAGGTGAGGATATAGCAAAAGTTGTAATCACTATCAGCTAGAGATACATGCCATTGCTCACTAATGCTGTAAGCAGAATGGAAGAGATGCAGGTTATCCAAACCTCAATGATTCTGCACTGGAGCTTTGCAGAGCAGGGAAGAGGGGGAGAGGATAGGGTAGCAAAAAGAAACCATCGAGGCTAACCAAAAAGAAAAAGATGACTTTAAAAAAATCAAGAAATCATCCTTCTCAAAGATAAACTTGTAGCCAATCAAGAATGTAAATTATGTCAAGTTAATCATAAAAACAAAGGCATAAAACCAAACTATGAGTTCTTCTTCACACATCCAAGGCAGAGGTCTGCAAGACAAGGATGATCCAAATACAAAATTCTGGACAAGGAACGAACAACTAGATGTGTTACTGTTCAGCAAAATGGAAACGAGATGACTGAGGGGTATGATGTCTTTTATGACATCACATCTTTTATGCTCCCCTTTTATGAGGGGCCCAGTGACTGTCAACAGGGAACAACTATCAAGTAAGATTAGCAAGCAGCATAGTCAAAAACCAGAAGAAAAAACAAAACCAAGCAGTCTTCCTCACAATATCTAACTACTGCATTCCTTACCATAGGGTATTTTGGATGGCAAGAGATCACAAATACTTAACGAGTAATTGAGCAAGTCTGCAGAAGTATAGTTCATCTGAGAGATATAAAATACAAGATAATATGAGCTTTGGCTCAGATAGCATCTAAGAAATTTGCAGTTTAGGGACTAAGCTACTCCACTGAACACTTAGCATGTTCTGACATTCTTCCTTTGTATTTGTTGCTGGACACTTTTCAAGAGAGTATACTAGACTAGACCAGACACAGGATCACCTATCCTGTCCATTCTGGGTTTTTTGCAGAGACACAATTACCTGCAGTACGTGTGCACAAGTCCTAAAGGGTGTCCACAGAGAACAGGTAAACGTCTAGTAAACCAGACCAAGATCATCAAGTACAATAGTTATAGTAATCAATTAATATAAAATGAGGCACTCCCTCAAAGTTTAGGAGCCAAGCACAGCTTTAATAATGAGCAGATTTAGGTCAGCTTGTCCCAATCCAAATTCATATACTCACATACAAATAAGGCACAAATATGCTGACTCTGTAACAAGATGCTTCTGAAAAGCTGGCTAGCTTGGTCAGCATTTTTCTTTAAAGAATGTTCAGAAGCAAGAGTACTGGAAAGCAAAATGAGAAGTGTGCCACTCCCCTTAAAAACAGGCTTTCATTAATCCCAAACTGAGAAAGGTGTAAACTTACATTCGCTTCTGCTTTAACACTCTCAGTGCTTTCTGCTTTACTGTATTCTGAAAGACACAATATTGTTACATTAGGAAAAGTATTTTACTTTATACTTGACTATACTGTTTAAACCTAATGAATAGCACTGTATTTTCCAATATTTTCCTCAGTTACTACTACAAAGAGTTTAACAATAGTCACATTCAGTGTTTGTTCTGCCCTAATGATTAACCAATTAAGCCTGTATGTAAAGCTTCTAGTAGGAAATACTTCCAAAATTTCTGGCTTTTAATTTTTTTATTTCTTTTTATAAGCAGAACACAAAGTCAAACTTACTCCATCAGAACCATCTTTCATCAACATATTTTAATGGTAGGCATCAAATAATACTGCAAAAGGTATGTTAATACTACTGTTTATACGTATTTATTATTAGCTATTACGTGTTCATTCCCTTTCAAAAATGGGGTTTTTACTCCCTTTCTGCATAGAGCAGACTTTTTATATTGACTGATGAACAAAACAGCCTCTCTGCCAGACTTAATTCAGGTAACAGAAGGAAGAAGGAAAGCAAGTTACTTCTGAGGTATTACATTACACTTTGGAAAAAATAAAAACCCAATGCAAACACTGTTCAAAGACACATATCTAAGAGATGCTTCAGAATAAAAATAATCCTGGCAGTATCTTGTGTGTCATCAGTGGGGCAAGATACAATCCTAAGAACCTGACGAACTGGCTAAATCACCCCTACATGACAAGAAGCGTAAGTCACATCCTCTCATGCTTAAATCCCACAGAAGATTCTTACCTTTGCAGGTCCCTCCCTCATCTTCTTCATTTGATCCTTATACTTCACTAGTTCTGCATCAAGCCTAGCGATTTTCTTGTCAATTGACTCAGCTCTGCTATCCACCTTTAATACACAAAAGGGAAAACAAACAAAAAAAATTCATTAAGATTTTATTCAGGTATTGGACTTTAAAATGAACAGCCTCAGTTTTATTATGCTTCTAAGTGCATTGTTTCTTCACTCAGTGGTTTTACAAACAGTTTAAAGTTTGTAGAGAATCTAAAATCAGAATCAAATGAAACAACTTCTACAAGGAGCACAAGAAACTTTCTGAGGTTGCAGGAAGCTCTGCCATTGTAATGTTTTCATCATTTTGAGATGCTCCCTTGTACACCCACTCAAGTCATGGTGTCTATTCAGGATTTCCTGATAACATATAGTGCCAGGGACTAAACTGGAACAGACAAAAACAGAAGTACACCATGCTGGCAGATAAGGGGGCAATGCAAAAGGGACAGGGATGTGTTCAGCAGGGCTAGAGGTTTATTTATGGTGGCCAGAGAACATTAATCCTTCAGAATAATACCTGGAATACTGGTTATGTTTAAGAAGCCCAGACTTAACCATTTTTTCAAAGGTGCCTGACTTCTTTGTCAGAGAGACACTTTTCCCATCACTTTCCACAAAGGGAACCAGGACACAGCAGTTCCACCTGGTAGCTAGTCTGAATTCTTACTGTACTTTTGCTCCAAATCCCAATAGCAGCCGCATAGCTCAGGAAGAGGCCTTCAGCAGTCAACTGCAACAGCCCTAGTGCAAAGCATACCACAGAGCTGTCATTACAGAATTATTTTAACCCTTCCTCATAAGAGGGTTAAAGACGAAAATTAGGCAACCAAGCATGGGTACAGATCATGCTAACAGCTTATACAAACTCATTAAAAGCCCAAAGAAAGACTCCTTAACATGAACCGACTATGACAGCACTTCTCTGGAAACAACAAAATAAAGCTTATTAACTTCTCATTCCAAAGTGCCTCTCTAGGGATTAGAATACAATGACATTCCAATTATAGTGTGATACCAATCAGTGAAAATTTACAATTCTGACTTGTTAACAGTGTGGCTAAACGTGTATAATTACGCAGATTTTTATTTTGGTGCCACAGTGACCCTTTTAAATCTTTGCTTTATGACATCAACATACATTTGCCAGAGGCATCCTGAGCTAAAAATTTGATATGAACACTCCACACAAGACACTAAAGTGCCTGGGCACAGCTGGCATTGGAAAAATTGTATTAAGCTTTCTGTTATGCCAAATATTTTACTAACAGCAAGAAAAAGAGATATTTTAAAACTCTTGGAGGTTCAAAGGTAGCACCTCCTCAAGATCTTCATCAGCTAAATGCATGTTTGAGGTGAGCCGCCTTCACAAGGGAGAACCAGTTATTTGGTTTAGTTATATAATTAATCTTTAAGCAGTACTAGCAGGAAATGGAGAAAGATCCTCCTACATTGATTAACTACATAAAAATGTCACACAGACATTACACTACACAAGACCTCAGCTTTTAAAAATAAGAATGGACAGAAGGGACAACAGATCTAATTTATCCAAAAGAAAACTAGACTGTATTAGGACTTGAAGAGCTGTTTTCTATTCACAAATAAGGCATACCAAGATACGTTTCATTGCTACAGAAGGGCCCCATCTAAACAAAAGAAAGTGATCATGGTATCCCAAATCCCTATTAACCAAAACCGCAGCTTATTTCAATTTAAAAAAAAATAATAAGAACATCAAGTATAAGACTGAATTTTAACGTTGTTGTCACAATTATTAATTAGCCTTTTGTTCCTATGTTTCCTACTTACTACTCTGAAAAAAACGACAGATTTGGAGTGTTTTTTCAAAGAAGAAGTAAAAACAATACCAGTGCCTCAGTTCCTGATGCATCCTTCCTCCTACCAACCTCATGACAGCTTTGAGTCATCTGACTGTGCTCAGCCAGAAAGGATTAAAAAAACCTGCCACACAGTGCAATGTCAAGGCAAGCACGGAAAAAAAGCGAGCAGAAACTGCAAAGAAGAGTGGGAACATACCCATGGGGTGGTAAGTGAGGAGACAGGAGGACATCACACAGCCAGCCAGCAAGCTCATTAGTAACCAGCCATCACAGAAAAGTAGGGAAAAGTGTTTCCTGGCCTTCAGTAAACACTTCAGATTAGTGATCCCACAGAACCAGGTCTTTAACAGAAAAAATCTTGAATTGTTTAGATACTTAAGGTGATGCTTGTTATCTTGCAACACGGGGAAAAAAAAAAAAAAGCATGTTGTATGCTGATCTTACTGGGTTCAGTCATACTACTTCTGCATACACAGGAAAGAACATCCAAAACACAGGCATAATGAACATTAAGCATTGCTTGCCAAATATAGTAATTCCTAACTGCATTTAATGGGTAATTACCACTGAATTAACATGGTAAGATATTTTACAAAGCAATTTGACTCTTTCAAGAAATACAATTAAATGTGCCTAAGATTGAAAACAACACAGAAGTGACATTACTTAAGTCTCCAAACTCCTGATTTTAACCCGATAAAGAAACAGGGCAAGCTTTTTTAGTATCTCACACAACTCTCTCTAATAATAATTCACATGCAATTTAAGAAGAAAATCTAATGATATCTCTAGTCTTTTAGCAGGATCTATACTAAAGACTTAACTATCGGAAATTAACTGAAAAATACAGCAAGTCTTTCACAAACCATATAGATTACTTTGTGTAAATCGGCACAAAAAGTTAATTCATAAACTTCAAACTTGTAAAAGGAACTAGGTTTCTCCCCACACTTACTAGTAAACCAGAATTGTCTTAAATTTTAGTTGGAATTGAAAGATGTCAAAACGGCAAAAGCTAACATGGAGCTCAGTAACAGTAACAGCAGTTTGTACACTTCCTCATACCAAAGAGCAGTGCTTGGAGCCAGCCCTCCATCTCTCAACAGCTGACCAGCACAACTACTTTTCAGTTAACCTGCTGTCATGTATTGCCAAATTTTCAGAGAATGTAATTACAAACAACTAACAGAGAATCAAAACTGCATGCAGCTCCTGGTGGGCAGTATTGATGACTCTCTTTTTTTGGAAAACATCCTAAATTCCTGGTGTTGCCAATCAAAGCAGCTGTTTAAATTACACTTTTATGTACCCCACAAAAACACTGGAATTGAACAAGCTCTTAGCAGAATAAAGACCGCTGGCATATCTAAATTTTGTCTTCATTTGCTTCAACATTAGAAAATAGACATTAACTTGGAAATGGCAAAATCACCCCTGAAAAATCTAACAGACTAATATAGAATTAGTGTTATAAGGAAAAGGTTTCCTGGCCTTCAGCTTACGCTGCCAAAATGGCAAATTTAAGATTTAAGTATTTATAATACTTAAGTTATAATTTATAACATTTAAGAGTTTATAACAGTATATCAGATATTAGAGTTCTAGTCATCCACTGAAGCATTTACTGGTAACAATGGGAAAGGTACCCCTGATTTTTGAGCACATGCTTTATTCACTGTTCTAACTAAACATACTTAGAGCTACGTTTGGGCTTAATACAGCTAAAAAGCAATACAGGTTCTTCACCAATAAAATAACCTACTGGGAGAAACACTATCACCACTTCTCTCCCTGCCCCAGCCACTGACGTATGCCAGAGACTGATGTGCATGGGTATGTGTAGGTAGCACATACCAAATATCAGGCATTTAACTCAGGGAGTCTCTTCACCAGATAGCAAAATAAATTTTCTGGGAGGAAAATCATGATTTTCCACAGAAATTTTTTGTTGTCAGATTCCTGAGACAACATTTACTTAGCCTTAGTAAACCTCCGCTTACACCACAGCCATTACTGACCTTTCACTGACTTCGTTAACCGTTAAGACAAATACTCAAGACCTCTGTATGCTTTCTCCACCTTCTAAAATTAGTTTACAACAGAAGGAGCTATAAAAACACACCACAGTTTTCTTCACAAACTTAAAAGCCAAAAAAAGACTATGGAATCACAAGATTAACCATTTTAAAGCTCTTCCTCAACCTTCTTTTCAGGCAGGCCAACCTTAAAACAGCTATAAAGTGTTCTACCATGTGTGTCCTCAGCGTTCCTTACTTGCTCTGGGCTTCGTAACTGTCCATAGGTACACATCTTCACCACCGTCCCTACGGCAAGCCCCTGGCAGTAGACATTTGCCCTCCCACCTTCTCTACTGGACAGAGGCACTGGTTTCCTTGCTCCCGTCCCTGCCTTACCACAAACTGGTGCGGCAGGAGTTCACTACTGCAATCAGCAGCAGTGCAGTCCTCAGACAGAAATACTGCACATATCCATGAGGACGTAAGGAGAGCCAGGCCCTACGTGCACATGACGTGCACCCACGTACCGGATGAGTTCCCAGGCACAGCAAACAAATACGTGTACAAACGCCGGTACCAGCGCACATGTACGCTCCTGCACAGCTGCACACTAAAACACACAAGTATATGTATACATATGTACAAACACGCTACACCAAAGCACGGGCATGTGTCTATGTAGACAGACGCACACTGTGCCCACACACAGCTACGTACCCGCGCTCAGGTACGCGGGCGCACACGGACGCACGGCTCCAGGCCCCGCGCCTCCGGGCCGGTGCGGGCACCCGCATCCCGCCCACGGGCGGGCCACCGACACTCTCACCTGCAGCACGCCAGCGGGGGCACGGCCGGCGAGGCACCCCTCAGCCCCAGGCCCGCCCACAGCCCGGCTGGCCCTGCCGGCCCTGCGACCACCCCGCCGCTGCCCTGCCCCTCCCGAGGCGGCGGCAGGGCCCGCCGGGGAGGGTACTGACCGTCCCGATGCAGTCGGTGAGGCTGGGCGGAGGCGCCTTTGGCTTCGCTTTGCCGAAGAAGCGGTTCATGGCGGCGGCGGTGCCTTGGTCCCGGTCCCGGCAACAGCAGCGGCGCTCCCCGCCGACCCGGAAACCCACCGACGGGCCCGCCCCGCCCCCAGGGCGGAGCCGCGAAGGGCGGAAGCGCTCCACGGCGGCGCACCCCGGAACTCCCGCCCTCCTGCCGACGGCGGCGGCTGTGATTGGCCGTGTGGGGCCGCCGGCATGACAGACAGCTGCGCCGCAGCCGAAGACGTTTCCTCCCTCCGCACGTAGGGTGCCACCTACGCGTAAGCTGCGGGGCGGGCAGCACCCGTCCGGAACTGCCGTCGCCTCCTAAAAAAATACCTTTCAAGTTACATCTGCACTGACATTCTGTTGCGTTTTTTTTTTTTTTTAATAAAAAAAAATATCGCTGTAGAACCTTCCCCATCAGATCAGTTCATCTGATATGTTAAAAAAGCAATACCATGAACATCTGTGAAACAAAAGCATAAGCTATTTGTTTTATTTTATTTATTTTTTATGTTAAGAATGCTTTTATTTTTTTTACCGAAGTTACTGAGGACCCAACATATCTTTGGGCTTCACCCACTGATCAAACTGGTCTGATGTAAGGAATCCGAGCTTCAAAGCAGCTTCTTTTAACGTCGTCCCTTCTTTGTGCGCCGTTTTGGCAATCTTGGCTGCTTTATCGTACCCTGTAACAAAATAAGCAAACAAGAGAGCCATTTGCAGTTTCAGACGGTTTCTCAGAGGTGAGGAAAAAATGGGACACTTCGCCTTTGGAGAATTAATTTGCTAGATACTGCTATAACCACTTAACTCAGTTTGCAGTAAATGTGCACAAAGTATTTACACCAACTCCCAATTATGTTATTCTGGTCTTCATGGATTCAGATCAAAGTTTTATATGACCTTCTCCTTTAAAAATAGAATCTCATGTTACAGTCTTTCACTTTTCATTATTATTGGCAGTCAAATCAGGATGACAGGTACACAAATTCTCCCCATCTCCGTTTTTCTACTCCAGTCAGCATTACTTTTATAATGCACTGGTATGGCCATGGCAAGGAGGACACATCTTTTTCAACAGCAAAGGCAGTTGTTTATGTTAAAGTAAATTAACTTTTGGCCTGAGCCATGACTTGGTTTCCTAAACATTGTGACAACATGAATAATGTATGCAAAACAACATTAGCACAAAATATTTCGGTATACTGTTTTGAGAAATTTCTGAGCCTTAAACCTACCTATATGCGGGTTCAGTGCTGTTACCAACATCAGAGATTCACTCATTAGTTTGTTAATCCTGTCCGTATTGGCTTGGATTCCAACCACACAGTTGTCAGTGAAAGAAACACAAGCATCTCCAAGAAGTCTTGCAGAGTTTAAAACGTTTTTAATCTAACAAAAAAAAAGAAAAGAAATACCAACTACTACATTCAGATATTAATAGCTGCACAGTCTGGCACTGTTGTTCATAACCAGTGCACCCCCTGCAATATCCACTTCTTTAACAGTGTATTTGCAGAAATTACAGAAAATTTGCAGAAAAGGAGTACAGTAAATAGTACACCCTCCTCCTTTTGCAAGGTAAGCTCAGCCACTCCTATTTAATGGAATTTGTGAGAAGCATTCAACAGCAGAACTCTTGCATAAAGACAACCAAAGTATGCATAATAATTTTGTTGAAATAATTCTCAAATAACCAAGTAAAAAATACATGGAGGCATCTGATTCATTGTCATTTTCCCCCTCAGGTACCAATCAAGAGAAGACATCTAAAAATATAAAATACAATAATGTCTGGCATTAGTCATGTACTTCGACAATCCAGAACATGCCACTCTCTTATTTGGAGAGGTGTCTGTTTCTATCAAATTTATCTTCTGCTAGGTACATCTCCTGGCTGTTCAACAGGATTACTGGGGGTTTTCCCCTCTTCAAAACTTTTTCTTCTTAGAAGAAATATGTTCAAATCCACAGGAAAAATACATTACCAAAGCAGACACAGTAAGGAAGAGACAAACACAGATTTTGTTGTAAAATTTCAGTGTTCTTTCAGTCATTTCTAACTAGCATAATAAAAAGCAGTATCAGTCAGTATAGGCTGTGCAGAAAAACAGCGTATTACATGCTGCTTCCTTTGTGCTTCTTATTTCTAACAAGACAACAAAACCTCAAAAACTCCTTTAATTTCTATTAGTATTAGGATCTTTTCTGCAAGTCACCTCAATTCTTTTTAAACTATCATTCCTGCCCTAACCTCTATGCTATTCCTTCAACATCTTACACACAGTTCTCCATCTTCTGATTTGATGCTGTTGTTAATATTCTTTTCCTCTTTTTCCTTCTTGGTTTTATGGGGAAAAATAAAAGTAGACAGCCCAAAGAAGAAAATGAGAATTACAACTTGGTGTCAAACATCCAAATTTCAGTACAAGGTGACTTTTAACACTCCATTTGACTTTTTTGATTAAATAGACAGAAGCAGCTGTATCTATCTTGGTGTATCCTGCTCACACTGTCAAAGGGAGCTAAAATTTTAAAAACTGAAGTCTATGACTAATCATTTGAAATTTTGCATGACTCACTTGCCAAAAGCATGTAATCCTTTGGTATTCAGCAGTAACAGAAATTAGTAACAGATAGCTGCTAAAGAAAAAAAAATCTTATTTTTAGCTAAAATGCCAAATTTGCTTTGACATTGACAATATTTTGCCTCAGTTGTTCCTCTCTCCCTGCTTCCTTAGACTGATGATAAGCATACACTGTTAAGATAAAAGCTTTTCTACATAAGATAGTTTCACGTAAAAAAGATTGCCATTTCCCTGTCAAAATAACAAGCACTTAACATACAAAAGAATAAAATTAGTTCTTACAATTTATTAGCTTCTCTAGTGCTTGTATTGAGCAAATATTCACTGAGTATTCTTCCAATGAGTTAACTGATTGTACAAACAACAATCTAAAAAGTCCTAAATATTAAAAACTTTATGAACTTACCATCATGGGTTTAAACACATTCAGTTCAAAATGTCCATTGCTACCTCCTACAGTAACCGCAACATGGTTTCCCATGACTTGGGCTGCCACCATGGTTACAGCTTCACACTGGGTAGGGTTCACTTTCCCTGGTTGCAGAAGGAAGGGAAAAAGGTTACCGAAGAAGGAAGAGGAAGGAAAAAAAAAAACCCACACCACCCCAAACGCAAAACACACTAACCAAAAATCACTAATTTCATCTACCAAATTATATCCAACAGAAGATGTTTTGTAGGAGGTAACATGTCTTACCTGCATCTGTGCAACACAAAAAAAATAATTTTCATAAACGATATTGACTGTACTAGTCCAGTAATTCAGCTAGGATTTTTAAAACAGCTATGACTGCTTCAGCAATCTACCAAGCCTTTGAGAGCTGGATCAAATGTGCGTGAGCCAAACAGCTGTTAATTACCACTGTTTTTAATAGTCAGGAGATTATAACCTGTCTTTACTCATGCAAGTAGGCATTTCTGGTAAATCATTACCAAATCTAGTAGTACTTTTTAAAAGTTGACCAAATTTGTTAAGATTTACTTGTAATAAAATTAGTACACTATGCTTACTTTGCTAGGGAAAAAAAGGTATTAGAAAGGAAGTTTCATGGTTAATTTCATTCCTAGAAATAATCCTATTAACATTAATTATCTGCTTTTTTTAAAGCCATATGCTCATGGCCTGTTTCTTTTACAATTTATCATACAGGAAGAACATGCCTAGAATATTTTTGGATGTACACCATTAATATATACATACATTTTTAGGAGAGAGGCAAGGAATATTACTAATATTATTCCTTCCTTTCGTATCCTCCCATACAATAGCAATAGGATCATTGCAGAAGGGAAAATGTGAGTACGTAACACTAACCATGCTAGGAAGTAAAGACAGAAGTCAATTTACATCATGATATTGCTACAATTTCATAGATTAGATCATTTACAGCTTGTTTCAGAAAAGCCTTTACCTAAAAATTTTAGAGGTCTTGCAATTCTAAAAGAAAGTTTTGAGAAGTATACTTCTTTATTAATAAGTCATACATTTACAGATTCTACTCTCCCCCACATATTTGCCAACACAGCTGTACAAGAAAGTATTTTTATGGCCACCAAGTTTGGCAAAAAGTGGCAGAACATAAAAACTGACAGAAGTGTTGAATCATGGACTTACTGACATTTGTGGTGGTGTTTGGCAAGTATCTGTTAAGAATTAGTGGTCTGAAACAAAAGAAACAGGCAATTTCTTGCTGTATGTTTTCTCTGTACCTGGCATGATGCTGCTTCCTGGTTCATTTTCAGGCAGAATGAGTTCTCCTAGTCCAGACCGTGGCCCAGAACCCAGGAAACGAATATCATTAGCTATTTTCATCAGGCTACATGCCACTGTGTTCATAGCTCCACTGAGTTCAACTAGAGCATCATGAGCAGCAAGAGCTTCAAACTTATTTGGAGCAGTGACAAAAGGCAAACCTACAGGGAGGTGGGTGAAATATTAGACCAGTGAGGCACTTCCTTGCAGACATAAAACAGACAATCAAACACATAATTAGCTCAATAAAAAACCCCCAACACCTAGTAATATGAAGATCCCCTCTCTTCTCTAGACCTTTTCTCACAAATGTATTTCTTAAACAGATTAAATTCAAGACACAATAGAAGTCACTAAAACACAGAAGAAACATGAAATTTGAGCATTTACCCATAACAAAGGTACACATTTCAAGCTTTCATACTGTGTTGCATACTAATTACTGCTTTTGCACCACAATATTTTGTGAATGTCAATGATCTCCTACAGCTTAGCCCAAACTTACGTATTTCTTCCATTAAATTGTTAGATTCCTTAGATTATCAATTGCTGTGATGCCTTCTTTCAGTTATGAAAATAGAGGGTTTTGCAGTACAGTGCAGACTTTAGGAGAAATAAAAAGTAATCACAATGGAATTAGCTAATTAAAGAAGAAAAGATGCAGCCACGTTGTTATCAGCACTGGAAGAGAACAGCAAACCAGACAGAACATCTGAAAGCTGGTTCAGAGTTAGGAGGATGCTTGAAACTGCTGCCAACACCAAGCGCACAGGAGCAATGGAAGTAACAGCTCTGTTTACATTAATTAAATGCCTGAGATTTAAGGCTAGGTTCTGTAACGAAAAAAATTTTCTTCAGAGCTTTGCCCTAAAAGAAAACTCTCAGCAGTATGTTATTAGTGGTAAAGGACATCACTAAGGACCAAATGTGAGCTGAACTTCTGCCCTGCAAAACTACTGGTCTGAGTTTACATTACCAGTTCAAAGAGCAGCATAACCACCATTATTCCTTGTGTTTTCCAGTTCCCACCAAATACCAAATCCTGCCCAGTTTGCATGGGCTTCTGAATTGCATAGCTGCTTTCTCAGATGCAGAGTTCATTCCAAACTTCCCCTATAAGAACATGTGGAACTTCAAGAGCCTGCCCTACTTGTTTTAAATTTGTACAACCTGTCCATATAGTACACCTAACAAGCATTAAGATGGGAGAGCTCCCTGACACCACCGATGGCTTCTTCAAGCACCGAAACAAGCCCTGTACTGCTTCTCAGCAGTTGTTTATGACAAGTTACTTCTTCCCTCTCTGGGTACAAGAAAGTCTTGACCCTCTACAAGGCAGTGAATAACAGATGCAATAAAACAAAAATACTGTTGATAAGCAGTTTCAGATTTTACAGCAAATTTGACAGATGTACACATTTATTTGAGGGTATTTTAAAACTGACACTGTGACACAGAAGATCTGGTTTACAGATCCAAAAACTCAGTGGCTCTGTAAATTAAGCTTTAGGATCTATAATGACAGCACCAAAAAAATCAGACAGCTAACTTTTACTCCTTCACATGAAAAAACACTTTGGGGGGGTTGTTTTTCCTTCTTTTGTGCCAGGTTAGTGATTAAGAGCCAGAGGAGCAAAGATCAAGACAGAAGCATTACAGCTGAGCTAATAACAGAAGCCTGAAACTGTATCCGTCTCCAATAAGCCTTGCTCAGAAAAGCATGGTAATTGCAGTCACTTTCAATGCACTGAGTATAATTATAAAAATACATTACATTAAAAGTATAAGGCATGTAACATACAGCATTAACAGAAAATTTCATGTTAAAACATAAATACAATCTGAGCTTATGACAAGTATGGAAACTGAAAGATTTAGTTTTAATTTGACTGTATGTTACATATACTGCTTTATTGATAACTCTGAAATATCATTCCTCACCTGTCAGTTCTGCCACTTTAGCAGCAACTTTCTCAGCAAAGCCAATTCTTGTGTTCAATCCCGTACCAACTGCAGTCCCACCAGCTGCCAGCTGATACACTCTTGGCATGGTTGACTCAATCCTAGCCACACCATATTTAATTTGTTGCACATAGCCACTAAATTCCTTTGAAAGAAAGGAGAGGGGGAAGCAACAACAACGATCAAGAATAAACATCCAGAATTATTTACATTTTTAACAAGATTAGACTAATTTCTTTAAAATCATGAAGGCATTGAACTTTACCCAGATGCTAAAACATAGCATGTTCTCATTAAGAGGGAAAGTTTACATATATTAGAAGACTGCTCTCACACCAGAAACAATTACACATAAAACCAATCTGCATACATAAAAATGTATACACAACCCATCCTTCTCTTGCCTTTTATCTCAGTTGTGTACTTAAGTAAGATCTGAATCCACGGTAAATCACCTCTCGGACTAAACTAATGTTCTCAAGGTACAAACAGAGAAATGGATCTTGGGCTTTGTTACCTTACTTCTAGTCACTAAAAAACCCCACCCATACATTCTTGGAAAAAATCCACAAACCTTACATGGATTTTTATCAATTCAGTTTATGATAACAAAGATTTGCTATCTTTGTAATACATATCTATATATAAAAATAAGTCATGTATCAAAGATTTTCATTCCAAATAGTAGGTTTATGTGTTGGCAAAACCTTGTTCATATAAGTTTACAGATTACAAACTATCTTCTTCCTTGCAATGTCAGTGTAATAGAAATACCATGTTGTGTTATTTGGTAATGGAACAAAATTTAAAAATTATTTGTATCTTACTACTGTTAGAAGTATAACACATATGAAAAAAAATCAAGAAAATCTGTGATGCAGTTATTAGAGTACAGCATCCAACGAACTCCAATAAAGATGAAAATACTCAGACTGAGAACTAGCTAATTTCCTATAATTTCTCTTAAACGATCAACTTAATGTAGGTGTCCTCAAATTTATCTGGGTTTCCTCCTATGCATTTACAAGAATTTTCCAAACAAATGCATAATTTGGGGTTTTTACCTGTCCAAGCGTAAGTGGAACAGCATCTTGTGTATGAGTGCGTCCTATTTTTATTATTTGGGAAAACTCTTTGGATTTTCCTTCAAGAGCATTCTGTAGCTTCTTTAGTCCAGGTAACAATACCTCATTAACCTCCTGGGCAGCAGCAATATGCATTGCTGTTGGGAAAGTGTCATTTGAACTCTGTGAAGGAAATTCAAGAAATTTATTTACAAGCTTTTCTCACCATTATTGTTGTAAGATGTATGTGTACAGGTTTATTCTCTTTACTTTACAAACAAGAAGAAACTAAACTAAGAGTAAGCAATTTAGGAGTGTTCCACAAGTCAATCTGCAGAAATAACCAAATCTTTCAAATTCCAGTCCAGCACCTTATTGATAAAATCAACTTTTAATGATTATGCCCACAGAAAGCTAAATTGAGTAGATTGTTCAAAACAACATTGGGACAAAAAAAAAAAAAGAAAAATAATCACTGTAGTAGTTATGAGAGAAGAGGAACAAATGGATGAATGGTTTTAAAGGAATTGTAGGTGACTAGAACATCTATTACATGTTGCTTTGATAATGTTAAACTCATAGCTCACAGGATATTGAGTAGGCACAAAAGACCAGGAAGTGATATAAGCAAGTCAGTAGCTTAAAACTTCAGCTAATCTGAAGTATCAAGAGTGGAATACACTAAAAATGTCTACCATGGTCCCTGGGAAGAAGAAGGAAAAAAAAAAGGTATTTCATTTACTAATTACAGGACTTCAGCCATTTTTATCATTCTTTCTATGTGCTTTATACAACTATTATGGAGATTAACAGTCACAAGTACCCAACTTTGAGAAACTGGATCCATATTTAACTTCTTTCAAGACTAGAAGTGGTTGTCACAAGGCACCTCTGGCCACTACATTATGTGTGAATTTATCTGTCATGAGTGAGTTCAAAGTTTTTAATCTAAAACGTCATACTGTCACTGACAAACATTTTAAAGTTCATTTAAACTGAAAAACTTGGAAAATTGTTGACAAAGCTGTACACAAAACTTCTTTTTAAAAAATCTAAATAACAAGAGAATTCAAAATTGACAATTAAAAAAAAGCTTTTGACATTAAAAGAAGTATAATACAAGTATAAGGACCTGGCTTTTGTTAACATGATCATTTGGATGTACTGGGGTTTTGCTCCCCAGTTTACCCCCCATTATCTCAATGGCTCTGTTGCTGATGACTTCATTGACATTCATATTGGTTTGAGTTCCAGACCCAGTCTGCCACACCACCAATGGAAAGTGATCATTTAATTTTCCTTCAGCTACCTATAATGGAAAAAGAGAGAAAAGTTGTTCTACTGGAACAAAAAAAGTTAAAAAGCATAAACCTGGGAATTTTCTAGCTATAATTGAAATAATGTTCTCCATTATATTTGTAAATCTACATGTAGCAATTGTGAATTGATACCAGAATAATTAAGTGTGATGTAATACCAGATACTAAAGGAGCAAAAAACTTGTGCCATGCTTTCTGAAGATGCTGAGTGCTGAAACAGAGAAACAGATAATTTGATTTCATGTTCTACAGTCACAGAAAGAAAAGCTTTTTAAAAGTTCGTTTAGCTTACAACTTCTTTTTCCCAAACAATGCAGATAATTTTTTTAAGTCCAAAACCATCGTCCCCTTCCCAATCTTTAAAGAAATCTGGATTCTAATCCTCCTGGAACTAGAAGTAGTACATGCTGGTTCTCCATTCCGGAGTTATTTGCTCAGGTTAGTTCGGTCTCTCAGGCAAGGGAAATTACTTAAGTAGTTTCTCAATCAGAGCATGTAACGTGCTTCAGGGTACTGATTCAGTGTTGTGCCTCCTTAAGACCATCCTCTGAGTGTCAGAAATCAGTTTTCAGATGGTCCTTGCCTGTTTACAAATTTCTCATCATCATAGGTGCACTGCTTTCTCCTAGGAAATCAAGCTCAACAGCTGTGCAGTTTCATCATGAACACTGATCACAGCTACACAACCATTTGAATTAGAGGCATTCAGAAATCCATTCCTTACGGGAAGTAGTCCCCTAGAAGATGTGCTTTTGCCAAAGATCATCTGTCATGCACACACAGTAATTATTTGTATAACTGGACTCTGAAATTTCTTCAGAAATAAATTTCATACAGGGAAGTTCCAGACCTCTTACACCTACAGACATTAGATTTTGCATCAATAAAATGAGCCAGCAGATGGATGCTGGTATCAAACACCTTCTTCCTGTAAGGCACGCTTTCCCTAGTACTGCCCTGGACCTACATGGCTGTAAATTGAGAGGTACCTAAAACAGACTCATGACTGTCTTTACTGTACCTCAACTGTAACTGAAAATGTTGCACATATAAACAAGTGAGAGAACCACATGGACGTAAAAAGATTCCTATGTACTGACTTGCTGATTACCCATGGGAACAAGGTCCTGATCGGCCAAAGATGGCTATACCAACTGACATCTTCAGTAGGTAGGCTGTAACAACTACCATCTCAAATCAAAACGGAACAGGTACAAACACTCTCCTGTTCAATCTACATTTTTTGGAGGCTGTTGAACCTGATAAGCATTTAGAGATTTTTCTAAATGTGTGTTTGTGATAGTATCAACATCTGTGCTGAGAATTATCACCCCTGTACATAGTAGCTTCAGAAAAGTTGAAAATGCAAAGCAATGGACCTGTTGTCAGAACTCTAAGGCTAGATAACTATCTCCAGATTATCAGGACACATTAATCCTCCTGGAATCATGCTTTTCAGGAAAGGATCTGCATTTCCCATCTTATACAGGGGCAAAGTTCCCATCTCCAAGAGTAACTTGATTTATCACTGTATCTCTTTCTTTTTCAGTTCTATTATTTTGGAGGTAAGGGAAAGGGTATCACTGCAGGAGTGTTTTTAAAACACAACAAAGCAGCCCCAAACAACTTTCAGAACTCATGAATCTGTAAGTAGCCTTTAGCTACCAAAACTTCTGATCTACCTTTAACTAGAAGAACCCTAGAAACCACAAAAACAGCCTGGACTATTCTGGAGTTCTCCAAAGCTCTTGAGTCTTGGGACTTACAGTGCTACAGCTGACAGAGGATAAGGCTTCTGCAAGTACTTAAATATTTTTAAGCTAGTCAAACAAGCGAGCTCTGTAAAACAATGCTTCTAAATAAATATATCTGTTGCTTTACAGAAAGCAACACACCTGGTATTACCATACCTCCATAACTCTGCACTTGGGTGGCACTTATATCCTGAGAAAGAGAAGATGCCTCTGTTTGTCACATCATGTCCTCTTTAGCTATAAAAGTGATACTTAAAAAGCACAGATTTATTAATAAACTTAAGTCTGAAGAAGGAATAGACTAGTAACAGAGACACTATTGAGACTGCAGGTGGTTTTCACATTTCTAAGATCCAATTGCTTAACAAACAAAAAAGCTTTCCTTGGCATGTCAGACCACGTTAGCGGAATGAAACTAGATTCTATTCCTCTCCTGTTTTTTTTTTTTATACTGTTCATCTGATAAGAGTCAACACTGTGCAAGTAATGAGCAGTCGTAACAGATGGGGGAAATTATCTTTATACCAAAGTATCAAAATGCATTTAAACAGTCATTTCCATTTCTATAAATGTCAGAATTAAAATAGTAAAACATTAAGTAAATGATACCTCAACGTGAAACACAAAATTTACTAACACTAAATGCCTTCCTCTAACAATTTGAGAAATCCAAGAGGTCTTCCCCTAGCCTTCAAATCTTCCGTGAAAAGCTTAACAAAAATACAATGACAGATCTAGTATTGTGAACAGTTTGTTCCTACCTCATTTGCCGCCTTTATAATAGCATTAGCAATCTTTGGGTCAAGACCATAATCTTGATTTACTTCAGCAGCGGCTCTCTTCAGGATGCCAAAAGCCCTTATAACTTGAACCTGAGACACAAGAGTAAGTTTAAACATGGGTTTTTTTTCCTCCAAAGGACATTTCAGGAACTTATAGTGAAGGTCTAGCTGTAAACCAAATTCCTTCTGGACTTAAATCCAGCAGCAGTCCATCAACCAAACCAAAGAGCCATCAGGTCACATGACCTATGCTTCTATTAACAGTAACATTTATCCAAGCAGTCCAGATACCAGTACACAGCTTAACTCCAGGTATGCTTTGCATATAAAAAAAGATTACATGCATTAAAATGAACAGAAAAGGAGAACTGATTTCATTTCTAAAATAACCTTTTCAAGGGCAAACTGACATGATGTTTCAACACATGGAAGTCCAGTATATGACAAAGCACATGCACACTAATGCTCTATGGAAAAATTACACATGAAAAAGTAACTTCATATCAACTCATGCTACACTAAACATCTTCAGTAACAAGCTATATAACACTACAGCAAACAAATCATTCCATTCAGTTTGTTTTCAGAAAAATGAGAGAAAAGATTTCTGTTAATCCTGGTTATCAAAAAAATTAAGCAACGCAATAGCATAATTATTCAAAAGCAACATTCAATTTATTTAAATGCAACAAAAAATATTTCTACCACAGAACAGTTATCTTGCCATGGAATTTCTAATTTTAATTAAAATTCAAAGTTGCTCATATTCCCAGCAAAAGTCTAAGAAGAAGGTATTCACTATCACAACCCAAATGTAGTTAAAGAAAAGAAATCAACATAGATTTGAATTACTTACTGGCATCCTTTCTGAAACACCTCCAATCTTGAAGTTCATTGTAGATCTTACAGTCTGGGCACCATAGTATTTGTCACTTGGGACCTTCAGTTCACCAAACGTATCATATTCTATCCTAAAAGCCTCTTGAGTGGACTGTGGCAAAGGAAAAACAAAAACATTTCAAACACTGGCAAACAGCACATCCTTTTTGAAAGCAGGTACAGGTAAGAAAAAGTGTTCGAGGGTGAAAAACATAAAACAAAGACACTTAGCTAGTCATAGGTATTTTTCTAATTGTATCTTCAAAGTTAAGACATTTTTCTAGTTTGAGCACCTGTCTCAGTAAAAGTCACAACTACTAACATTGTGTAACCTAGCAGACCCACTGCTGACAGGCAGCACTACAAGACTTAAGACTTCGGGTAGCATCCACCCGTCAACATACACGTAACAATCCCTATTTGAAATCCACACTGCCCATTAGACTTAAGAAAAATACTGAAAGGGAGGAACTGACTAATTCAGTAACAAGTTACTAACAATCACCTTCTTAAGCCTAACAATCCAGTAACGCAGTTGCCCTAGATGTGCAACACAAAGAAACTGCATCTAGGTATTTTTTGTGCAATATTTATGTAAGGCAATATTTCTGTATCAGGTATAACCTGCATTGGTATATACATGAATTATTATCTAACACAGCAAGAGGTAAATTAATTTTCACTGACATACACCAACTAAAAAGTAATTTTTTACTTTTTGTTGAAACAATTAATTAATTTGTGATGATGTGATCACATTCAGATGCAGCTCTACAAAGATTACCAGGCTGGACAGGAAAGAGCAGTTTACTCTTCCTCTCCCCAGGCCTTGGTCAGTAAAGTCCCACATTTCTGTGAGGAAGGTGTCCATCCTTCCCGAGAACAGACTACCTTCTTGCAAAGTGTTGAGGAAGTGAAATAAGTATTTTTTTAAATCTTAATCATAGATAAACCAATCCCAACTCCATAGGTAGGGTATATACATATATAATGCCAGGCTCCGACCTAACCATGACCCTCAAGGGTGAGTCCTTGGGAAAGCTCTATCACAGCATCAAGTCACAGTTGCAGTGCAGAGAAAGAAGAAAATCAGATGTTAAGAACTATGAGAAAAAGCAGAGGATACAGAAAGAAACATTGTTGTGCCACCATCACTCATTTATACTCTGAAGTCTTTGTGCAGATTTGGTTCTTCCATCTCCAAAAAGCAGAAATAGTTCAAAGAAAGGCAATAAAGTTGATGAAAGGCAGGGAACAGAACTTTCTTAAAACAACTGACTTTTCTGTTCAGAAAAGAGACATCTTGAGGATTGAAGGAAAACTGAGGTCAATAAAAGCATTGGTAGAATGGTGATGGGCATTAGCTGCTCACTGTCTCTTCCAATACAAGGAACGGGAGCCGTAACATTAGGCTAGTAACAACCAGGTTCAAAGCAAGGAAAGGGAAGCAGCTCTTCACACAAGTAGCAGACAGACTAAACTCCTTGCCAGCTGAGGCTATGGATGCAAGAACTCCGCACAAGTTCAGGGAAGATAAATACTCAGAAGGAAGATATAAATTGGGTCATTATACAGACAAACCCCAGACTCAGGAAATGCCCTGATGTGAAAGTGAAGACTCTGGGTCAGAACACGAGGAAAGCATTGTATACATTTGCACAGTTCTTACTGTTCCCTAGGTGTCCACTTCTGAAGTCAGTCTGTACCCCTCTTTTCTTGGTCTGTTTTACTTGCTCCTCGCTTGGTGGGTCTCAGTCTTCTTGGACAGAAGCACATCTGGGTATTGGTCAGAGCACCCTGTCCAGCAGCACTGACTTTGCAGCAGCCTACCCAGGCCCGCATCACCACGCACAGCAAGCTGCAGGCAGTAGCGATGCAGGGGGGTGTATCAGCCTTTTTACTGTCCTAAGCAGCGTTCCAACCAGATGGAGATGATCTGCCATCAGGTACTCCAACAGTCACATACCAGAGGCACCAGACACTTGCTTGGAGCACTCTTGCAGGGCAGGTGGTGCACGTGACCCAAAAGAAACTGCGACCAAGCCCACAAACAGTAAAGGTTAGCTCTAGAATTGCTGTCTTGTTCCCCACACCTTGTGTTTCAGCTCATGCTCTCCCAGATGCTGACCCCAGAAGAATACAAAGCTTAGTGTGGACCAGTATGCCATTCCCATGTTCTTTAATCCTCTTTATCCTATTTTAGTCACTTAGCATTCATTTACATGCTAACAAGAAGCAGAACACAGTCGATACTTCTTTAGTATCTCACTACCAAAAATTTTTAATAGGGATGCTTGTGGGTCTTATTGTACACATGCATAAACAAATATTCCAACTGCAGGGACCACTAACACACGGTCTCCAAAATCCCTACTTTTGATATTTGCACACCTTGTGTAAGCAGACAATGTCAGGCTTTCCCTAGAGCTGAATAAGCAGAACCAATTTGGCTCCAAGCCCTGCTCTTGATGTCATCAGTGGTTCAATCACCGAAAGTATCCATACTCAAACAAGATATAATAGTTAAACTACCTGTAACCTTTTAGACAAAAAAGCTAGCAGCTGCACCATTGATTCCTCAAACTTATGTAATTCCGTCAACAATGATGAAACAAAGATAAAAAGGATCAGCCATTCCTATGTTCTTATAACCTTCTCGTACAAGTACCTTTTAACAATGAAACCCTGTTATTAAAAAAATTACTTCCCTAGCCAGTTCTATGTTATACACATTCACAAACTCCAAGGAAGTTAACAGGGTAAGGTACTTTAAGCTGAATGTCATTTGCTGATTAATAAAGTAACAGGTGACATTAGGTAAAATAGAAAAGTGGTATTTTTCATACACACTAAAGTAACTAAACTTCAGCATTACCTTCAGACTAACATAGCAGCCTGCAGAAATCACTGTCTGAAATTTTATGTTAAAAACCTGCTTCCCTCACTCCTTAGAATTCACCCTCTTGACTGGCTTTATGAGCTGAAGGTCCCAGTTCCCGTACCTGAAGCAGTTTCCGTAGTCACTCCCTGACCTAGGGAACCTGCTGTAAAATGGTGCAATGGCAGCACACTGGTGAGAGCCCTCTCTTCCCCCACCACTGCGCCGCAGGGGAAGCCAGGAGACCCAGCAACCCTGCCACAAGCCAAGGCAAACTCCTACGACTACTTAATTTCTGTCAAAGCTACAGTAAGTCTCAGCTCAGAGCTACTCTTCCTCACCTTTACAAAACAAGCATTTATTTATTTATTTTTTTAAGAGCCCCGACAAGGTGTGCTCTGCCCTCCAAAATCACAAGTTGCCATACAGCAAAGCTTACACAGTTAAGCAAATATTACTGCACTTTTGCCTTGTCGCAGGGAACTAATCAGCTAGAAACGATTGCACCATAGATTGCACTGGAGATACTCGGATGGCAGAGCTGCAGCAGTAATGCTTCCTGTGGAAAATTACATTCTGATTTATAGATGCAGCAATCCTGGATATTTCAGTGCAAAAGAATCATCATTTCTAGCATGTCAAAACCAACCTTTCAAGGCCAGCAGAAAACAGAATTTGTGCTCAACTGCTCTCCTTAAGTAGATGAAGAATGTTTGCATCTTTAAATGTCATTTCTCCTCTGGAATAGTCACAAATTCTGAAATTTACTCTTTAGAAACCAAAGTCAAGTATTTTAAAACATTCAGCTGAATAAGGACCATTGCGACCACAACTGCATTTAAAACATCTTGTGCAATTTAGCGCCAAGTTAAGGCAACAGAATAGCCACACCGCAGGACAGCACGTACGTTTGGTTGTGTCTACACAAAATACTCCGAAACAACTCTTGCTGCCGAAAAATCTCTACAAACATAAAAATGTGGTGGGTTTTTTTGTTTATTTTCAGATTTAAATACCAGTTGGTATATTTTTTGGTGGTCCTATTGGAAATAAAAACATACAAAGTTTTCCTGTAAGAATTTGACAGCTGCTTGAGTTCCAAATTCACTTGAGGGACATTTTGCTCAAACTACTGCCGTTATTTAAACCCAAGCAATAAATAATACATGTTTACAGGACAGGTCATATTTCTAACCGGCAAAGATCAAACCACGTTCCTTGTAAGATTGCAGCCTTTCATAAGTACTAGATCTTCAACGAGTAAATGAAGGACATGATCTAAACAGAAAAATAAAAAATGGAACCATGTGACAGGCCAATAGTTTGAGTTAGTCTGCTCTGAGGGTTTTTTATATATCTTTTGATATATAGTTTTCTTATACCGGTATACGTTTCATTCACCATGCAGCTCATTTGCTCATTGGGAAGCTTGTTCTTTTAAATGCCATTTTCTACACCTTAATCAACATCACAGATTGGAAATTAACGTTCTAGTTGAAATTTATTAACTAATTTAATAAACCAGTGAATTAATAAAAACCTAAACACCTCACTTACTCTTCTGACAGTCTAAGTTACCCCTTTGCTTTATGGTCTGAACTTACAGAGATGCACCTGAGCCTCAGGCGTCCGCGTGCCACCCTAGCTGCTGTACTGAGATTTGAAGTTCCGCAGCCGGATTTACACTTCTGTGTCTACATTGAACCAGGTGCAGTAAACCAGCCCCAGTCGCCTTTCGGCCCGGCAGTGGCCTGACCGTACCTGCCCCGTAACCGGGGATCCCTGCTCGAGGTCTCGGGCAGGCTCAGCTGAAAGCGCCCGTTTTCAGGCAGCCCCACCGCGACGCTTTCCCCGAGCAGCCCGTGTGTGGAAGGACACGGCCTTTTCTCACTTGCACCTCCACGGCTCCCAGAACAGGCCAGAAATCCCTGCGGAAGAAGCCGCTGCACGCCGCCGCTCCGCCGCCGCGGGCCCTGCCGCACCGCCCGTCCCGCCGACCGGCCAGGACGGCTCACGGCACGGACCTGCCCCAGGCAGCGCACCCGAACGGCTGCGCGCCGCACGGACCGGCCCCCCGGGGTAACCCCCGCCTCGGGGCTGGCGAGCCGGGCCCCGGCAGGGCGCCGGGCGCGGACGGGCCCCGCAGGCCCCCCCGGCGGAAGAGGGACGAGCCTGGCAGGGCGCGGCGGCAACACCTTCCCCGCCGGACTGAAGCCCCGCTGCCGGGACCGGCCTTGCCGCCGTTCCCTCGGGCGGCGCGCGCGCCCGCTCCCCCCTCCCGGGCGGCGAAGGGCGGGGGGGGCCGCCGGAGGGTCGCGCGCGCCGGCGGGCGCCGGGGGAGGAGTCACGGCGGCGGGGGCCGCCAGCGGCAGTTAGAGGTCACCGCGCCCCCGCCCCCCCCGGCCCGTGCTCACCATGGCGGCGCGCGGCGGCGGGGCCCAGCGGGCGGCGGCGGCGCGCGGGGGGCGGCGGGCGCGCGAGGAGGCCGGCGGAGCAGCCCAGGCGGCGGCAGGCGCGGAGTGAGCGGTGCATGGTGACGGCGGCGGGGAGCAGCGCCGGGGGCCGGCCGCGGGGAGGGGAGAGCCGGCGGGACCGCCCCGGACCAGCGTCGAGGTGGCAGAGGCGCCTGCCGTCGCAGAGGCTGCGCCCGGCGCTGCTGCGGGGCGGGGCCTGCCGGGCCGAGGGGGCGGGGCCTGCGCAGCGGGACGCCCTTCCCGCGCCCGCCTGAGAACCGGCGCCTCTGCGCGAAGGGCTGCGGGGAAGGCACGGAAACGGCTGCTGCCAGGCGAGGGAAAGAAGGTGTTAGCTTATTACTGTACTCTTTTTAAAGGCGTATGAAACATTACTCGCGGCTTTTCCCATAAAAAGGCAAAGTCAAGATACAATCCCCTTTTCGCCTTTCTGCCCGTGCAAGAGTAGCGCTTCGATATGCTACTTTCCCCCAGACCCATCCCAACACCCTACTGTAAGGTAAAGAAATACTGCAAGAGTAAATATGGTGTATTCAATCCTTCCAGCCTTCGCTGGCAACATTCCAACTTCTCCGTTTTTCCAGCAACAGCCAACGTTCAGCAGGTTAGAAAACAAGAATTACCAAAAATTACAAAGTGCTTCATGCAATTGCAGTCTGCAGGTACACTTCAGTCGCCCAAGAGCTGGGAGCTGTTCACAGAAATGCTGCTAGAAACCGCTCAGCTGATGCCTTACAAGTTACATCTTGGCACTAAAGCACACCAAGTTCAAGTTTTCAAAGTTTTCTGCAAAACTGCCCCTTGGTTCCTCTGAGAGAAAAGACAGTCTAGGAATTAAACACAGAACATGCCACAAAAAAGGCTGCAGAAGTTCCAGCGATATTAGCTATTAAGATTATATACTGTTTATGGTATATTTTGGAGGAAGTAGCTGGAGTAGAATTATCTTGTTTCCTCCAATAAAACAAGAGTATGACATTCTTACAATTTTAGCTTTAGGAAAAAAGTTACTAGCACATTTTCGTAAAATTCAGCATCTCAGTCTTGTCTAAAGCTACTGCATTTCTAGTTCTTAAATATGGAACTATACATTCAAAATAAAGGCACTGATTATATACATAACAGCATATTCAAACAATTACAAATACAAGACTTCTGATCACTTTATTTAGACACATTTTGTGTTTTCCCTGTCAGTTTTGACAGATGGGTGAAAGAGCATAAGCTGTCTTGCATTCCATTTTCATAATTGTACAGTAAACCACCACAGAATACAAGCTAGAGAAGCATTTAGTCAACATATTCCATTAATTGATAGCGACAATACTATTGTGATTTGCTTGTGCTATGCTTATGTACACTAACCCCCTCCCGGAGAGGGCTGCTAGTTAAACATAAATCACTAGTATGAGCGAATAGCAGGTGGGACAGTTGAGCAGTCTTCTTCATTCAACGTTCTGTCGATCACAGGTCTGTATTTCAGGGTAACCTAAAGTAAAAGGTAACAAAGAACTTTAATACAAACAAAACTTTTGTATCTAAACAAGACAGCCTAGCTAACCAGAATGATCAAATAACTGAATTACTTCATTGATGTTACATTAATTTCTCCATTATTCTTTTCCTTCCGTAGAAAAATGGAAAAAAAACCCACAACACAAGAAACATTTAAGTTCCACCAAGTTACCACTGACTGAGTTCCTTAAATGCAAAGCCTGACCAGAAGTAGTATCAGAAGACCAGTACTTGAAAAAGGCCTTTTTGACAAAAATAAAGTTATGGCTAAGGTTGCTAGCTCCTAGTTCTTTAAGTTAGGAAAGCCTTGGAGATAGAGAACCCAATGTATCAGTCAGGAGACTGAACTGAGTCACCCTATCTTCCTGTCCTCAGCAGCTATTCACGAAGAAGTGTTCTCACTTGTCCCCAAACTAGATTCAAGGAAGCTGGAAATGGAGAAGAGGAAACAAAAAGGATTCAAAGAATGGGATAAAATACACAACACTCAAGATTTTTATAGGGTCTGACTTCAGTTCTATCTTTGAAATACCATAAAAACTTTGTGCTAAACACCAACAACAGGTTCTACAATCATCAGAGGAGAAGAAAAAGCTTTGAACTAGCCTGATAGCAAGGGGAAAAACAATTCCAACTCAAATCAGTCACTTCCCAAAGATCAGCAGCAACTTCTCCCAGTTACGCCTGCTGCTCAACAACAGAATAAACATTCAATTTTTTGCCCTAGGTACACTGAACTATATGAAGTACCTCAGACAGCGACAATCATTTGCAGTATTGTCATAATATCAAGAGCAGTCTATGACACCAGCTGTCTGTTGACAGCGAGACAGACTCTCAAGCATCAGGCTCAACGTACCTTCCCAGATTGTATATCCACATATGAAAGGGTGTGCTTTCTCCAGTGCTCTTCAAATGGCTTCCGCTGTTGGCCTTGGAGTGGCTTAGAATAGTCAAACTCATCTATCCGTAACTAAGGAAAAATTAGGTTAGTATAGACCAAAAATTACATCTGCAACTCACTTTACAACCACATTATTAGTTGTGTTCCAATTACAGCTGTAACACAATGTGTTTCCTAATAGCCAGCAAGTTTTATCTTAACACTGCCTACGTCAAATTTTAAATACTGAGGCTTAGCAAGGACTTTAAGGTAATGCTCCCTGCATAGGACAACCATTCCGCTTGAAGTCCTGTTTACGTATTCATGACCTTATTATTACTATAGTCCTAGTTTAGACCTCTTTAACCAGATACACACATGGAACTCTTCTCTCAAGACTGTTATGCAATGTTCTATGTATTGATCATTTTATATATAACAAACGAGGACAGAGCAGATGGGACCCCAAACAAATACTACACTAATCTTAACTCAAGATTCTGAAGGCTATACGCTGAAGAAATTAAAACTTTTAAGTAATCCATCTGAGGACACATAACAAGGAAATTCAATCCTACATCCATGTCACAGAAAATATTTATACCTTATAGTCCTCTCTGGCATGAGCACCCCGGGATTCTTTGCGAGCCTCCGCACCATAAATGGTTTGTAGAGCACAAAGCATCAGGTTTTGCAGTTCAAGGGTCTCCACCAAGTCAGTGTTCCACACAATACCTAGTAAAATATTAAAACACTATGGAAGTTGTTCTACAAACAAATTATTCCTCAATTTACTTCTGTCCTATTGCTGAAACTTAGATTCGAACTAGCCAATACTCTACCCTACCGCAGTCACAGTACTCTGCAATACTGAATTACTATTGCCTGCAACGCTCAGTAACGATTCCTATACCCCAAAAGTCATAACGAATCTTAGACAAATTCAGTAGTTCTACCAGATGTCTCTGTTGCATGTGTACTACTGAGATAAAATTACACCATAGATTCTCACCTGCTTTATATTATAGCTACAATTCAGTCACCATACCTTGTTTCAGATTACAAGATCTGGGCTAGATGGTAGCTCTTTAAGTAGATCCTTAGCAGATCCTTTCCAACCCACCCTGAGAGAGAAAACCAAACCTGCTAGTTATACAAGGTAGTTCTTCATTTAAGTATCTCTAAGGTGGACCCAAGTTCACCTGCATGAATGTATCTTCTTTTTGATCCCTACACTCTTAAGCTACTGTAACACTTTTCTTGATGCTTGGTGACAGCTGTCCCAGAAAGCCAGCTCTACCTTCAGCATTAGGATACATCCAATAGCAGTAGTTGGAGAGAAATAAACAATGCAAGTAGAAAAAAGGTACATAATCAGTTGTACTTAATTAACCAAGTTCTCCTAAGATACACTGCAAAGCATGGCAATATCTGTGTGCAGTGCTATCTGCTCAGCTAAAGAACAAGAACTGAGTGCTCAGCCTATGAATAGTCTGGCTGCCTTTTTGCAACTCCTTGGCCTTTTCAGAAGATACTGACAAAGTTTATCTTGGTATATGAACAACTTTGGATTATGTTCTGAGAGAACAGCAGTTAGTACCTTATACAGTTAAATCTGATTTCAGTCTCTGCGTCTTTGAAAGAGTATGCTAGCAAAAAGTGACCAGTAAGACCAAGTACTTTGCAAATTACAATGTTTAGTCGGGCTCTAAAAAATATTTTGAGAGATTCAAAATGGTCAGTCTTTAGCCAAAGTTTAAAAAGATTTACAGAAGAAAAAAGAAAGAAAAAAAACCCCAAACCACAACACTTTCTCAGCAAGTACTCTGGCCAAGATGTATTCTTTGCTATCAAATTACCTCTGTCAAATGTCTTTAGATGAGCCAGATCACTATAAATTTGGCTAAGTTTTTCACAGCCTTCTTGGAGTACAGAACCAGTACGAAATACAGCAGCATGGTTTTGCATTGCCTGCAAGACAGTAAAACAAAATCAGTTTCACGTACTGCATACGCGTAACATCCAATGTAACTTCATTAGTTCCAGCAGAGCTTGATGTAGAGCTGTTTTGACTTCAAATAAGTTTGCAGCCTGAGGAAAAAAACTCCTGCTCACCTCAAACAGAGAAAATCCCACTCTATTATACAGTAGGTAAACTACCCAAGAGGAATAACCACGACAGGAAAAAGAAACTAATGAAACTGGTACAGCCTTTGCTGAGCAGTCTTCTCACGCTGCTTTTACTTCTGCAAGGCAAATCTTGAAGTGTACTTCACAAAGTGACCAAAACCCCTGTTGTTTTCAGCTTCTCTCACCTTACACTTGAGAGCTTCACCAGGCTTACCTTCTGCATGTTAAGTCGCACTTCTGAAGTTCTTATGGTTCCATTAGCAAATCTTAATTTGTCAAGATTAGCAACTGACTCTTCACCAGCATTTGGTTTAATGGAGGGAACTGGCTCTCCTAGTAAGAAAGTTTCAGTAAGTTTAGTAGGTTGGGCTTGGTTTTGGTTTCTGGCACGTTCATAGACTAGCAACTAGTAAAAGTCAGACTTGACTAAAACAATCAGTTTTCTTCCTCTGACTTACAGGTTAACTATAAAACTTCCCTGAACTCCCACCAATAGTATCCATACACTTAAATATTACAGAGTTTTTAATGGAATATATGACTCTCATTCTTTCCTGTGACAGTTCACAGGAAACTTAATAGGTCTGGCTAAATTCTACTGTTAATTCCTTAAAAACAGTACTTGATGCAAATTCTTCTAAACTATGGAATAAGCCTGTGCCTTCCTACCACTTTCTCCTGTACTTTTGCTGCTTCCTCAGCTCCAGACCTCCTGCCCTTTCTTGGATCTGTTAAGGGACCGGTTGATAAGCTTGGCAGTTACGTGTGAGCTCTGCATCTTACCTCTAATACTGGAACCCATCTGTTATCGGATAACAAATCAAACACAACATCTTACCAGCACACCGCATCTCACTTGTAACTTCACATTCAGACTAATGAAAACCCTCCTGCAACTTCAAACTCAAAGAAGCCACAGAAAGATCCAAATATACGTTTGCACAAAGCCAGAGCCAACAGGCAACTGCTAGATCTAAACTGATTCCATCAGGAACCATCACTCTGTGCACTTTGTGTAGGCAGACTGAAAAAACAGTCTTATTAATTTGGACATTAAGCAATGAGAAAATAGATTACTACTATAGACTTCAGCTGCACTGGCAATATAACTGCCCCTTACAGTATTTTGTCAGGGGGTTGGGTGGGGTTGTTTTGTTTTCTCAGCTCAGTAATTGTTCTGAACCAGATTATTTAAAAATAATATTCAGCAGTGATAATCTACATAGATATTAAAATCCTAACGTCTCATTCTATATATCACCACTCGCATTTGCAGTTTACCTTATAAATCAACAAGGTGGCAGCAAATTCCACCATACACACATGTGAAGTGTAAGACAGACTACCTTTTGAATGTAGAAAATGCATGCAGGATGTAGAGAAGTAAGTCTCCATATTCAATATTCTGTTTTGTTAGTTTGTGAAAAGTCTCAGCTGTTTTTGTCAATAGCATTGACCTAATTCTAGTTTTAAAAAGTTTTAAACTCACAAAGCAAATGTTAATATCGAACATTTGCATAGCAAAGAACATGCCTATAAAAAGCATAAACACAGATTTCTGCCTTTTCTAATGAATAAGAGTCTATGTCTAGCATTCTGAATTTGAATCGGGTAGCAACTCTTTGTTGAGTGGAAATGAAATCATAAAGGCAAGTGTCTCTGAAAAAGCGAGACTTACCAGGCTTGCATGTCTCTGCAATAGTAAGGGCACAAGCACGACCAAAAACCACTAAATCCAGAAGTGAGTTTGCTCCAAGTCGATTTGCGCCATGGACAGATGCAGAGGCTGCTTCCCCACAAGCATATAAACCAGGTATGACTTTATCCTCACCATTCACATGTGTAATGACCTATAATTTCAGACAGTCAATTAATACTCATTTCTTAAACAGTTTATAATATTGCAAACCTCTATCTGCCAAGACCATGTGCATGTAAGGATGACACAAAGCAATTTAAAGTTTTCTTCAACTGTAAACCCATGAATACATTACTTCTATAAGGGTAAGTAGTAATACTGCATAAATACAGATGGCCTTAAAACATAAGATTTCTTTAGCTATGCTTATGAGGAGTACATGGCTCTGTTTCATCACAACTTGCACCAAGTCAAAAAAGCACAGGGAGAAAGTCTGAACTGGGCACATTTTTAAGGCAAAATTTTACGTTAAGAAAAATAACAAGTATGATATACTGAAAAATACAGCTGACACCATTACATTGACTTTAACTATTATGAGTTAGAGGAATCTGCTTCAGTGTAGAGATTACGAGGCACAGAGAGTTAATATACATTGAGTTATAGACTTAGTAGAGCCCTGGTTTGATCTTTGTTCAACTATTTTATCCTAAACTTGATATAACAGAATTGTTGTCAGACACGATAGTGACTTCATTTTAGAATTTTCTTGGAACTCCCATCTCCAGATGGACTGGAACATGGTTTTCAAGTTATTAAAAAAAAAAAAAAAAATCAGACTGTGTGCTTTAAGTACTCTGAAATCATTAATTTAATATTATTATTGTTATTCATCATCCTCACATTTATAAAAATCATCATTAATGCTTTTATATCTGGAAAATGTTTTCCTATTATTATGATAAAGAAATACGAGAAGTTACTTATATTACTTACCTGTCCTTTGTAGTTAGTAGGAATACCTCCCATATTATAATGCACAGTAGGCAGAACAGGAATAGGCTCTTTAGTGACATCAACTCCAGCAAATATCATAGCTGTTTCCGAAATTCCTGGGAGACGGGTTGCTAGCTGCTGTGGTGGTAGGTGGTGCAACTGCAAGTATACATGGTCTTTTTCAGGACCACAACCCCTACCAAAAAAAAACAACCAATCCACCAATTGAAATACGTAACTGGAATTCTGCAAACACTAGTAATATTTCTGATCCAATTTATTTCATTTGTCAGGAAAAAAACCCTATTTTTTTCAAAAGTTATCTGACAAAAATGACCATCTAGTATATTGAAAAGACTGCTGAAGCTGGCAGCATTTAAGCTTATTTTTCACCTCCCACCTTTCTTTTCACAATAATTCACAGTATTTAAGACTTTAAACCACACTATCTCTGCAGAAATATGTAAAAATCAAAGAGTTAGTCAAGAGAACAGAGCACTAAGTTACCTCCATTGTTTGCAGTATGAGCTTATACATTAAAGCTTCTTTGAGCAACTGTCTAAATGCACCAAATTCAGACAGGAGGCTCCTAACATCTTGTGTTCCCTCAATATCATTAGAAATTTACAAGGAAAATTTCTGCCCTGCATGCTGAATTCAGCTAACAGTTATTAAAGCTCACTCCCATGAATTATCAGGTGTTTATCAAATGAACTATTGCACTGTACACAGTCTAGTATAAATTATTTATTCTGCAACTTCATTAAGAGTATTTAACTAACCTTCCTTCACGGATTTCTATGGTCATAGAACGAGACACTACATCCCTGGAAGCCAGATCCTTAGCAACAGGTGCGTATCTCTCCATAAATCTTTCCCCTTGACTGTTAATTAGAATACCTCCCTCTCCACGACATCCTTCCGTTATAAGGCAGCCAGCCCCATAGATACCTGCCAAGAAAGAAAATACCATCAAATGAGATAATTATCTAGACAGCTTCAGAATGATCAGAATTAAACAAACAAGGTCATCTTAAAATAATGCAAATCAGTCACAGAGGTGGATTTTATTCCACCTTAATCATACCACTAGGAACTGCCCTCCAGGACTGCTTAGAAACAAGTCTTGTTATTCCTTTCACTCTTTCCAAAAGGCAAGCAAGTTGATTTGGAACACCCACAATATCTAAAAATATTAGAACTGGAGAGATCTGCACCCATCAGTAAGTCAGGAGAATTTTACAAAGACTATGTGGACCTTCAGCAATTACTTCGTTCAAGATTTTGAAGTAAACCAGAAGCTGATTATCTCAAGGCTAGTTTGCTCATTTTTGTTCCCTCTTCTGCTATGTTAAGGCAGTACGGGATGGCTTCAAGTTGTGTGGAATGTCCAAGCTTACTCAGTTTTCCTTTAGAGAAGGAAGGCCTACCTATTAGCCTTTAAGCACTGGTCATCATGGAAAACAAAAATGCTAACCAACTCATGCACTTGATCCTTATGTTAAAAGCTACAGATTTATCACACAAGCAGTGAAGCTTCTTTGACTGGAAAAACCTTAGTTAAGTCAAATGAACATTGGATCTCTGTGATAACATTGTAAAATTAAGTGGACAATTGAAAAATTTTCATCGCTCATCACAAGTTAATACTAAGGGTTTAATTACCTAAATTAAAGAAGTTTTTTAGTTTGTGACCATTGTTCACAGCTTAGATACTGATCCTGTGCTATAAAACCAGAGTCCTAAATATATAGCTTTAGTTCAACTACCCCACTTCCACAAAAGTCATTCCCTAACATTTCCAACTATTCCATTGCTCCTGTATCTAATGTCAAACTCTTTAATGTTTTAAAGACAAAAGGAAACTTAAATTTTAAGAGGCAAAGTGGTTTCAGCTTGGAATTCATAAAACCTGTTAGTGTAAAGACAGCACCTCAAAACAGTTAACTAATGGTCTTTAAATTAGAACAGCTGAGATTTCTCAAATTACAAGTACTACTCTCAGATTTATATTCACCTGCAGTTGCAGACAAGTCTGAACATCTGTCACAGGCAAATAATGAAGTGCTGCAGAAAAGTGCAAACTGACTCGAGTGGATTTTAAAACAATAAAAAAAATCAGTTCAACTCATTAAAAATAATGTTGTGTTATTTTATATTCTGTACCTGTAGGGTGAAACTGTACAAATTCCAAGTCCTGGCATGGAAGACCAGCTCGTGTAACCATAGCAGTGCCATCACCCGTACTAGTATGAGCAGATGTACAACTGAAGTAAGTGCGGCCGTACCCACTATGGAACACAAAAGTTAACAGAATTAGCAAGGAAGGGATGATGATGATGATGATAAACACATCGCTGTCATATACCACTCAACTATGCTGTCTCCACAACAGTGGAAATAGACCAGAGCATTAATAAGCAAAATGCGTAAGTTTTGCCATGTCCTGTACCAAGTCAAACCAAAATAAAACAAAATAGGTATTGCCCCTTTTATGCTCAACCACATTTGAAAAACAGCTGGTGACAGAGGATGCAAGAAAGAGAGTAACAATTCCAAAGCAGCATAGTTAAGTTAGTATGAGAAGCCTTTTTGCCTGAAAAAATTACTCCAGAAAGTTCTCTCAATTCAATACCTTAAGACTTCTTTCAAACTATTACCAATAGTTTTATCAAAAATAGCTTATAACAGTGATTTATATCCTCAGTATGGCCCCAATTTTATATTCTTAGGTTTCAAAACTTAGTTGTCTAAAATCAGGTATTAAACATGAATTCTTAGGCCTAAAAACAACTAGATTCACTTTGAATGTTATTGAGAACCGCCAATACTCCCAATTTCAGGAAAAACTCTCAGAAGAAATATCAATTTACATATTGTATACACCTCAAAATACACAAGTATGAAAACAGCCCTGGCTTTAATCAAGCCAAATCATGAAGGCAACCAAACAAAGTATTTTTTCTTTGACAGATATGCTATAGATATTTTGCATACTGAAACAGAAGACAGCCATGAGCAGCAAAAGACTAATGCATATAGTATTCTAACATATACAAACTTTTGCAACCAAGTAATGCTAAGTTAGACTCATCTTTTGGTAATTTCATCCTGCAACAATTAGACTACAATGTTGGTATCTTATTGTAACAGATTCTCCAGAATTTTGAAAATGGCTGTTTCCTACATGACACTCAGAACCTTACAGATATACACACGTTGGTAGCATTGCAACAACGTCTGCTTTACGCAGGACATTTTAAAAATCTAAGACCATTTGGATATATTCTTACATAGTCCAACTTTGAATTCTAGAACAGTGACAAAGTTAAACCTCATACTAAATTTATACTTGATCACAAAATTAGTATGTGCCTTCTTTCAGAGGGAAAGACTGATTTTAGTTATGTTGCTTTTGATCAAAGGAGGGGGGTGAACATATAAATTGTGTTTCTCATGTCAACATGTCATCCCCATAGACTTCCAACTAGTAGCATGCTCAAGTTTCTGTCCATCACAAGCATTACATTACCCCGTGGCAATGACAGTGTTCTTTGCTCTAAAACGATGTATAGTACCATCTTCTATGCAAAGTGCAATAACACCACGACATTCTCCATTCTCCATAAGGAGGTCCAAGGCAAAATATTCAACAAAGTAGCTTGTATCGTATCTTAGGGACTGGAGAAAAACAGAAGAAAGAACTTTTAAGAAAAATCCAGAAACCAAAGTAAACTCTCTTCAAAACTGTCAAAGGAGATGGACTGTATCAAGATAAAAACCACCCCCATCAACTTTCAGGGAAGCCAGTTTCCTCACAGATCATTAAAATTCACTAATAAATACATTCTAGCTTAAAGAGACACAAGTTACCTTACACTTAATTCTGGGGAGTCATAGCTAGTCAGCAAGACCTGTTTTTTTTTTTTTATACATTTGTCAACACTTTAGTCAGCTACGGTACTTGATACATGTACAAACATGTTTTACTTAACCTCTCACAGAGAAGCAGAATACATCTCCAGGAGCCTAGTATACAGCAGAAACAGCAGGCATCAAGTCAAACATTCTTTCATGCCCTCAAGGATCAGACCAATGTTTGGCAGCACTAAGCATTTGCATTGCAACAGCGTATATATGTGAACCTGAAGGAGAGCAATTAGCTAGCTACTATGTAAATAAAAAAAACATTAGCTACTAGGTACTTCATTTCAGGTTTCAAGTAGCTTACTACCAATTTAAAAGAATCCATTCTTTCTTCAATTATGGTTTGTAGAATTGGTTGGAAAGATGCTAAAGCACTAGTCACTTACTTGCCATACAGCAAGCTCAGAAATGCACAGTAGGCCTTCATGCATTTACAACTCTAGTTTCTCCCTGTTCAAAGTTGAGTGAAAGAAAACTGCCTTGTTCCTCTTTTCAGAGTTTCCCAATGCTGCTGTGTCAGATTTTTTGAAAAAAAGGGAGGGGGGGGGGGGTTACATAAATTCTTTTTGTGTCTAGTTAACAGACACAAAGATATTAACAGTGAAAAACTACTCCAGAGCACAAAGCTAACAGTGCATACTAATAAACACCCATTGTCTTCCCAAGAGCCATTATATTTACAATCTTTCAATTTATTCTGTTTCTGTGTACTCCTGATAAAGAACAAGCATCACCTAGACTACACCCTTGTACAATACCTCAGGAAGGAAGGAAATCCAGAACTGTTATCAGTCGTTCCCCTGGACTCCTCATTCATATGTTAACAGGTACACATTTTGTATTTTGGTGTTTTTGTTTGGTTGAGTGTTTGGGGTTTCTTTCTGTGGGGTGGTGGTTTTCCTCTCCCCCCCTCCCTCAAACTCCAGGGGGGGGGGAGAAAAAAAATCATCATTAATTGCAAATACAAATCCAAACCAAGTTTACCTCACAGCTACTTACCCTGCCATACAGAGTATGTAACAGTGAGTGTCCTGTCCTGTCTGCAACACAACAGCATCTGTGAGCCTGTCCTCCTTTTCCAAACTGAAGACTCTGTCCACCAAATGCACGCTGATAGATTTTTCCTTCTTCAGTTCTGCTGAACGGCATCCCATAATTTTCCAGCTGTTGAACCCAAATACAAGCATTAGAAATTCTTGTGCATAACAATCCAACAAGTTATTTTACTATCTTCCCAGTAAGAAGATCTCTTTGGAAGCTAGCCCGTGTTATAAACACTTACACCTGACATCAATTCCAGTGAGCCTCACCTCTATCACTGCAGCTGGGGCTTGCTCAGTCATGTAGTGTATGGCATCCTGGTCACCCAGCCAATCAGACCCTTTCACTGTGTCATAGAAATGCCACCTCCAGTTATCGTCTTCCATGTTTCCCAAAGCAGCGTTGATCCCTCCCTGAAAGTGAAAATCCATTTTCCTGGAATTATACTACTAAAGTACAGTTTTAATAGGTTTTCCTCATTTCTGTTGAAAATCATATACCATTTATTTTATGCCTCTGTGCAAGAAATACAGTAAAGTCAGATTTAACATGGCTATGAAAAACCCATGCAATTTATCAGTTTCACAATGGCTCTTCTGTTTTGTGTAACACAATGAATTCCAAAGTTACACTGAATGCAGTGAAAAAGCACTGAATAGAATCTAAACATATAGTGCCCTCCAAAATAGTTTTGACCAGATATGCAATATTTATAAAGGAAGACTGGCCTTGAAACATGATGATCATGTGCATATCCAAATCAGCTTTTGAACAGCATGCATTTTTTAAACATTTGTTCTACCTCATTTCTCACCTGTGCAGCAACAGTATGAGATCTGGTGGGAAACAGCTTTGTAACACATGCTGTATTAAATCCAGCTTCTGACAAACCAAATGCAGCCCGCAGACCTGCTCCTCCTGCACCCACAACAACTGCATCGAATTCATGGTCCACTACTGGATATTGTGTAGAAATCTGGAGAAATAAATCTGTTGGTTATGATCACAAACATTTCAAGCTAGGTCAAACTTAATTTTCATGAAGACATAAGCAGCATAGGTTTAACATTCTTAAGAGACTCTTGCAGCAAATGCTGCGTCTGTTACCTACTCTCTTATGTAGAAACTATCATTACAGTTGGACTCCATCATCTTTCATTACAGCTGGACTCCATGATCTTGAAGGTCCTTTCTAATCTAAATGATTCTATGATTAAAAACCCCCATGCAGTCAAGCAACTTAATCTCCTACATACTTGAATACAACATTGCACTAAAAGCCTGGTTCTTTCATGTCTCTCAAGCATGAAGTATATTATCTAGCGTTACTTAAGATACAAAAAAGTACAAACATACCGAATCAGAAACCTTCGTAGAAGCATTTTTCTTTCCATAGACTGTGAAGTGTAAATTACGTGCAAGAGTCTGGCATGCCGCTGGCCACTACGGAAAGAGGTCAAGACAACTACTGTAGAACAAATATTTCCACAAAGGAGACTCAGCAACAAACCTTTACTTCCCACTGATACCAGATATATAAAAATATTTTATCAACATATTTCAGAGCTACATGCAATGATGTTCTGGCTTTCCTATATTCATACCCAGGGGAATAAAAATAAATAATAATAATTAAAAAAAAAGACAAAAAAATTTTGACTGGATGAGAGAATGGCCTAACAGACTATTATTTACTTCACCAGCACTAACTAGTCTCTCAGACCTATCTGAGGCTGCACTGACAGAAGAATATGTTTGCAATTGATGCTGTAGTAGTCTTGCATATTTTTTTCATAAGTAAATAAAGATGAAGACAGCTTTATGGGAACTACAGGAATTAATGAAAAATGCCTCTCATGTCAAGCAATCCTCAGAAACTGAATTACTTCAGGTGGTCAAGACTTATGAAGATAAAATTAGGTGGTAGGTAAATCTGTTCCAGCTCATCATTGCTTTGCAAGTCAAGAGATATTTCTCTTGTTCTCATTCTCTATTAATTAGTGACCAACTTAGAACCATTTATTAATCCCTAAATGAAGCACAATGGCACAGTTTTCCTGTTCTGTAAAGTTATTTCCTCTTCCCTGGCATGTTCAAAACAAAAACAAAAAAACCCAGCACCCAAAACTACCCAGTATCCAGTCCTTGCTCTGGCAGGTTAAAACAATCAGAATTTTAGTCTCCGCCATATAAATCTCCAATGTCTTAGAACCTGGTATTCCTTCTTCACCCCAATCAGAAAAATACACCTAATTCCACATGTATGATTGCTGAGAGCAGCAACACAAAGTCATCCTAGTGACACATGCAGTGACATCAGCAGTGCCTGACTTGAAATACATCCTGAAATGCGCTGGAGAGATACTTGCCTTTTCCAGCAACTGTTATATCCATGCTTTGATCATCCTATAATATGCTAACAAGCAGGTGTTCCCTCCCTACCACTTCTAAATGCCTCCTATCTCTTGCCCCACCCCTGAAGTGAACTACAGTATGCTTTCCTCAACCTATCTTTGTAATTTCTCATACTAGTTTCTCCAAATTATCTTCTTGCATAACAGTGAACCTAATGCGTCATCGTATTTGCTAACACACTTCTGGGTTTTACAGCCATCCTTAAATAAGATCAGTCTTAACACCTATTCATAAAGGAGTTCCACTAGTACCCTCCTCTAGGCATTACTCTCCCCCTTCCACCCTACAGTGTTACCACACTTTGGGGCAGTTCCACACCCATCTTCACTCCCGTATTAACCACCGTTCATTAGGATTTCCCATACAGAATCAGCTCAGATACCTCACTGACAGCCAGATGAAATCTAGGTACCACATGCAATTTATCTGCAAAACAGCATTCCAACAATCACAGCTCAAGCTAAAATAGTGTCCCCTCTAGCCAAATTGCTTCCACAGGCCTGAGTGCAACTGAAGTTAGGCTAGCAAAACTCTAATTGACATGGCAGGCGACACTACACACTTTAAACATAGTGGCCATGCATTCTCTAGCACATACCTGCCACTGCTCATTTCCAAAATGTTGTTCCAGCAACAATACACTTTTTTACTGCAACAAATTATTTCTCGTAGGTGAGCAACAATACATTTGGTTATTACATAAAGCAATTCAAAGAAAATCTTTACTGTATGTAAAGACAGCACACAACAAGCAGGTTTGTATCTACTTAGTATTGCTCAAAGAAAGTGTAAATGACTGAGGGGAAAAAACAGTACCAAAAAAAACAAAACCCAAGAGCTATAAACTGTGGTTATGCCCTAAAGCCCCAAAAGAAATTGACCTACTTTTTTCCTCCCCTCAGATTAAACAATCTGCTGCTGCAATCTCCAGTCAGAATTCTACCACAATACCCTGCAACTAATTTCAGTCTAAAAAAACTTATTTTCCAAAGGTGCTATAAAAAGTTATCAAACATATTTTGCATCACAGGACTCTGAAAATAATCTAAAAAAAAAACCAAACCCACACCACCTCACTGTTTAGCAGATTGTTTTTCTTTTAATATCTAAGCTTCCACGTAACAGTTTCCAGAACAGCTATTCCATCCACACAGGCTTTTTTGTTAAAGCTATGCGGAAGAATTTCTGCTGCCACTAAATTTTGTTCAGAATGAGTCCGAACAAAAGTCCACAAAGCAGAAAAAATGTTACACTAGATTTGAGAAAACACTGATCACACTAATCCGGAACTGTTGTGCTACCAGGAACATCACAGCCCTCAAGAAATTTAAGGTCCAGTCAGGGCTTGTTCACTGCCATCTACAACATGATGGCACTTTAAGCCTTTCTCCCTCTCAATAGTTCATCTTTTCTGTGCTTGCTTTGTAAGACAGGGACAACTACAGCTGCATTTACAGGGTCCTTTTTCCACACGTTTATCGTTTGTAATCCCAAACTCATTATGGACACAATGGACCATACGGACCGCGAGAACAGTGGAAAGAAACTGAAACTCCCACTTCACCAGGGAAAAATCCAAGCCTTCAGTAAGGACTGCTTACGGATCAGCTAAAACAACACTTTCACACATTTAAGACGCACATGCTGGAAGCAGCTGCTAGCCAGATGTGAGCCACATGCAGACGTAACACCAGCTTCACACGCAGGTCCACAAGGAGCCAACTTTCTGCCCCGACGCCGGGGCTGCAAGGCGCTCCACCTGCCTGGCCCCAGCACTGCCGCCACCCGCTGCCGCCCTCCGCCCCTCAGGGAGCCCGCTCACGGCCTGAGGCTACTGCGCTGGCTTCCCGCGGCCCGGCCGTGCCCACAGCCCGTTACCGCCCAGCTGCCTGCCCCGGGGCCCAGCAGCAGGGCCAGCCCCGTTTCCAAAAAAGAACCGGAGGCACCGAGCCTGCCGAGGGGGCTCTCGGCCCCGCACGGCGCAGCTGCCGCTGCCCAGCCGCGGCTCCCTGCGCCAGGCGGGTGCTCGCCACCAAGGTCACCGGGGAGACAGCGAGCACGGGCCGCAGCACGCCGCGCCGCGGGGCAGGGCGGGCCGGGAGGGGGCCAGGCACGTTCCCCCGCCGCGGCCCGGGGGGGGCAGGAGACGCGCGGGGGTCCCAGGCCCCTCTCCCTCCCCAACGGGCGTCTCCGCACCAGCCCCGCGGCCTGGCCCTTTCCCCTCCGCCGGGGCGCCGGCGGCCGGGCAGGGCAGCGCGGAGCGGGCCGAGAGCAGCCACTCACCGCCCGCACCGCCGGCCGCAGCCAGCGCTTCGCCAAGCTCCGCGAAGCCGCTACCGCCACCGCCATTTCGCACGGACCCCGAGGCGCAGACAAGGGCGCACGCGCGAGAGCGCCGCTACCAGCACCACTACCCCGAGGCTCGGCGGGAGAGACCAAGTGTGTCGGAAGGGGGGAGCCACGGCCTGAGCGCGTGCGTGCGGAGTCCTCCCCCCTCCTCAACCTTCCCCTCGTCCCTGTCACCCGAGCGGGCGGCCGGGACCGCTCAGCACCCGGGCGAGCCCGTCGGTTTGCCCCCCTGGGCTTCCCCCCTCCTTCTCGAGGCTAATGGGCCGCCCCGGGAGGGGGCGGGACCCACAGGTAAGTGACAGCGACAAGGCTCCGGCGCGGCTCCGCGCTCCCGGGCTGGTAGGTGGCGGTCCCGCTCCGCGGGCAGCCGTCGGGGCCGCGCCCCTCCTCGGGCCGGCGCTGGCCTAGCGGCGGGGCCGGGGCCTGCGGCGCGGAGGATCCTGGAGACCGTCGGGACGGCGGCAGCATCAGCTACCGTGCCGCCGGCCGGGGGAGGGGAGGGCGGTAGCAGCGGCGAGCCCCGGGGCGGCGAGGCTGACCGGCAGGGAGCCGGCCCGGCGGCCTCTCGCTGCTCGGAGGCCCGCCTGCGGTGAGCTCCCGGCTGGCGGGGCCGCCGTGTGAGGGCCTGGGGCAGAAACAGCAGTCCCGCAGCTGGCGGCGGGCCGCGCAGCAGGGCGGCTGCTCACGCCGTGTTTCTCTGCTGTAAATCTCAGGTGCCTTCATGAATAATTTAAATGACCCTCCCAACTGGAACATCCTGCCGAACCGTCGGGAGCCCGGCGATGAAGGCAGCAGGTGGAACTACGCCTTGCTGGTGCCCATGCTGGGCCTGGCCGCCTTCCGTAAGTAGCGCCCGGGCCGCTCCGCGGGCGCCGGGGCTTGTGGCCGCCCCCGGGCACTCGTCCGCCAGGCACAGGGCGAGCTGAGGTGGTGCGGGGCTAACGCCGGACCCCACCGGGGGGGGTTCCTCTGGTCGGATTGTAATGCTATAACCAGGGAGCACTGTTCACAGCACTAAGGCAACGGCCATTTTTCACACATGGAATCGAATCCATGTTTAATAACCTCTGATTTACAAACCTGTCTCGGAAGAGCGGACATACAGTGCGCTACAGAGCCTAACCTTGGTGACAGCCCAAGGAGATGCAGAGGTATGTTTATTTCCTGGGCCTGGAAAGTTCTCTGCAGCTCCTGCATTAGAAGCCTCCAGTTTGTTTCCCCATAATTTTATTTTCCTCTTTAATCTAAGAAGTGTATGTATTAGCAGTAAAAGACACGGGGAGATTTTACTTCAAAAGAAATACGACCATTTAAAGTGACTTACTGTGAACATGGACCCACAGAAATAGATTTTGTGGGATGTGACTAGAAGTGAGTATCACTGGGGAGGGCAGGAAAGAAAGTTTTTTACCACTTAATAGCTTCTTTAGAAGCATAGTTAATTAATCATTCCCATCAATGTTTTATGTGTTATATCTGAAGTCTCCTTTATATATGACAGGTTGGATCTGGACCAGAGAATGTCAAAAAGAAATAGAAAGAGAAAAAAAAGAATATTATAAAAAACATTCATCTTTACAAAAAAATCTGGAAGCCAAATATCGGGATATAATCACAGAAAATCGTCGCACGGTTGCTCATTTGGAGTTGGAGCTTGAAAAGGAACGCAACAGAACCCTGAGTTACCGTGAAGCCCTCGTGTCCCAGTCTCGCAAACTAGTAGAAGAAAGAAGGATCTTAGAGCAGGAGCAGGAGAAGTTAGAGCGAGAAAAACAAGTCCTTTTGCACTCAGGAGCAGAAGGTAACTTGTACCAAAGTTGTCTGGCAAAGGAAGAAGAGTGGCAAAAGAGAGCCAGTATTTTACTAAAAGAATTTGAAGAAGGACTTAAAGAAAGACAGGACATCTACTGCAGTCTTGTTGTACCCAGAAGCCAGAGACTAGAAATAGAGAAAAATCTGCTAGTTAAAGCAGCAACTGATCCTGTTGCTGTGGCTCTACATATGGAAAGTGGCTTAAAAGATATTTTCAAACATGATAACTACTGTGGCAATCTACTCAACAGAAATAAAAGTCAGAATGGAAGACTTATGTGGCTGTATCTCAGATACTGGGAACTAGCTATTGAACTACAGAAGTTCAAGAGGGCAGAAAAGGCCATGTTAGGAAAACGATAAGCAGAGGAAGTAACGGGATTTCATGTCATCCACTGTGCATAGTAGGGACAATCACAGTTGTAGTCTGAAGCTGTTAAATTCTCCTACTGTGTTTCAGTTTCTCTTCTTTGTTGCACTTGTGTTTGCATGGGACGTGTGCAGTGTTGGTGCCTTTCCTTTCACTACCAACAGATGCCCTAGCGAGCTATGCATGCTCTTAAACTCTGTGAGTGTGTTTGTATTGCAGACTGCAGCGTAGTATAGAGATAGGCCAGCTTCCATAGGTAAAAGAAGCAGCAAGACAGAACTCTAAATAGAGTGATTTACCTAGTTGGTGGTCATGCTCCATCAACAGAGAAGTGTGACAACTGCCATAGCACATTGTGTTCCTTATCCCTGATGTTTTATATGGTGTCTAATGCTATCCTTTTTTTTTAATTATTATTATTTTAAAGTTAGGGGGGTTTGTTTAAACAAGACTGATTTTGAGGCAGATATTTGGAAGACACCGTGTTTGAGCAAGCTGCTTGCCACATATATCCTACATGTATATACATACATTTATATAAATATACATGTGTATAAATATGCATGTGCGTATAAGTGTATGTATTCTGAGGGGAGAATAGTATCATCATGTTTCAAATTAATCAATGTTGCGCTGTCTTCCAATTTAATACACAAATAGTACTTTATGAATGAAACATCCAAAAGATGCTAATTAAAATAACAGAGGAAACAGATTGATGAAATTCTCATTGGAGCTAGAGATCCATGCTTGAGTACTAGAGAGCGTATAAACTCAAAGTTGTATTCTCATCATACTAGAGATATGTTAAGAATACTTAGGCTTTTTTCTCAGTCAAGGTTTTAGTTGTAACCCAACAGTCTGCATCCATTATAGATGTCACCATGCTGCTGCCTCTACATCGCAATGCACTGGCTGCTACCTGGTTAGCCTGCAGGAACCTCCGTGGGTTACAGCCATTGCATCTGCATCTGTTCCTTGGACAGGTCCTGTTTGTAATTTGCAGATAGGAACCTAAATGCAACATGCACTGGTAGCCCCTACCTCCCTCTCCAATTGTCTCAGTTCTCCCAAAATGGAAGTATACTTTTCCACAGCTTAAATTTTGAGCTTATGGTTCATCCCTTCTTGTATACATGTCCATGAAAGCCTACAGATACACAAGCTTTGCAAACTTTTAAGAAAGGGGGCTTTGAAATTCAGTTAGCACAGTAAAATAAACAGATCTACATATATTAAAAAAAAAAAACAAACAAACCCACACAACACCCAACAAGCAGAAAAAAACCAAAACAAAACCCCAGTGCATTTCCATGCTTAAATCCTTTAAAACTCTGAGTATTCTTCAGGTCCTTGTAGCAGTAAGAACTACCTTCATTTTCAAATATGCCAGGTAGCTGGGATACTAACCTTTTTCTTCTTTCTAATCCAGCCTTAGACCACAAAGGGGCAGTGTTCACGCTTTTGTTTATAAAATCTGGCCTTTGTCACTTGACTTTGGTTAGTGTTGGTAGGTTGTCAGTTCGTTAATTAGAAGTTCTTTACTGAGGGCTAGACATTACAGACAGGTTTGCTTTAGGCTATGAGCTACTGCATGGCTCAGAAGCAGTTCAGCTACGTGAATGCCCATCCAAGTTTAAAAGAGACTCCAGCAGATGCAGGGTTTTCTCTTATTTCCTCCTGGTTTCACTTCAGTCTGGACACAGAAGACAGCAGATACATCTTTTGAAGCAATGTGTGCGACCTAATCCAGTTACTCAACAAAAATATCTTAACATGAAAAGAAATTCTTAAATAGAATATGTGTTTCCCAACTACTCTTGTTTTCCAGTTGTGATTTTGCTCACTTTGAATTGATTTATTAGTCTCTAATGCATTGATTTTCTTTTGTGTTTTGTTGTGTTATTTTTAAATAAAGTCGTAGTAGATAGACCAGGGAAGGGGGGAGAGGGGGGAAGAGGTACCATCACAAATGCCTGAGAGGCCAAAATTTGTCTGCATGCCCAGCATATGTGGGCTGGGAGATGAGAACGCAACTGAGTTACTACTTTGTGTGACAGCCTGAGCCAAGCTGCTGTAGCTAGCTATATGCACATGCCCTAATTGCCCAGTAGAACAGACTAGTTTGAATAACTTAATCTCTGTGTAATTCCTTCAGGATGTGAAAAGTGTGTGACCACACCGCTGTGGTGCATTTGATATGTAGGTGTAGGCAGTTAAGCAACTCAGCTGACAAACAGCAGCTAGTGAATCAATGCCAATGCATTTGAGATTCATGCCTTGAATTTGTACATATTCATTAGTTACTAGTATTAAAAGATCAAACATTTTATGCTTTTTCATTTATTTCATAGTTTGTCACCACTCAGAATGCTTAAAGAAAATGTAATCGAGGGTAAAATACTTTTTTCGGTATAAATGCATTAAGTTGAGGCATCGTACGCTCAATTGTATAGAGTTGGATGCAATGGTTTGATACTCAGTTTCACTTATTTAGAAGTGTCAATTATTTGTACAACTAATTGTTGAATTATTGTTCATGGACACTTTGCAGATTATTCTATTAAGACTGAAAAGTTATCTGAGGGCAATTTTTAGAAGCAACTGCTTTAGAAGCACTGGTCCTATTAGTTTCTACCAAAACTCATGTTTATCAGTCTGTTACATGTTTTTTAAATATTCCCCCTTTGTAGGCTGTTATGTTGAAAGTTCAAATATATGTAGAACGCAAGAATAATTTGTTTTCAAAAGATCTAATGAATTTTTTTTTGTTATGATAATTGTCACTTACCTGTTAAACAATAAGAACTAATAAAAACCCTTACATATTTCTGCACAGTTTTGTAACTTGAGCAAGGTGTGTAGGAGAAGTGGAATTTGCTATTTTATTTCAGCTTTCCAAGCACACAATTTTAAGGTTTTACAAATTGGACAATTTTTAATTTGGCATGTAAAAAGTTTTGGTGCTGAGAAGAGAGTATGTTGGAAAGTTTTGTTCTTTCCTAGGAAAGAACAACATCATTAAACAGATGAGCACACCAACTTGTAACTGAAGATGACTGATTAAAGATGACCATCCCACTGAAAGACTGGGGTAATTCATTCTGTCTGTTATGTAGGGTATTGTCTCCCTCCAGAATCCCTCGGATATCTCATTCTGCATGTCAGCTCCTTTTTGTTTCCCTGTGTGGATTTTCTCGTCTTCCTGCTCTGTGAAGAACTGCAATCCAGCCACTCTTGGGACAGTGCTCAGATGCTCTGGAAGTCCGTTTTCCCTTCATAAAAGATCCTTAACCTCTGTATTTGACACAATCCTTTGCGTTTACCCATCCCTCATTATCACAGCCAAGTTATCACCAGTCCATACCCCTCAGGGCAGTAGCTGTGTTCATATGACTTTATACATTTAGACATGGGTAAGGAAACACCCTGAGATGTCTTGTGCTTTCAATAAAAGCAGAAATCCGTATGTTCTCTCTGGTCTGTTGTGCAACACAGCTGCTGTCCTGGGTGTGTGCAACACAAAGAGAAACACAAAACACACTCTGGACGTCACAGAAACTAGAAACTCAGTACTAGACTGAGTGCTAGAAAAGGGAAATCTTCCTTAGAAAATGCTCCTGAAGCGGGGCAGGTAAAGAGGAGCAGCCCAGAGGGTCTGGCCTTCTCTCACTCCTTTTGCCTGAATAGGATCTGTCAGAAGAACACTGACATGACATGTCTTGCTCAAAGGGATGCTGTGCTCTGGAAGTGACAGCTCTTTTCAAGTCCCTCTGGAGAGAAGGGTCTTAGGAAGCCACCCTTTGCCTCTTGCTCTAAATCATGCTTTTGAGCACTCCTATATGAGGATGAGAAAATAGTGAGTGTTCCTTTGCGGAGGATACAAGGTAGAAACAGTGGTCAGCAGTTCAGGTTTTGTGGCTATATCAAAGGAATTTGAGTTACTGCTATGATAAAAGGATGAAATTCAGGTTTACTCTTTAGTTACCGTGGTGCAGCTGGATGAAGGCTGTGCCTGTGTGCATGCTGAGGCTAATTAGTCATTAATTGACTGACTAGTCCAGGAGGTCTCCAGCTAGTCACTGCATAGCTGGGAAGACAGATGGATCGGCAAAGAAGTAACACACTGAATTTAGGGTAGCTTGGCAATGAGGAGATCAACTGATCTGCTAGCCACTTCAAAACAAAATCAACTGATCACTGCAGGAGCTCTCCCAGCAGCTGGGGCCATGCCAGAAGTTTCCCAGGGAACTCCTGCTGGTAGATGGGAGTTCTGCTCCTCGAGCTGATAGATGCTATCGGAATGTTTAGATATATTGCTTAACCACTTGGGGTGAAGGACCCAGTGCACAGCCAGGGATTTCCCCAAGGAGTTTCTGTTGTTGATTACGGAATTGACAAAACCACGTGTAATTTTATATAGTCAGTGGAAACCATTCCTGCCTATGAAAGGATGGTCAGGTGTGGCTGTCTTTTGTCCATGGTTAAGATGTGTTTCTAACATAGTTTAAGATCATCAATTGATCTTAAATCATCAATCATCAAATGACCACTGTAGTGGTCAGCTAGAATTCACCAGAACAACAGTTTGGGGAGTCTCAGTCCATCTAGCTGAAGACACCATGGAGAGATATTTGCAACATCAGCATCCAGGCAGCTGTCTTGGTCAAGAGATTCGCTTCTCCCCGTGAGCGTTACCCTATGCAAAATATCTCAATAGAAATAATAAACATTCTGTCTGTGAATGTGTGCAGCCATGTGTTCAGTCAGTAAAGTCCAAGTGGGAGAGTGAGTAACCATTTCCCAGCACAGAGAAGATTCAAAGTCTTAGAAAGCAGACAAATTGGCCTTTTAAACTGATAACACCTAAATACATTTTGAAGGAGAAAAAAGAAACGAGAAAAACCTCAGCACCTGACCTAGATGAAGCAAGTTTAAAAGACCTCATGCAGACAGACCCCCAAAGGACTGGTATTAGTAGAACTTTGACTTAGGGATTGTACAGGAATTGTAGAAGAATTATAGAGGAATGAAGGCAGGTTAATTAACATTGATCATATACAGCTGTGGGCTTGCCTCAGGGGCGGTGGGTTGGCTGACCTGGATAATGTGCAGCTGTGGCTGGTTCCAGCTAAGTAGTTAAATAGCTCTAAGAGGTATGGAAGAGGAGCACTGGATGAAGAGAGACCTGGAAGAAGCTGAGAGAGGAGAGGGAGGAGCAAGAAGAGGGAAGACTCTGGATGTAGCAGAGGCAAGAAGTAGGATGGACTGGCTTAAAGAGGATGAAGAAACAGCACGAACAGTAGATGGACTTTTGAAACCTTGTGGGGTTTGGTGGCTGTGCTGGGGCAAGGTGTGGGAGCTACTTGTTGAAGCTAACCTGGTATGGGATGGTAAAAGCCTTGTTGCAGCTGGCTAGTTTTGATAGTGCTGCGACAATGGATGGTAACGTGCATATTGAGTAGTTTCAAGGAACACGAACTACTTTGATATGGGAATCAACTTCTCTGGCAGAACTGAGAGACCTATCACAATCTAATCAACCATCTTAATACTCCTACCATGGATTCTGACAACCAGGATAACAAGCTTGGCCTATTAATGGCCAACGGGTGGCAAATAGGCCTTATAGCTGAACCTGGATTCTCTGAGAGTGTACAGTCACTCCAAGTAATCATTTGATATGCCAGGAAAAAAACACAGCCCTTGTGGGCAGTATTCTCAGAACGGCTGAGGCCCCCGGCTCAGTGGTACATGAATGTACCTTCTGGTTCTGAAGTTAAAAGAACTATCTGAGAACATGGACAGATGAAACTTGTTCTGGAAATACCATCGCTTTTCTGAAACTGAAAAAGGATCATGCTGAGCCAATTACCATCAAGGTCAGTGTCAAACAAGGGGTTCCAATGTCACCAAATCATTCCATTACTCTGCAGCCTAGAAAAAGATGGCTATGGATTCCACCAGAGAAAATGCAACAATGTGGCCAAACCAGATTGTCACCTCAGCCTTTGTTGATGGTTTGGTCCTGCCGAGCAACATGTGGGAAGGGATGGAAATCACGGTCTCCCCTTTAGTGACCTTTCTGCATGTGCACTGACCTAAAATGCAGGAGGGAGAAATGTCATGGCTTTGTCATCAGCTCCAGCCATGACACTGACACAATCAACTGCAGCCACTGGAAGGTGTTGAATATAAGCTGAACACAGTTGCTTCAGGAGTCTCTGAAAAATACCCCAGGTTGAAAATTTACCTCTGGTTAGAGACATCTAAATCTGAATATTGAAACTTGATTCTTGGTTTTCTAGCATGGGAAAAGCTCTGTCAAAACCTTTACAGCAGACTTTGGAGACATATGCAGTACCAAGACTCACATCCTTGGCAAACCAAGTAGGCACAAAGGGAGCATTTTGGACCTTAAGATCAGAAGGACTGTCAGAAAACAGCCACCCCTTTCGGCTTGTACATGCTTACAGTACAACAACACTAAGGGTGGTGGCTGACAAGTCCCAGTGTGGCAAGCTTTATTTCAAATGGACAAGTGCAGTCATAGCATATAATCCTGCTTGCAGGGTACCACTGTCTGAGAAATTACTGTGGAAGGAGTTGTGCAAAAAGACTAATTGCAAACAGACTATAGATAGCCACTGGAAAAAGTGAAAAGGTGGAACATTACTGGCAAAATACTGGCTAGCTACTGTGTATAATGCTAATGGCAACAACCAAACAACTGAGAGTAAATGATGCCTCTGGAAACAGTCTGTGAAAGAGTCTGAAGAGGAATTGTGACCTGCCATGAAGGCCATTCACTGTTGTGTTCCCCCAACAGCCCCGTGCTCCAGGCTGATCCCAGCCCCAAGCCCTCCAGCTGCTGGAAAAATGCTTTTTCAACCTTCTCTTTATAACTGCTCCTGTAAGATTGCATTACTGAGACGCCTCACCTCTAAACTTCACTTGCACAGTCAGAATGAAACCCTCAGCTGCTTCCTCGTGTTAAATACTACCTCCCCCTTCTGGCTAACGGCTCTTCTAGCCAGCAGCCTCAGCAGCACCCTCTGTTCCCATAGAATCATAGCATCGTTTAGGTTAGAAAAGACCCTGAGCTCCTCTGGAGCACATCTCTGGTGTTCCACAGTTAGAGCTCTCTGGTCCAAACACAACTAAAGCATAATAACAAGGAAGATGAGGAAACCCGTGGTGTTCAGAGATGAAGACAGAACGAACTTGTTTCCACCGAAGTGGGTGTTGCAGTAGACCTCTGTGCCAAGGTGACATGCAGGAGTTGGATGTAGTTCAGCAGCCTGTCAGCATCTCATGCCTACTGCAGCACAGGCAGCGGAAACAGTAACAACCTTGATTAAAGAGCCCTGTTTGTTGCTTAATGAACATGGCAAGCAGTAACCTACAACTGTCAATGTTATGCTGCCTCTGCTAGAGAAGAGATGCGTGTGGTGAGAAAGATCCAAGCAATAGTACTTTATTGGCTAAGAAATTTAGCATGACCCTGGCCATCATGAGATCAGATAATTTGGTGTGGTCCACAGAAACATTTCTACACCTACGCACCTTGCCTGTAATTCTCCCCAGAGTGATTCTGAAGATTGAATGTTTTCTTCAAAGATGAAAGCAGTATTTTGGGGATCTTCTGAAAGTATGCAGTGCAATATTAAGGACAGCACATCCTCCCTCCCTGGTGTCAACAAGAACAACAAAATAGAGAAGGATGAAGCTGCTGAGCTGATATTACTTCAGTGAAATATTTATATACAAAGCTGAGGTAAGTATTATGCAAACTACCAGTATATACAAAAATAAAGATTGTGCCTATTTCTGGAGGATAAAAACGGAGAAAAGTGCCGTGAGCATCAGTGTCAGCTCAGTTGTGGATGAACTATAGCAGACATGATATTCATAGTTTGTCCCCTTTAATTAGTCTGTGGCTAAGGACACTGCTACTTCCCCAATAAACACTGGAAATTTCTAGGTGTGTCAGATTGCTGAAGGAAACTCCCTGACACCAAAAAAACACTCCAGAATGGGATGTGTGGGGAAGTTATTGCATATGACATCCTACCTCTATTGTGTTCCCAGTAGCCTGAGACAGTTTCAATGACAGTTCAGTGACGTCCTGTTTCTCCTCTGCAGTGATACTTGCTGGTACAAGAGGACTTCTCTCCCACCTGCTGAGGTTTAGTTGCATGGGAAGAGATTTAGCCCCCAAAGATTATTGGACTTCTCCAAAGTCTTCCCTGCTTGAACTGCTGTTTGTGTGGGAGAGTTTGTGAACAACAGAGCATAAAACTTAGATCAAGTTAAAGATCTAAAGAAGATTTCTTGGCAATGTAAACCATAACCACCAGCCGTTGATTATTGGCCTTAAAACTAAGCAACTCTGAAACATTTTGCCTGCATATCTCCTGTTCTAATATGATAATTAGTGTTGCCTGGGCTGAGGATTTTGAGTCTCATCCTGAGCCTGGGGTTCAGTGCTTCCTCTTTGCATAGCTCATCAAGGATTTTACCCATTGGCACCTTGTAAAAGGATTTTGGTTTTTCTCCACATATTTTAAAAGATGGTCCAAGCAGATTTTGCCAGGGACAAGCCACCAGCGAGAGCATTTCATTTAACTTCTGAATTTTCTTCTTTTTCTTCGTCTTTGCTTTTAAAACATCCTTACCACTTTACTTTTCCAAAAGAGGATCCTGTGCTTTAGGCATTTGGCTGTATAGTTACCACTGTCTTTACATTTCCATCTCTTTTTGTTTTAGGCTTATCACACAACAGAGAGTAATTGTGATCACTGTATATTTTGCTTTGGCTACAAAGTAGAAGCTGACTGAAAAAAAAAGTATGATTAATGCTGGTGCGATATTGCCTTAGAATCACTAGAGTAAGAGTTTTCACACCAGTGTTTTCTTCAGTACTAAAAAGAGTCAGAAAATAATGTAGTTAATCCTAATAGCATGGTATATTGTAAGGCAAGATTTGAGAACAAATTTGGTGTTCACGGTTAGTTGCCTTTAGTTGCAATCCTCTGTAAATGTCATTCTGAAAATATTTGGAGAATTACAGACTTGTCCTATGTCATACCAGGGATGATGGGATCACAAGGAAAGGGCCATACCGTATCTCATTCCTGAAACTATGACTGGAGGTGAAACACATATATTGCCACTGCTCTCTGCTTTTCTTAATGGCTTCAAATGAAAGGAACTGGGTTTCTTGAAGAACAGGCCCCTGTCCTGCTGGTTGGTCTTTGTCCTCCTCTTCACAGGATGCAGCCAGAAGAGTGCAGTGCCCTCCAGCCCATGGTGGAGGGCAGAAGACAACAGGTGCTTCAGCCAGGTCAGTCAACTCAGCTTGTTCACAGGAGAGAAGAACCTGTCCTTCTCCATACAGGGGTGGCTCCCTGCAGAGCAAGTCAGCTGTGCTGGCTCAGGAGTGCCTGTGCCGGTGTGAAGGGAGACCCCTGAGGGGTCAGAAGCAGGAGCAGCTGCTAGGTGGTCATTTTGGGAGAGGTTGTCAGGTCCCACCTGCACTTCAGGGAAGGATGGCTTGTCTCCGAGCCAGGGACAGTCCCTGTGGAGCCCAGGCTACCACAGACATGTTGGGGGCTGCCTGTAGCCGGGAGCCCCTCCACCCAGGTGGTACCACATCATGGGCCAGACCTGGCCACCCAGAGGGAAGCGAGCAGCTCCATCCTTGCTGTTGTCTTGATCTACATCCCCAGTATTCTCCTACTGCCATGTCTTTTCTTAACTGCTACCCCCTCTCATACTCTTTCCTAACATCTTCATTGTCCTGCAAGATGAAAGACATTCTCATATAAGAAAAGGAATATGCCCATATTCTTTCACAAATGTGTAGGTGTGTATTCCAGTGAAATATATGCATTCTAAAAGGCATATTTTTCCTTTTGAATAAAGTTTTTGTAAAATTGTGAGTTGCATATGGACAAGTTGGCTTACTTTTTTTGTATGGTCTCTTTTAGCTTTTTGAAAAAACAATACATTAAAAATATGGGGGTAGCAGACAAAAAGACAGATTTGTCATTCGAAATGTTTTAACACAAGTAATGCAATCTAAATGTAAGATCGATTTTCTCCGTGATTTATAATTAGCGGTTTGCAAAACACGTCTTGTTTGGCAGCCTATATTGTGAAAGGATTGATTTCATCCAGATTTATGAATTTTACCAAACCCTGTGGGATGTGCCAAACCTAAGCCTTGTGTTACTTGAAGGGGAAGTTCACCTCGTCGGAGCGAAGGAAAGGGGCTCTGTTGGACAAGCAAGTGACTGTGGCCACCGCAGAGCAGCCCCAGCCTGTGTGTTCAAATCCACGGGGTGGCAATGTAGACAACCCCTGCGTGCGACTGTGGGTCATGTTCAAGCTGGTGCCATGGCTACCGCAGGTCCTTCAGAAAAAGACGCTATGCCTTCCAAGATCATTAGCCATGCAATTACACCGATAAGGAAATTTGAGCTAGATGCTATACCAGCATATTTGCTTCTGCAAATATTTAACAACTGATAGATAACAACCACTGGAACCTGGCATTACTGAAGTAAGATAAACTTCTCCAGAAAGACATTTTGGATTTATTCAGTAGAAAGCTATCTGGAATGTATTTTTGGATCTTGATAGAAACTGCTTGCACATGAAACTTGGAATTTTTCAGATCACCCTAATACAAGTGTGAATTTATTTCATATCCTCTCATTTTGCCTTCATACAATCTGATTCCTAAAGGAAGCTACATTCATTCCTTCCATGTCAGCTTGCACTATGCTTAAAGAAAAAGATGCTATTTTAGGTTCAATAAATTCTACACAGAATCTGGATTGTCAAAGATTTCTGACTACACAGACATTAGATTGTAGCTGTAAGATATGTTGTGTGGACAGTATGTAATCACAATCTGATTCAGTTATTGAAAGAGGTTGTACGTATGACTTCACAAAGATTTAGAACTAAAGCCTACAAGTCAGGGAATGTAGAAATATTATGGGGAGGATGTTGGGTTTTCTTCTGTGTCTTCTGTCTGGTCTTTATTACTGCCTCATATTCCCTACAGCATGAATACTGGGATTATCTTCCTACAGTTCAGGAGGCAGAATAATAACTCAGATTAGTTGTGAGCTCCTGGAAAGTACAGTTTCTTGCTATTGACCAATAGGTCAAAGTTTTTCTGTTAAATTGGAAGTTGAAGGGCTGCAATTTGGAAGTTCTCTATTGCCACTTAAAAGTGAAAACTGATTTTTCTAGATAAGGAAAGTACAGTAAATATAGTCTTTTTGGACCCTCATAGACCAGTGGCCGCTTGTCCACCACTGGATGTATTAGCCAAGCTAAATAGGAGATATAACATGAACAAAATCTAAGTAAAGATCTGATGGTGATGATAAGCTGTGCTGACAGTAGAAATGATGTCTAAGGTGAGGTTACTAATGCAGTTCCTCAAGGATCAGTTTAGGAACAGTCTTTTGCCATTCTTCTACTAATGACCAAGGACAAAAAGTAGTAGCATGTTAGCGAAATACTCATGATGCAATCTCCGAAGTATTGTGAATGCTGAACATGTATCATCCTGGAAGAACTAAGCAGCTCAATATACTGGAGTATCAGAAACTGGGTGAAGTTTAAAACATGCTTTTGGTAACTTACAGAAAGAAGTTCTGCTGCAAGCCAGGAAATCCTTAGTTGTAACCACCAAAAGAGGGGAAAGGTGTTGATCCAGTGGTTAATTAGGAGACAGCTCGTCAATAGAACTGACAGGGACATGAAAAAGGCAAGTGCTATCACTAGGCAAACTGATAGAGATATTTCAAGTCAAATTAGGGAAATACTAATACCTGATTACAAGGCACAGGGAAAATCCACCTGGGCTACAATATACAGTTGTCCACACCAAGGATGAAGACTTCTTCTGCAACTTTTCAACTCAAAAGATAATGAACAGCCTTCTCGGGGTATAAGAGGACTGAAACTCTAGACTAGCCTTTTAGGAATAGGGTGTACCTAAAACCCCATTTTGAATTGGCACAGTAAGATTGCAAAGGGATGCTGTGGTATGTTCACCTTTTGCAGGGGCTAGACTTACAAGATCCCTTCTAATTCTTTGTTTTGACCACCCTGTATCATTGCATGCAATGAGCTGACAAAATTCTTTCCTACAACACACACTGTGTTAGATTTTATTTCTAGTTTTCAGTGGCGAGCACTTATCTTTTGATAACACTGAGATACAGATGGCACAGTCTTGTTATGATTTGTACTGAAAGAATGAGGATGTGAGTAGTATCTGTGATATTTGTTAACCAGTGTATCTTTTTTATTTTTGACCAGTGCATCATAGGGTCATAGAAAAGATGAAGGGACCTTTGATTTCAAGCCCGTTTACAAGAAAGTTGTTATAGTCTTCAGACCTTGTTCTATAATGATTAGAGGTGTTAGGGTAAGCAGATTATGCTTATGATTTTAAAGGTCAGATTTTATAATCCCTTTCATTCTTCATCTTTTTTGTCAGAGCATTTAGTAGGGTAGGATCTCTTACAGAGACGGAAGAACATGTTTTGGCAATTAACAGGGAACATGCAATTCTGTAAGCATAGGCTATGGGAAACTGAATGTGATGGTGATTCACAAGCAGTTTATCTTCCTGATAAATAGTATGAAACCTCTGTATTCAGTCTGTGGCCAGTGGAATCTTTTTACTCCATATTTGCTAGGGCTATATATGTATTTAAGTGAGTTTAAACAGGGGAGTGGCAAGGGGTGTTTCATAACCTTATAGGCGATTACAGTTTATAGCCAAATTATCTCCTGAATTACATTAGCTGAAATCAATGTCTTCTACTAGATGAACAGACTGTTCCATAAAACCTTGACAGATAAAGCATTAATAAGTGTCAGAGCTGACTTGGTCAATCGAATGATTTGCTGACACTTCTTTTTACCACAAGCCTGCACTTTCAAGTTTAGTGCCAAAGGTTCACTATATATAGCTGAAGACAGCAAATAAATGATCTCTTTTTGTGCAGATTTCTAACTAGCTGCCTGTTTCGTTATCTCCTCACTGGGGCAGCGTTTTCACTCGGGAACTAAAATATGGTGAAGCTACAGTTGCCCAATCCTGGCCTGGAGGACAGGATACCTTCCCATGCAGAACTTGAGGTCCTTGAGAAAGAAGAGGCAGACTCCAGACCAAAATGGGATAACAAGGCTCAGTATATGCTGACGTGTGTAGGGTTTTGTGTGGGTTTAGGAAATGTGTGGCGGTTTCCGTATCTCTGTCAGAGCCATGGAGGAGGTATGTCTTTAATATATCTTAACTAACTTTGGCTATAAACTAAGTTTAATCTCTCTTTTGGGAAACAAATAATAGCATATGCTTAGAACTGGTCAGTTCCTATAAGAATAGCAATGTTCATCTCTAGAAGACCGTCTTAATGGAGAAGGTTTTTTCACAGGTTATGAGCACCCACTGAAGTCATGTTAGTGATGGAAGAAAAGGAAGGGACTGTTTTTATTTCGGGATGTGGGACTGATCAAATCAGTCTTGCACTGTCATGTACATAGCATATTTTCTCAATCTAAAACTGATGTTACTTTGCATGCATACATATATATAATGTATATTTAAAAATATTCGTAAACTACTTGGGAGTGTGATTCTGATCACAGTCCCAAATGATCTTTTCATTATAGGGTTTTCATTGGTTTTGGACTAAACTGTGCATCAGCTGTAGGATCCATGCGTGTGTAATTATTAATAGGAGTAATAGCGTGAAAGTAGTTAATGTTAAGAATATGTTTTTAGAAGCTAGTGTTATTATGTCATTTAAAATCCAAATGTATGTATTTAGCATACGATTTCCTGTGACTCCTTAGGGTTCAGGTTAGGACTGCAGGACCACACTAAAAATTTTTCATTGTTTTGCATTTTGTTTTTAAAGATGATCTTGAGCTGATCCATTGTTTAAATATTATATGACAACATAAATTCCTCATTTTCTGACAGTTTTTTCTGCTCATGCCTACTTTTTATCTGCATTTCACTCTGCCATATGTGTAAAAAGTGTTTGTTCCTTTGTGATGTTTGATCTTGAAAGAAAATTTTTGGCTTAAGGAACAGTATTTCAAAGTAATTTTTATTAAATGTACACAGTAAGATGTTAAAAACTCCTCTACCTAGTTAGAGTAGGGACCAAGGAAGGCTCTCTAGGGAGCTGCTGGTACAAATTCAGGGGTGTTGAACAACAGATGACTCAGTTACAAGAAGAGATGCCTTTAACATTAAGATTTTTCTAAGATGGGCTGGTGTTTAGAGTTTGCAGCTCAAGTTGAAGGTCATTTGCAGCACAGCCAACTCTTGCAACAAAAAAGTTACAAGGCACTAACCCCCTTTCCATGTGTAACAATTTTAATTTGAAAAAGTGGATGGATATCTCCAGAATTCATGGTACTCATTGGCTTTTCAGGTTCTTCTACTTAGAAAGTGGACATGCCTTCTTTCCCAGGGTTGTTTCATTGGCACTTTCCTGCTTTTCTGTCTATCTTTCCTTTCCCTCATGTTCTAACCATATGAAATGCAGCTGAAAAATAAACATCCAACAGACCCAAAGAACTCAGTATGGATCATGTTTTTTTGACTGATGTCAGTGAAGGATTATCAATTGCTTTTGTGTGTGCGTCAGTACTGTTTTAATTTATCCTGTGGCAGCAGTTATTTTTCTTTCTTATCAACTTGTGGCTTGTCCTTGCTCAGGAACACTAACACCAGTTATCCCCGGCTTCTTGCTTCCCCAAGACTCTCTCAGTCAAATTTTAGGCAGAAGGTGAAAGGCAGCACATAGTAAAGAAATTAGGTGGCTGGCTCTGGGCTCAGAGCTACTGTACAGATATGTGTCCCTATAGCCAGGCTTGCTACTCTCTCTGTCAGTTCCTATGCAATGCTGTGAGGCAATACATAAAAGTGGGCAGCAATGCCTTCCCATGGCTTCTTAGAAAAGACTTCTCAACTTCATCACATGTGAAGGTGGAGAGCTGTTGTCTGATCCTTCTCCCTTCCCTGCCGTACCATGCACCTCAGCCTCTTCTGGTAGGGCTTAATCCATCTCCTGCCATGACTGCCATCCTCTCAATGCGGTGCCTATTCTCCAACTTCTCCCTTCAGTTAGAAAACAAAAACGGCTCTTGCTGTTGTTTGGATGGATGGCTTTGAATTTGAACATGTGACTATCTGTATTGTAAAAACAGATCTTGAAGTTCTATTTCTGAAGATATTTTGGTGCCGAGACATTTTCTACCTCATGCAATTTTCTGGCTTCTGCTTCCCTGTTTCCCATTCAGCCATGCTCACAGCACAGCAAACGCCCAATAGATGCCGCAATCTGCATCGCTTTGGATTGCACAAATGCTTTTAAGTCTGGCTTGAGCTACCTCCTGTTGGAAATGCATATTTACTAGATATTTTGGACACATTTTGCCTTACTCTTTGCCACTCAGCATGATGGCCAATATGATTCATTTATCTTTGCTTTTGTGTGGCCAGGTCAGGGACACAGATGTGCCTCTGTAACAGAGTAGGGGCAAACTGCAACATCATGCACCTTCTTCCAAGTTAACTAACACAAAGCATACACCACAATCATGAGTGCACTGACAAAGCTCCATTTTCGCTTGGTCTGTCCAGTGCCTTTATGCTGGAATATGTATGCCTTCACCCTTTGTGTCTTCAAGGTACATCTTCACTGAATCCTGGATGCAGAGCAGCAGGAATCCCTGCTGCTGCTCTTTTTCATTGGAGATGGGGATTATGCTGCTCCTAAGTCTATCCCTGGCATGATTATTTTATAGACCCATAAAGCTCACTTTGGATAAGGTGGTGGATTATGGCCATGCATTAAAAGATAGACAAAAATGCAGCTATTTACCACACAGCAGGTATCTGCAGGGGATAAGAAAAAGTCCTATGTGATCATATAATTAGAGGTTGTCTCATAAGGTGCATGCAGAATCAAGGTTGTATAGACTACCTTATGAAAATAATTTCTAATTTCTGAGGGCTGACTTGCTATCTTCTTTCTTTTTGAAATATGAATTATATGGATTAACATTTGGAGTCATTTAGTACGAGTGAGGTCTGTCAGCAAGGGTGTAGGTATTTCAGCAAGGGCGCTCCCAAATGAGGCTGGATGTTCACCTACTTTCTGAATCAGTGCTTGCACATTTTATATCCCTCATGAAACATAAACAGACTACTGTGAAGTATAAAATTTACCCTTGTAGTACTTGGACTTCAAGGAAGGTGGATTTTTTCTCTGCAAATCGACTGTGGTGAAGGTAGTCAGGAATACTGAGTATATAGATAACTCTGATTTTCAGATCTTTGAACCTAAATCTAAAATTATATGAGAGCTGCTTCTTCCTACACACAACACGACGATAGTGTTTTAACATTGTGATATACAAAAATAAATGGGTGGTTGCATAATTTACTTATTTTGTTGTCATAGACTGTGACTTTATATTTTTAAAAATTGAATATTTACCCCAGTAAAATTTAATGGAGTAAATCCCATTTTACCTTTTTAATGTCTTAGAAGTTGTAAAATACATCATTACCACAGGTGAACAAGATTTCAATATACACACAGTGTAAAAGCTACGGTGTTTGCCTCCATGCTTTCACCAGTTTAATGAGATTGAAATTTCCTTTCATTTGATAGCTATCTCTGACATTACACATAGATTTTGTTTAATCTTTATTGAGCAATATCCCATTTAATCAACGGTTAAACATTTTTGTTTCGTCCTTGTTGAGTATTATAAAAAAGAGGACATATATTTAATGTTTAAACCACTGATAAAAAAAAAAAGTCTAAGTCTACAGCTCGCGTATGTCTGCAGTAAACCTTGCCACTGTGTGAGGGAAAGCTTTTTTATTTCTGTGTGTGCCACACTGAATGAAGTGACAGTAAAACATCAGCAGTTCCTCGCTGGTACTGGTACCCTCACTACAGCAGAGGTCTAAGAATATGACAGTATAGAAAAACATCTCCATCTGAAGTCTACCTGTCTTCCCTTTATGAGGAGTTATTTGAAAGCCTTTTTTTTTTTTTTTTTTTCATTTTCACATTTGAAACTCTTAGATTAAAGAGAGAGTAATATCTATGCAGGTGTCCAAATCAATTATGTGTTTTGAAATACAGTACCAAAACGGGATAAGAATCTAGTATCTCAGCTGTAAGGTTTTCAGACTGGAAGATTACTCATTGTTTATATACATCTATACAGCATTTATTTTCAGATTATTGACTTATTTGCTAGGTTTATAAAATAGTGACAGCTTAAAAAGCATTGATTTATTTTATTTAATGTCCCATATAGCAGCTTTTCAGAGTTGTTATCACTTGTAGCTTCTTTCAGAAAGGTTGGGGAGATATTGAGAGAAATGGAAAATAAAGCAGAGTCAGACTTCTGAGCTGGCTGTTACAATTGAACCCTGGAAAGAGAAGAACCCAAGAAAGAGCAAAAAGTGACATACATACTTGAGAACTGCAGTTTTGTTTCTCTTGAAAATATACAAATATTCCTACAACTAAATATTGGTAGCTTTATTTATTTGTCCAGTTCTGACATGGCACACCCTGCATTTTTAACTCATCAGAGCTACCATAACACCTAGCCCTTCAAACTAGAGATTTTAGTTTTATCTGTTTGCTTAGGGATATAAATTCTGTACTGCAGGTGTGTACATGCACCGTGTACTTATGTCTGGGATGACAAAAGGGGTGAACAGATACCCACCTTCCTCATTTGTGTCCATCCCAGAACCTGAAATTTATTTCCCAGTAATTCCAAGGTAGCAAGGAAGCCAGGGAGCTGTGAGCACACAGTTGGGCAGCACACCATTTTCATGTGATAGATGGCTCCACGAAGATCATCCTTTCCCCTTTTTGTGGCTGCACAAGGTCATGGAGTCCCCTTACCTGACTGCTCTGTCAAAGATGTGGCGTGCTGAAAGACTTCTTTTGCGACATCTTAATAAGGGGACTTCTGTAAAGTATCTTGAAACCTCAGGAAATACTCTGAGGTTGATAGAGCACTCATGGCATGTCCCCCACAGAAGATGGTTCAATTCTGAGAGTCTTTTTTGCACTTTGGTGCAAAATTTGGTGCACTGTGCTGGCAACAGGAAGACTTATGGTGTAGGGACAGTGCTGTTGCTGAATCTCGCTGTCTTTGGAGGTTGAGGCATGATGTCTACCCAGGCTGCTAGAGCTGTGTGAATGGAGGTGCACATTTATGGTTTACAAGGATGTTTCAAGTATAGAAAAGATGGAGTCCAAATCAGAATATCAGTCAGACTCCTTTCTACTGAAGGCAAAAAGCTGAGACTACCTTTGAATGCTTTCTAAAGGAAATGCTTTTAATGCTTCATAGGAAACAGCCTGATCTTCCCTCCCTTCTGCTAACAGAGATGGTAATTACCAAAAAAAAATATTTTCTTTGACAGGTATGTTAAGAAACAGGTGGTCATAGATCAAAAGGACTATAAAGACTGTGTATTTTTTTATGCAACAAGATCTTTGACCTGGGGGGGGGGTGGGGGAGAAGGAATTCCTGATCATGTCCCTAAGTGATCTTACTGTGACCTGATGAAAAAAAAAGTTACATGTCTCCATTAGCAGCAAAGACGGTTAAGCAATGCACCTTAGCATAACTAACTGCCAGTCCATTCTTAAATTTCAAGAGATGATTTAAAATCACTGCAAGTTGAGTTTCAAAGGGTGACAAGGACTTACCCTGAGCACAAAAGTTAAGAGTATTTGGATCACGTAGCTGTACAGATTCATCTTCTGGACTTAATTACTACCGTTGCTGAGGAAGGGCTTTACCACAGAGAAACGAGTTTGTGGTACAGAAGAGACCTATCTGGCATCCCAAAGGGGTGGTAAAAAGAAAAGCTCCAGATAGAGCAGCTGTACAAACTCTGTAGGGCCAGGTTTCAGACTCAGGAGCTGTCTTGGGCTTAAAACAGAGAGAATGCTCTGGAACTGAAACTTTTTAGCATAAACACAACTATCTTGTCCTTATCTCATCTTACCCTCATGAGAGCTCCTGGACAGAGTGCGAGGGGGGAAATTGTGCCAGCCTGGCACGAGGTTGGAGCACACAACATATTCCTGTCTGCTTGCAGCTCCATGCAGTGACACACAGCGGTCTCTGTGAACGGCCAGAGGCCCTGTGTGTGGAGCTTGTCCCACTGACCCTCCCATGTAGGGAGGAAGCCATCAGAATGTAGGGGGACGGCTCCCAACAGCAAGGGGGCATGCATCATGTACACTGCAAAAATCCTGTTTTCTATGAAAGCAAGAATGAAACAGTTAAAAGAAGTGTTATTCACAGAGGATGTCATATCAGTAAAGAACAAATTCTTTGATGCCAAATCTGCGTGCACTGCATGTCTAATCAGATGAAGAGGGGCCGTTATGTGCACATCGCTCCATGTTCCAGCACAGTTAAGCAAGTCCATACAGACAACATGGGAGACACCTTTAAAAATGCCAGGAACTGAAAGGACAGAGGGAGTCAGTTCCTTGCAGTGACTGAGTATGAGGCAGTTTCAATGAAGCCCAGAACCTCTGCCAGTGCTGGGTAAGACTTCTGCATCACCAACAATGATGCCAGGGCACAGGCAGCTGAGAATTACATCACCATTCCTGGTGTAGCTGTATTTCAGCAGCCAGTCAACAAAAAATACATTTCCTGGTGCACCAGTGATTAGTCATTCAACCTGCTGTGTGGCATGTGCATTTTCAAAGTGCTTAGCATTTTGAATAGCATCTCATGTATTCAAAATGACTGATTTTGATTAGCAAATGTTAAAAATGTCAGTGGAAGAAAGGTGAGTAACTAGCATTACACAAATTCCATAGGAGTGGAAAGCAAAAAGTATAGTTTGCTAACTTCATTATAATAGTGGCCACTTGATACAACAATATTGTTTTTAGCAGACTTTATTGAAGTGCACAGAAAGTGAAAATTTTGCAGTAATGGTAGTTTCTAAAACTGGTGTAGACAACATCAAGAAGATACCCATGAAGCAGACAAGCATGCAGTTCAGCTTTTTCAAAAAACATTTGACTGCCTTGGATTCAAAACTATAGTTTCCATTCTTCAAATTTCTTTTTTCACTCACTATCAGATTTTCATTGTGTACATGAGGAAAAAGTCAGCAAATGCCCAAACTTGAACCATTCACATACTGGTTTTCACTTTTTTAATGCACTGAGATTATTTACTGCCTATCATTAGGAAGTTAAAGACTTTTTGTAACAACAACCATAATTGTTATTATGTATAACATGTAGCAATATTCAAGCATTTGACTCTGCACTTTGATATTCCAGTGTGGTGCTCTCTTATCTCTCACGTCCCAGGTACACTTTGTTCAGGAAGAAATTAATTTAAAAAACTTGTCCTATACTAACCGGCTTTGTCATAATTAACAAGGTTTGAACCCTGAACTTCAGATCTCATCTACTCAAACATAAAAGCTGTTGAACACAGCTGCCAGGAAGTTATTTGTTACTTTATGCAGACAGCCCCAGGCTCCTGCCTAAGGTTTCAAGGCATGTTGCTTAGTTCATTCAACTCCTTCATATAATTTGCATGATTCCCAATTATAATAAAGCCATAATCTTTTGCAGAAAAAGCAAAGGAAGTCATTCCAGGAAAGTAATTAACTTTCCTTCACCTCACCTCCTCTTGTAAAACCAAGGTGGCTTCTTCAAAATTTAACCTTGGGAGTATTTATGTTTGTCACTTGGAAAGAATAAGAATTCCTACCTGAAACCACATATGTAATGAAGTTCCATACTTGGGCAATCAGGCAGAAACACTGATCAGAAACCGGAGAACGGTTTCCACAAGTAGGCCTACAAGTCACTCACTATGTTAAAAGCCCACAAATCTAACGTTTATGCTTTATTGTAGTACTTCACTGATGGGAAATGGTCTTTTTCCTTATCCATTTCAGGAGCCTTCATGATCCCTTTCCTGATTTTGCTAGTCCTGGAGGGTATCCCCCTGCTTCATCTTGAGTTTGCCATTGGCCAAAGGCTGAGGAAAGGCAGCGTGGGTGTCTGGAGCTCTATCCACCCTACCCTGAAAGGGGTTGGTAAGTCTGAAGAGGATGCAAAAAGCCACCTGAGAAAGCACAAGTTTCTGAACTGATAATCTGAAGAGCAAATCTTCAGGATTTTATTCCAATGTGCCATAAGAAATTCCAGGATATATTACTTTTCCCTTCTCACTAACACTCCATTGATAGGTCAAACTAATCATGATGAGGCACTACAGCAATATTGTGTCCACATTCCCATGTGGGTCTAGCTAAAACCTTCCTCTAATCTGAGACCAGTTTGGGGCTTCAGACGTATTTTCTGTATTATCAATATTGGCTGGTTTTACCATTAAGTTGAATGTTTAAGTGTGCCAAAAATTTGTTCTGTGACTGTTCTGTGGATAAATAGCTGAATCTTTCCCTAAGCTGGTCTACCAGACTTCAGCTTCATGTAATGCTACTTCCTTACATCTGAGAGAGCTACCATGCCAAAAGCCATGGAGGCAGTATTTTGCAGGGAATACTTCTTCACATCTGGACTAGACTTCCAAGCATCCAAACACTCCATCTAACAATGTAGTAAAAGCAGCATTATGCACACAGCATGAAAAACTCCACAGATACTACACTGGAAAGACAGGAGGTGCCATCCGAACATGAGGAAACACTGTGAGGGTGAAGAAACTCTGGCACAGGTTGCCCAGGGAGGTTGTGGAGTCTCCATTCTTAGAGATATTCAAAATCTGCCTGGACATGGTCTTGGGCAACTGGCTTTAGGTGGCCTTCTTTGAGCAGGGGGTTTGCCCAGATGACCTCCAGAGGACCTTTCCAATCTCAGCTATGCTGTGATTCTATGATAACCAAAGACTTGAAAGGGAATAAATGCAGCCAGTTAGGACTATTGTTGACATCCACTGCATCTGTAAATCAGTTACAGAAGATACTTGTTCATTGCATCTGGAATTTTTCAAACTTCTTCAGAACCTAAGGGCCCTCAGGAGCTAATCATTAGCATTTACTGTCTACCAGAGAAGTCACCAGAGGTTGATTACTTGGGAGCAAGCAAAGAAGGAGAGATACCACCTTGAATCCTGCACCTTTTCACAGATTGTGCCTCCTGGCACCCATCCATCCTATACACCACCACCTCTGCTGGCCTCTGCAGTGATATTGTGGAAGAGGAAGACAGTCTGGGTCTCATTTAGGCAAAATTCCAAGTCAGTTGAGATTTACACGTACCCAGCATCCCAAACTCCCCAGATATCAACTGGCAAGACTGTGAACAGGATTGTGTGGTGTCTGTAAGGAGTTAGTCCCCCCCCATAATGTTGTCTACTATGTGAGTCTCAGTTTCAGTCCCAGAGTAATTTTAGGCTGTAAGTCTATGTAGGACTCACCTGGCCAACCTTTAGGTAACAAATTTAGAGTGATTTAACCTACATCCAAAATAGAGGAGAGGGGAAAGGCTATAATCCCTGGAATTAGGGTGAGGAGGAGAGTGGGGAAAGGTTGAAGCTTATACTTATATATTTTGATATGTCTTGAAGATGAAAGTATTGAAATTTACACTGAATTGTTCTGATTTTATTTTTTTCAGGCATAGCAGCAATGTTTGTATCCTTCCTGGTGGGTTTATATTATAATACTATTATTGCCTGGGTAATGTGGTATTTCTTCAACTCTTTCCAAGAGCCCCTGCCTTGGAGCAGCTGTCCTCTCAATGACAACAGAACAGGTATACGTTATGAAATATTGTATTTTGTTCCACAGCACATTCTTCTGTTTCTAGCAATTAGCCTAATTGAGCCTCTTTCTGTAAAACAACAGTAAGGCATGGCAGTCCTTTCAGGAACTTTATGCTATTTTGATACTTGTGTTTTGTAAAAATTCACATTATATAAAATGTGATCAACGCTTAATCTTTGAGACAAACTTTGACCTTTTATATGAAACTTCAGGGCTGATTTTGATAGATGTGTTCACATACAGAATATTCTTTGCACTTTGTAGTGCAAATCTAGCATAAACATTAACATTTTCCAGATTTAGACAATGTGTTTCATCCATCTCATCACCAACACCCTTCTGTTAGCATATTGAAAAGGAAGGGGGGGCGGGGGAAGAAAAAAAAAGAGAAAAGCATAATCCATAGGAAACACCTGTATCTTTCAATATGACAACAGTCTATAGCTCCTTGGATACTGCTTGGTGACAGCAGCTTTGTTTTTCGTAGTCAGTCCTGCATGAAACTGTATGAAGCAGGTTTTTCTGATGGGTCAGTGAACAGCTCTTCAGAGAGCTTTGCACCTCACCTCCCAGAATAAGTATTAAAAGCCCCATATAAGGGCAGGACAGGGCAGAATACTGCACAGGTCAGCACATTGCAGGGAGCTGAGAATCCAACCTCAGCTGGCAAGACCTTGAACGATGCCCCACAACAGAGGAAGACAAAGTATTGCTGATTGTGGGAGGAAAAGAGTTGCTTGGCTGCGGGCTGTATCAGGCAAGAAAGAGCAGGATGCACGTGGAAAACCCAATGTTGTTTGAGGTTTTTTTTGAAGATGAGGTAGGAAGTGTACAATTATTGGAAAAAATCTGCCTTACCATTTTTCTTCTACTAAAAAGAAAAAGTGTTCCATGCAATATACATACATTTATGCTCAGAAATCCCTCTGCACTTTCTCTGGCACAAGAAGCTTCTAATCTCACATTTTTGGAGGAAAAAAAAAGAAAAATTATAGAGGCAGAAAGGTCTCTGAGTGAGCTTCAAAGATTTTATATGCATGGTTGAATTAATAGAAATAAATAAAAATTCTGTATTAAAACCCCTGGTAAAAAATTGTCTTTCAAATCTCTTGTTTCTGCATGAAACCAGCCTCCAAGAATCTGAAATAAGCCAACAAGAAATTCATTGGCATTAGGGGGTATAATTTAGAACACTGAATTTTATTATTTAACTTCCTTTTTTTCAACTAAATTAAAATACCAAGTGACAAACATTTTGTGGTTACAGATTACATAGAAGAGTGTGCCAAGAGCTCTCCTGTAGACTATTTCTGGTACAGAGAAACATTAAACATCTCCACTTCCATTGATGAATCAGGCACTATACAGTGGTGGCTTTTGTTATGTCTGACATGCGCATGGGGTGTACTGTACGTGTGCACAATCAGAGGCATCGAAACAACAGGAAAGGTACTCTATTTGGGGTTTTATGAGATTGTATAAATTATGACGTTGTGATTCCTTATTGATACAGACTTAATCTTACTGTAGAAACTGCCGGTTTCTTGAGTAAAAAAGCACGTCTAAAGCTTGGTGTGTCATCACGGGGCCTGCTTTTTGAAGATGGAAACCGAATGAATGGAATTTGATTTGATTTATGTGGAGATTATTGTGAGCAATTTGGCTTCCTTGTCCTTATAGGTCCTAGTAAAGCATTCCTTAGGTATTACCACCTTAACATTAATATTGATCTTTAATGCAGGATCAAGGGACTCTGTCTTTTTCCTATGGTCATTCTCTTCAAAACATACATGTACGGATTTATGTGGGTTTGTGCTAGCCCTCATCTCTCTGAAAGAGTGACCAATGTTTGGCTGCCCAGCGAAGCCCTAAAAGCCCATCCTTGCATCAGCAGCATCAGCCTGATCTCAGGGTGTACATTATCTTTTATGCTGCTTTTGAATTATCTGAGTAAAATTTCAACAATGACAATTTGTCTTAAATAGAGCACTGTAACTGTAAAAGTGGTTATTATCAAACGGCACATACTGTTCCTCTTGAACATAGTTTTTCTGTAGTCTGTTAATTGTGACTCACTTGAAATTTGTCATTATTGTTCGTCACAGTACCTTGTTTATTCCCCCCTTTCCTTCCCTGCGGTGCTGTTTTTATTCAAGTGTTCTGTTTTATTTAAGTGGTTTATTTGCATGTTTCTTGTGCAGGCCGTGTATGTAACATCAACTCTTCCGTACCTTGTGCTTACCATTTTTCTAATCCGTGGCTTGACACTGAAGGGATCAACCAATGGAATTGTGTATCTCTTCACCCCTAACGTAAGTCACCGCATGGTTTGTCCCTTAGTGAAACACAATGTAGCACACTCTGTAATTAACAACCGACTGAAAATTAGTGCCCTCCATTGGTGCTTTTCTAACTGTCCCTCAGGCACCTTTAAAATCTTGATTCTGGGAGGTGAATCCTTTGCATCAGTGTAAAAGTAGACATATACACAGACATTCTCTGTCTCTCTCCCCACACCCCACCAAAATCTGTTACAGAAAATGGAAAGATCATCACAGAGCAATACAATGGGGTTGCCATAAGGGGACTTGCTTTCTTTTCCTGTATTCTAGTTAAGGACAAGTCCGACTTTAAAGCACAAGTTGTGCAGTTGGGAGTAGAACCCATCTAATCAGCACAGCTATATGGACAAAAGACCTAAGCAAGTGGTTTAACTATACAACAATTTTTAAACAAAATAAAAAGGGGTTTCATTTTCCATGAGAAGCTCTCAGAATGTTCATTATTAACGCTAAATAATAACCTCC